>NW_027667760.1:0-554000 GCF_963924665.1 Micromys minutus
TTCTGCCTTTTTGCCACAAAATAATGGGAATTTTTGCCTTTTTGCCCCAAATTATGGGGAATTTCAGCATTTTACCTCAAAATAAGAGGAATTTCAGCCTTTTTGCACCAAAATATGGGGAATTTCTGCCTTTTTGCCACAAAATAAGAAAAATTTCTGCAATTCTATACCAAAATAAAAGAAATTTCTAAAATTTTGCCTGAAAATAAGGGAAATTTCTGGAATTTTGCCCCAAAATAAGGGAAATTTCTGCCTTTATGCCACAAAATAAGGGGAATTTCTGTCTTTATGCCCCAAAATTAAAGGAATTTCAGCCTTTTTACCTCATAATAGGGGGAATCTCTGCCTTTTTGACCCAAAATATTGGGAATTTCTGCATTTTTGCCTCAAAATAAAGAAAATTTCTGCAATTTTGTACCAAATAAAAAAAATTCTGCATTTTTGCCCCAAAATAAGAGAAATTCCTGCCTTCTTTCCCTGAAATAAGTGAAATTTCTGCAATTTTGCCCAAAATAAAAAATTTGGCAATTTTGCCACAAAATAAGGGAAATTTCTGCAATTTTGCCCCAAAATAAGGGGAATTTCTGACGTTATGCCCTGAAATAAGGAGAATTTCTGTCTTTTTGCCCCAAAATAATTTGAATTTCTGCATTTTCCCTCAAAATTAGATGAATTTTTGCAATTTTGCTTCAAAACACGGGGAATTTCTGCCTTATTACACCAAAATAAAGGGAATTTCTGCATTTTTGCACCATTATAAGGGGAATTTCTGAGATTTTGCTTTAAAATACGGAAAATTTGTGCCTTATTGCCTAAAATTAAGTGGAATTTCTGCTTTTTGCACTGAAATATTTGAAATTTCTGCAATTTTACCCCAAAATAAGGGGAATTTCTGTTTTTGGCCCCAAAATTAGGGGAATTTCTGCTTTTTGCCCCAAAATAAGGCAAATTTCTGACTTTTTGCCCTAAAATAAGTGAAATTTCTGCAATTTTGCACCAAAATAAGGGGAATTTCTGCCTTTTGCCCAAAATAAGGGGAATTTCAGCATTTTACCTCCAAATAAGGGGAATTTCTGCCTTTTTGCCACAAAATATGGGGAATTACTGCCTTATTGCCTTCAAATAAAGAAAATTTCTGCTTTTCTGCCCCAATTAACAAGAATTTCTGCCTTTTTGCCACAAAGTAAAGGAAATTTTTGACTTTTTGCCCCAAAATAAGGGGAATTTCATCCTTTTTCCCTCAAAATAAGGGGAATTTCTGCATTTTACCCCAAAATATGGGGAATTTGTGCCTTTTTGTTCCAAAATAAGAAAAATTTCTTCAACTTTGTACCAAAATAAAAAAAATTTCTGCTTTTTGCCCCAAAATAAAAGGAATTTCTGACTTTTTGCCCTGAAATAAGTGAAATTTCTGCAATTTTGCCCAAAATAAGAAAAATTTCTGCAATTTTGCCACAATATAAGGGAAATTTTTGCAATTTTGCCCCAAAATAAAGGGAATTTCTGACTTTTTGCGATGAAATAAGGAGAATTTCTGTCTTTTTGCCCCAAAATAATGTGAATTTCTGCATTTTCCCTCAAAATTAGGGGAATTTGTGCAGTTTTGCTTTAAAATACGGGGAATTTCTGCCTTATTGCACCAAAATAAAGGGAATTTCTGCATTTTTGCACCAATATAAGGGGAATTTCTGAGATTTTGCTCCAATATACAGAAAATTTCTGCCTTATTGCCAGAAATTAAGTGGAATTTCTGCCTTTTTGCACTGAAATATTTGAAATTTCTGCAATTTTACCCCAAAATAAGGGGAATTTCTATTTTTGGCCCCAAAATTAGGGGAATTTCTTCTTTTTGCCCCAAAATAAGGCAAATTTCTGACTTTTTGCCCTGAAATAAGTGAAATTTCTGCAATTTTGTCCCAAAATAAGGGGAATATCTGCCTTTTTGCCCAAAATAAGGGGAATTTCAGCATTTTACCCCCAAATGAGGGGAATTTCTGCCTTTTTCCACAAAATATGGAGAATTACTGCCTTATTGCCTTCAAATAAGGAAAATCTGCGTTTCTGCCCCAATTAACAAGAATTTCTGCTTTTTTGCCACAAAGTAAAGGAAATTTTTGCTTTTTTGCCCTAAAATAAGGGGAATTTCATTCTTTTTACCTCAAAATGAGGGGAATTTCTGCCTTTTACCCCAAAATATGGGGAATTTCTTCCTTTTTATTCCAAAATATGAAAAATTTCTTCAACTTTTTACCAAAATAAAAGAAATTTCTGCTTTTTGTCCCAAAATAAAAGGTATTTCTGACTTTTAGCCCTGAAATAAATGAAATTTCTGCAATTTTGCCCGAAAATAAGGAAAATTTGTGCCTTTTTGCCCCAAAATGAGGGAAATTTCTCTTTTTTGCCCCAAAATATGAGGAACTTAAGCATTTTACCTCAAAATAAGGGGAATTTCAGCCTTTTTGCACCAAAATATGGGGAATTTTAGCCTTTTTGTCACAATATAAGAAAAATTTCTGCAATTCTGTACCAAAATAAAAGAAATTTCTAAAATTTTGCCCCAAAATAAGGGAAATTTCTGCAATTTTGCCCCAAAATAAGGGAAAGTTCTTCAATTTTGCCCCAAAATAAGGGGAATTTCTGACTTTTTGCCACGAAATAAGGAGAATTTCTGTATTTTTGCCCCAAAATAAAGGGAATTTCTGCCTTTTTGCCCCAAAATTAGGGGAGTTTCTGCAATTTTGCTTCAAAATACAAGGAATTTCTGCCTTTTTTCCCAAAATAAGGGGAACTTCTGCTTTTGCACCAAATAAAGGGAATTTCTGCCTTTTTGCCCCGATATTAGGGGAATTTCTGCAATTTTGCTCCAAAATACGGGGAATTTCTGCCTTTTTGCCCGTAATTAAAAGGATTTTCTACCTTTTTGCCCCCAAATAAGGAAAATTTCTACAATTTTATCCCAAAATAAGGGGAATTTTTGCCTTTTTTCCCAAAAATATAAGGAATTTCTGCCTTTTTGCCCCAAAATAAGAAATATTTCTGCAATTTTGCCCCAAAATAAGGGGAATTTCTCACTTTTTGCCCAAAAATAAAGGAAATTTCAGCCTTTTTACCTGAAAATAAGTGAAATTTCTGCAATTTTGCCCCAAAAGGAAATTTCTGCAATTTTGCCCCAAAATAAGGTAAATTTCTGCAATTTTGCCCCAATTAAATAAATTTCTGGAATTTTGCCCCAAAATAAGGGGAATTTCTGATTTTTGCCCTAAAATAAAGGAATTGTCTGCCTTTTGCCCCAAAATTAGAGGAATTTCTGCAATTTTGCTTCAAAATAAGGGGGATTTCTGCCTATTTGCCCGAAAATAAGGGGAATGCTTACCTTTTTGCCATAAAAAAGGGAAATTTCTTCATTTTTGCCACAAATTAAGAGGAACTTCTGCCTTTTGCCTCTAAATAAATGGAATTTCTGTCTTTTTTACCTTCAAAAAAAATTTCTGTCTTTTTTGCCCCAAAATAAGGGGAATTTCTGACTTATTACCCTGAAATAAGTGAAATTTCTGCAATTTTGCCACAAAATAAGGAAAAATTCTTCTTTTTTGCCCCCAAATAAGTGGAATTTCAGCCTTTTTACCTCAAAATAAGGGGAATTTCTGCATTTTTGCCACAATATATTAGGAATTTCTGCCTTTTTGCCCTAAAATAAGGGAAATTTCTGGAATTTTGCCCCAAAATAAGTAGAATTTCTGAGTTTTGCCACAAAATAAGGAGAATTTCTGTCTTTTTGCCCCAACATATAGGGAATTTCTGCCGTTTTGCCTCACAATTAGGGTAATTTCTGCAATTTTACTTCAAAATACAGGGAATTTCTGCTTTTTTGCCTGAAAATAAGGGGAATGTATACATTTTGCCACAAAAAAGGGAAATTTCTTCATTTTAACCCCAAAATAAGAGTAATTTCTGCTTTTTTACCTCAAAATAAGTTAAATTTCTGCCTTTTTACCCAAAAATAAATGGAATTTCTGTCTTTTTGCCCCAAAATAAAAGGAATTTTTGAATTTTGCCTTGAAATAAGTGAAATTTCTGCAATTTTGCCCCAAAATTAGGGACATTTCTGCAATTTTGCCCCAAAATAAGGGGAATTTCTCACGTTATGCTCTGAAATAAGAAGAATTTCTGTCTTTTTGCCCCAAAATAATTTGAATTTCTGCATTTTCCCTCAAAATTAGATGAATTTGTGCAATTTTGCTTCAAAACATGGGGAATTTCTGCCTTATTACACAAAAATAATGGGAATTTCTGCATTTTTGCACCAATATAAGGGGAATTTCTGAGATTTTGCTCCAAAATACGGAAAATTTGTGGCTTATTGCCTAAAATTAAGTGGAATTTCTGCCTTTTTGCACTGAAATATTTGAAATTTCTGCAATTTTACCCAAAAATAAGGGGAATTTCTGTTTTTGGCCCCAAAATTAGGGGAATTTCTGCTTTTTGCCCAAAAATAAGGCAAATTTCTGACTTTTTGCCCTAAAATAAGTGAAATTTCTGCAATTTTGCCCCAAAATAAGGGGAATTTCTGCCTTTTGCCCAAAATAAGGGGAATTTCAGCATTTTACCTCCAAATAAGGGGAATTTCTGCCTTTTTGCCACAAAATATGGGGAATTTCTGCATTATTGCCCCCAAATAAGGAAAGTTTCTGCTTTTCTGCGCCAATTAATGGGAATTTCTGCCTTTTTGCCACAAAATATAGGGAATTTCTGCCTTTTTGCCCCAAAATAAGGGGAATTTCAGCCTTTTTACCTCAAAATAAGAGGAATTTCTGCCTTTTGCCCCAAAATATGGGTAATTTCTGCCTATTTGTTTCAAAATAAGAAAAATTTCTTCAACTTTGTACCATAATAATAGAAATTTCTGCCCTTTTGCCCCAAAATAAGAGAAATTCCTGCCTTATTTCCCTGAAATAAGTGAAATTTCTGCAATTTTGCCCAAAATAAGAAAAATTTCTGCAATTTTGCCACAAAATAAGGGAAATTTTTGCAATTTTGCCCCAAAATAAGGGGAATTTCTGACTTTTTGCCTTGAAATAAGGAGAATTTCTGTCTTTTTACCCCAAAATAATGTGAATTTCTGCATTTTCCCTCAAAATTAGGGGAATTTGTGCAATTTTGCTTCAAAATATGGGGAATTTCTGCCTTATTGCACCAAAATAAAGGGAATTTCTGCATTTTTGCACCAATATAAGGGGAATTTCTGAGATTTTGCTCCAAAATACAGAAAATTTCTGCCTTATTGCCCGAAATTAAGTGGAATTTCGGCCTTTTTGCACTGAAATATTTGAAATTTCTGCAATTTTACCCCAAAATAAGGGGAATTTCTATTTTTGGCCCCAAAATTAGGGGAATTTCTGCTTTTTGCCACAAAATAAGGCAAATTTCTGACTTTTTGCCTTGAAATAAGTGAAAATTCTGCAATTTTTCCCAAAATAAGGGGAATATCTGCCTTTTTGCCCAAAATAAGGGGAATTCCAGCATTTTACCCCCAAATAAGGGGAATTTCTGCCTTTTTGCCACAAAATATGGGGAATTACTGCCTTATTGCCTTCAAATAAGGAAAATTTCTGCTTTTCTGCCCCAATTAACAAGAATTTCTGCCTTTTTGCCACAAAGTATAGGAAATTTCTGCCTTTTTGTGCTAAAATAAGGGGAATTTCATCATTTTTACCTCAAAATAAAGGGAATTTCTGCCCTTTACCCCAAAATATGGGGAATTTCTGCCTTTTTATTCCAAAATATGAAAAATTTCTTCATCTTTGTACCAAAATAAAAGAAATTTCTGATTTTTGTCCCAACATAAAAGGAATTTCTGACTTTTTGCCCTGAAATAAATGAAATTTCTGCAATTTTGCCCGATAATAAGGAAAATTTGTGCCTTTTTGCCCCAAAATGAGGGAAATTTCTGCCTTTTTGCCCCAAAATATGGGGAATTTCAGCATTTTACCTCAAAATAAGGGGAATTTCAGCCTTTTTGCACCAAAATATGGGGAATTTTAGCCTTTTTGCCACAATATAAAAAAAATTTCTGCAATTCTGTACCAAAATAAAAGAAATTTCTAAAATTTTGCCCCAAAATAAGGGAAATTTCTGCAATTTTGCCCCAAAATAAGGGAAAGTTCTTCAATTTTGCCCCAAAATAAGGGGAATTTCTGACTTTTTGCCGCGAAATAAGGAGAATTTCTGTATTTTTGCCCCAAAATAAAGAGAATTTCTGCATTTTTGCCCCAAAATTAGGGGAGTTTCTGCAATTTTGCTTCAAAATACAAGGAATTTCTGCCTTTTTTCCTGAAAATAAGGGGAACTTCTGCTTTTGCACCAAATAAAGGGAATTTCTGCATTTTTGCCACGATATTAGGAGAATTTCTGCAATTTTGCTCCAAAATAAGGGGAATTTCTGCATTTTTGCCCGAAATTAAAAGGATTTTCTGCCTTTTTGCCCCCAAATAAGAAAAATTTCTGCAATTTTATCCCAAAAAAGAAGAATTTCTGCCTTTTTGCCCTAAAATATAAGGAATTTCTACTTTTTTGCCCCAAAATAAGAAATATTTCTGCAATTTTGCCCCAAAATAAGGGGAATTTCTCACTTTTTGCCCAAAAATAAAGGAAATTTCAGCCTTTTTACACGAAAATAAGTTAAATTTCTGCAATTTTGCCCCAAATAAGGGAAATTTCTGCAATTTTGCCCCAAAATAAAGTAAATTTCTGCAATTTTGCCCCAAATTAAAGGAAATTTCTGGAATTTTGCCCCAAAATAAGGGGAATTTCTGACTTTTTGCCCTGAAATAAGGAGAATTTCTGTCTTTTTGCCCCAAAATAATGTGAATTTCTGCATTTTCCCTCAAAATTAGGGGAATTTGTGCAATTTTGCTTCAAAATACGGGGAATTTCTGCCTTATTGCACCAAAATAAAGGGAATTTCTGCATTTTTGCACCAATATAAGGGGAATTTCTGAGATTTTGCTCCAAAATACAGAAAATTTCTGCCTTATTGCCCGAAATTAAGTGGAATTTCTGCCTTTTTGCACTGAAATATTTGAAATTTCTGCAATTTTGTCCCAAAATAAGGGGAATATCTGCCTTTTTGCCCAAAATAAGGAAAATTTCAGCATTTTACCCCCAAATAAGGGGAATTTCTGCCTTTTTGCCACAAAATATGGGGAATTACTGCCTTATTGCCTTCAAATAAGGAAAATTTCTGCTTTTCTGCCCCAATTAACAAGAATTTCTGCCTTTTTGCCACAAAGTAATGGAAATTTTTGCCTTTTTGCCCTAAAATAAGAGGAATTTCATCCTTTTTACCTCAAAATAAGGGGAATTTCTGCCTTTTACCCCAAAATATGGGGAATTTCTTCCTTTTTATTCCAAAATATGAAAAATTTCTTCAACTTTGTACCAAAATAAAAGAAATTTCTGCTTTTTGTCCCAAAATAAAAGGAATTTCTGAATTTTAGCCCTGAAATAAATGAAATTTCTGCAATTTTGCCCGAAAATAAGAAAAATTTGTGCCTTTTTGCCCCAAAATGAGGGAAATTTCTGACTTTTTGCCCCAAAATATGGGGAATTTCAGCATTTTACCTCAAAATAAGGGGAATATCAGCCTTTTTGCACCAAAATATGGGGAATTTTAGCCTTTTTGCCACAATATAAATAAAATTTCTGCAATTCTGTACCAAAATAAAAGAAATTTCTAAAATTTTGTTCCAAAATAAGGGAAATTTCTGAAATTTTGCCCCAAAATATAGGAAAGTTCTTCAATTTTGCCCCAAAATAAGAAGAATTTCTGACTTTTGCACCAAATAAAGGGAATTTCTGCATTTTTGCTCCAAAATACGGGGAATTTCTGCATTTTTGCCCGAAATTAAAAGGATTTTCTGCCTTTTTGCCCCCAAATAAGGAAAATTTCTACAATTTTATCCCAAAATAAGGGGAATTACTGCCTTTTTTCCCCAAAATATAAGGAATTTCTGCATTTTGCCCCAAAATAAGAAATATTTCTGCAATTTTGCCCCAAAATAAGGGGAATTTCTCACTTTTTGCCCAAAAATAAAGGAAATTTCAGCCTTTTTACCTGAAAATAAGTGAAATTTCTGCAATTTTGCCCCAAAAGGAAATTTCTGCAATTTTGCCCTAAAATAAGGTAAATTTCTGCAATTTTGCCCCAAATTAAAGAAAATTTCTGGAATTTTGCCCCAAAATAAGGGGAATTTCTGATTTTAGCCCCAAAATAAAAGAAATGTCTGCCTTTTGCCCCAAAATTAGGGGAATTTCTGCAATTTGGCTTCAAAATAAGGGGAATTTCTGCCTTTTTGCCCTAAAATAAGGGGAATGCATACCTTTTTGCCATAAAAATGGAAATTTCTTCATTTTTGTGCCAAATTAAGATGAACTTCTGCCTTTTGCCTCTAAATAAGTGGAATTTCTGTATTTTTTACCCCAAAAAAAGGAATTTCTGTCTTTTTTGCCCCAAAATAAGGGGAATTTCTGACTTATTACCCTCAAGTAAGTGAAATTTCTGCAATTTTGCCACAAAATAAGGAAAAATTTTTATTTTTTGTCCATAAATAAGAGAAATTTCAGCATTTTACCTCCAAATAAGGGGAATTTCTGCCTTTTTGCCACAAAATATGGGGAATTTCTGCATTATTGCACCAAAATAAGGAAAGTTTCTGCTTTTCTGCCCCTATTAACAAGAATTTCTGACTTTTTGCCACAAAATAAAGGGAATTTCTCCCTTTTTGCCCCAAAATATGGGGAATTTCTGCCTTTTTGTTCCAAAATAAGAACAATTTCTTCAACTTTGTACCAAGATAAAAGAAATTTCTGCTTTTTGCCCCAAAATAAAAGGAATTTCTGACTTTTTGCCCTGAAATAAATGAAATTTCTGCAATTTTGCCCAAAAATAAGGAAAATTTGTGCCTTTTTGCCCCAAAATGTAGGGAATTTCTGCCTTTTTGCCCCAAAATATGGGGAATTTCAGCATTTTACCTCAAAATAAGGGGAATTTCAGCCTTTTTGCACCAAAATATGGGGAATTTTAGCCTTTTTGCCACAATATAAGAAAAATTTCTGCAATTCTGTACCAAAATAAAAGAAATTTCTAAAATTTTGCCCCAAAATAAGGAAAATTTCTGCAATTTTGCCCCAAAATAAGGGAAAGTTCTTCAATTTTGCCCCAAAATAAGGGGAATTTCTGACTTTTTGCTGCGAAAAAAGGAGAATTTCTGTATTTTTGCCCCAAAATAAAGGGAATTTCTGCCTTTTTGCCCCAAAATTAGGGGAGTTTCTGCAATTTTGCTTCAAAATACAAGGAATTTCTGCCTTTTTTCCCGAAAATAAGGGGAACTTCTGCTTTTGCACCAAATAAAGGGAATTTCTGCATTTTTGCCCCGATATTAGGGGAATTTCTGCAATTTTGCTCCAAAATACGGGGAATTTTTGCCTTTTTGCCCGAAATTAAAACGATTTTCTGCCTTTTTGCCCCCAAATAAAGGAAATTTCTGCAATTTTATCCCAAAATAAGGGGAATTTCTGCCTTTTTTCCCCAAAACATAAGGAATTTCTGCCTTTTTGCCCCAAAATAAGGTAAATTTCTGCAATTTTGCCCCAAATTAAAGGAAATTTCTGGAATTTTGCCCCATAATAAGGGGAATTTCTGATTTTTGTCCCAAAATAAAGGAAATGCCTGCCTTTTGCCCCAAAATTAGGAGAATTTCTGCAATTTTGCTTCAAAATAAGATGAATTTCTGCCTTTTTGCCCGAAAATAAGAAGAATGCATACCTTTTTGCCATAAAAAAGGGAAATTTCTTTATTTTTGTGCCAAATTAAGAGGAACTTCTGCCTTTTGCCTCTAAATAAGTGGAATTTCTGTCTTTTTTACCCAAAAAAAAGGGAATTTCTGTCTTTTTTGCCCCAAAATATGGGGAATTTCTGAATTATGACCCTGAAATAAGTGAAATTTCTGCAATTTTGCCACAAAATAAGGAAAAATTCTTCCTTTTTGTCCCCAAAAAAGAGGAATTTCAGCCTTTTTACCTCAAAATAAGGGGAATTTCAGCCTTTTTGCACCAAAATATGGGAAATTTCTGCTTTTTTGCCACAAAATAAGAAAAATTTCTGCAATTCTGTAGCAAAATAAAAGAAATTTCTAAAATTTTGCCCAAAAATAAGGGAAATTTCAGCAATTTTGCCCAAAAATAAGGGAAATTTCTGCCTTTTTGCCACAAAATAAGGGGAATTTCTGTCTTTTTGCCCCAAAATAAAAGGAATTTCAGCCTTTTTACCTCATAATAAAGGGAATCTCTGACTTTTTGCCCCAAAATATGGGGAATATCTGCATTTTTGCCTCAAAATAAAGAAAATTTCTGCAATTTTGTACCAAAATAAAAGAAATTTCTGCCTTTTTGCCCCAAAATAAGAGAAATTCCTGCCTTCTTTCCCTGAAATAAGTGAAATTTCTGCAATTTTGCCCAAAATAAGAAAAATTTCTGCAATTTTGCAACAAAATAAGGGAAATTTTTGCAATTTTGCCCCAAAATAAGGGGAATTTCTGACTTTTTGCCGTGAAATAAGGAGAATTTCTGTTTTTTTGCCCCAAAATAATGTGAATTTCTGCATTTTCCCTCAAAATTAGGGGAATTTGTGCAATTTTTCTTCAAAATATGGGGAATTTCTGCCTTATTGCACCAAAATAAAGGGAATTTCTGCATTTTTGCACCAATAAAAGGGGAATTTCTGAGATTTTGCTCCAAAATACAGAAAATTTCTGCCTTATTGCCCGAAAGTAAGTGGTATTTCTGCCTTTTTTCCCTGAAATATTTGAAATTTCTGCAATTTTACCCCAAAATAAGGGGAATTTCTATTTTTGGCCGCAAAATTAGGGGAATTTCTGCTTTTTGCCTCAAAATAAGGCAAATTTCTGACTTTTTGCCCTGAAATAAGTGAAATTTCTGCAATTTTGTCCCAAAATAAGGGGAATTTCTGCCTCTTTGCCCAAAATAAGGGGAATTTCTGCATTTTGCCACAAAATATGGGGAATTACTGCCTTATTGCCTTCAAATAAGAAAAATTTCTGCTTTTCTGCCCCAATTAACAAGAATTTCTGCCTTTTTGCCACAAAGTGAAGGAAATTTTTGCCTTTTTGCGCTAAAATAAGGGGAATTTCATCCTTTTTACCTCAAAATAAGGGGAATTTCTGCCTTTTACCCCAAAATATGGGGAATTTCTTCCTTTTTATTCCAAAATATGAAAAATTTCCTCAATTGTACCAAAATAAAAGAAATTTCTGCTTTTTGTCCCAAAATAAAAGGAATTTCAGACTTTTAGCCCTGAAATAAATGAAATTTCTGCAATTTTGCCCAAAAATAAGGAAAATTTGTGCCTTTTTGCCCCAATGAGGGAAATTTCTCCCTTTTTGCCCCAAAATATGGGGAATTTCAGCATTTTACCTCAAAATAAGGGGAATTTCAGCCTTTTTGCACCAAAATATGGGGAATTTTAGCCTTTATGCCACAATATAAAAAAAATTTCTGCAATTCTGTACCAAAATAAAAGAAATTTCTAAAATTTTGCCTTAAAATAAGGGAAATTTCTGCAATTTTGCCCCAAAATAAGGGAAAGTTCTTCAATTTTGCCCCAAAATAAGGGGAATTTCTGACTTTTTGCCGCGAAATAAGGAGAATTTCTGTATTTTTGCCCCAAAATAAAGGGAATTTCTGCCTTTTTGCCCCAAATTTAGGGGAGTTTCTGCAATTTTGCTTCAAAATACAAGGAATTTCTGCCTTTTTTTCCCGAAAATAAGGGGAACTTCTGCTTTTGCACCAAATAAAGGGAATTTCTGCATTTTTGCCACGATATTAGGGGAATTTCTCCAATTTTGCTCCAAAATAAGGGGAATTTCTGCATTTTTGCCCGAAATTAAAAAGATTTTCTGCCTTTTTGCCCCCAAATAAGGGAAATTTCTGCAATTTTATCCCAAAAAAGGGGAATTTCTGCCTTTTTGCCCTAAAATATAAGGAATTTCAACCTTTTTGCCCCAAAATAAGAAATATTTCTGCAAATTTGCCCCAAAATAAGGGGAATTTCTGCCTTTTTGCCCAAAAATAAAGGAAATTTCAGCCTTTTTACACGAAAATAAGTTAAATTTCTGCAATTTTGCCCCAAATAAGGTAAATTTCTGCAATTTTGCCCCAAAATAAGGTAAATTTCTGCAATTTTGCCCCAAATTAAAGGAAATTTCTGGAATTTTGCCCCAAAATAAGGGGAATTTCTGACTTTTTGCCCTGAAATAAGGAGAATTTCTGTCTTTATGCCCCAAAATAATGTGAATTTCTGCATTTTCCCTCAAAATTAGGGGAATTTGTTCAATCTTGCTTCAAAATACGGGGAATTTCTGCCTTATTGCACCAAAATAAAGGGAATTTCTGCATTTTTGCACCAATATAAGGGGAATTTCTGAGATTTTGCTCCAAAATACAGAAAATTTCTGCCTTTTTGCCAGAAATTAAGTGGAATTTCTGCCTTTTTGCACTGAAATATTTGAAATTTCTGCAATTTTAACCCAAAATAAAAGGAATTTCTATTTTTGGCCCGAAAATTAGGGGAATTTCTGCTTTTTGCCACAAAATAAGGCAAATTTCTGACTTTTTGCCCTGAAATAAGTGAAAATTCTGCAATTTTTCCCAAAATAAGGGGAATATCTGCCTTTTTGCCCAAAATAAGGGGAATTTCAGCATTTTACCTCCAAATAAGGGGAATTTCTGCCTTTTTGCCACAAAATATGGGGAATTACTGCCTTATTGCCTTCAAATAAGGAAAATTTCTGCTTTTCTGCCCCAATTAACAGGAATCTCTGCCTTTTTGCCTCAAAGTAAAGGAAAATTTTGCCTTTTTGCCCTAAAATAAGGGGAATTTCATCCTTTTTACCTCAAAATAAAGGGAATTTCTGCCTTTTACCCCAAAATATGGGGAATTTCTTCCTTTTTATTCCAAAATATGAAAAATTTCTTCAACTTTGTACCAAAATAAAAGAAATTTCTGCTTTTTGTCCTAAAATAAAAGGAATTTCAGACTTTTAGCCCTGAAATAAATGAAATTTCTGCAATTTTGCCCAAAAATAAGGAAAATTTGTGCCTTTTTGCCCCAATGAGGGAAATTTCTCCCTTTTTACCCCAAAATATGGGGAATTTCAGCATTTTACCTCAAAATAAGGGGAATTTCAGCCTTTTTGCACCAAAATATGTGGAATTTTAGCCTTTTTGCCACAATATAAGAAAAATTTCTGCAATTCTGTACCAAAATAAAAGAAATTTCTAAAATTTTGCCTTAAAATAAGGGAAATTTCTGCAATTTTGCCACAAAATAAGGGAAAGTTCTTCAATTTTGCCCCAAAATAAGGGGAATTTCTGCCTATTTGCCCGTAATTAAAAGGATTTTCTGCCTTTTTGCCCCCAAATAAGAGAAATTTCTGCAATTTTATCCCAAAATAAGGGGAATTTCTGCCTTTTTTCCCCAAAATATAAGGAATTTCTGCCTTTTTGCCCCAAAATAAGAAATATTTCTGCAATTTTGCCCCAAATTAAAGGAAATTTCTGGAATTTTGCGCCAAAATAAGGGGAATTTCTGATTTTTGCCCCAAAATAAAAGAAATGTCTACCTTTTGCCCCAAAATTAGGGGAATTTCTGCAATTTTGCTTCAAAATAAGGGGAATTTCTGCCTTTTTGCCCTAAAATACGGGGAATGCATACCTTTTTGCCATAAAAAATGGAAATTTCTTCATTTTTGCGCCAAATTAAGAGGAACTTCTGCCTTTTGCCTCTAAATAAGTGGAATTTCTGTCTTTTTTACCCCCCAAAAAGGGAATTTCTGTCTTTTTTGCCCCAAAATAAGGGGAATTTCTGACTTATTACCCTGAAATAAGTGAAATTTCTGCAATTTTGCCACAAAATAAAGAAAAATTCCTCCTTTTTGTCCCCAAATAAGAGGAATTTCAGCCTTTTTACCTCAAAATAAGGGGAATTTCTGCATTTTTGCCACAATATATTAGGAATTTCTGCCTTTTTGCCCTAAAATAAGGAAAATTTCTGGAATTTTGCCCCAAAATAAGTGGAATTTCTGAGTTTTGCCACAAAATAAGGAGAATTTCTGTCTTTTTGCCCCAACATATAGGGAATTTCTGCCGTTTTGCCTCACAATTAGGAGAATTTCTGCAACTTTACTTCAAAATACGGGGAATTTCTTCTTTTTGGCATGAAAATAAGGGGAATTTATACCTTTTGCCACAAAAAGGGGAAATTTCTTCATTTTAACCCCAAAATAAGAGTAATTTCTGCCTTTTTACCTCAAAATAAGTGAAATTTCTGCCTTTTTACCCAAAAATAAATGGAATTTCTGTCTTTTTGCCCCAAAATAAAAAAAATTTTTGAATTTTGCCCTGAAATAAGTGAAATTTCTGCAATTTTGCCCCAAAATAAGGGAAATTTCTGCCTTTTTGCCCCAAAATAAGGGGAATTTCTGCATTTTTGCCCCAAAATAAAGAAAATTTCTGCAATTTTGTACCAAAATAATAGAAATTTCTGCATTTTGCCCCAAAATAAGAGAAATTCCAGCCTTCTTTCCCTGAACTAAGTGAAATTTCTACAATTTTGCCCAAAATAAGAAAAATTTCTGCAATTTTGCCACAAAAAAGGGAAATTTCTTCATTTTAGCTCAAAAATAAGAGTAATTTCTGCCTTTTTTACCTCAAAATAAGTGAAATTTCTGCCTTTTTACCCAAAAATAAACGGAATTTCTGTCTTTTTGCCCCAAAATAAAAAGAATTTTTGAATTTTGCCTTGAAATAATTGAAATTTCTGCAATTTTGCCACAAAATGAGGGAAATTTTTGCCTTTTTGCCACAAAATAAGGGGAATTTCTGCATTTTTGCCCCAAAATAAAGAAAATTTCTGCAATTTTGTACCAAAATAAAAGAAATTTCTGCCCTTTTACCCCAAAATAAGAGAAATTCCTAACTTCTTTCCCTGAAATAAGTGAAATTTCTGCAATTTTCCCCAAAATAAGAAAAATTTCTGCAATTTTGCCACAAAATAAGGGATATTTCTGCAATTTTGCCCCAAAATAAGGGGAATTTCTGACGTTATGCTCTGAAATAAGGAGAATTTCTCTCTTTTTGCCCCAAAATAATTTGAATTTCTGCATTTTCCCTCAAAATTAGAGGAATTTGTGCAATTTTGCTTCAAAACACGGGGAATTTCTGCCTTATTACACCAAAATAATGGGAATTTCTGCATTTTTGCACCAATATAAGGGGAATTTCTGAGATTTTGCTCCAAAATACAGAAAATTTCTGCCTTATTGCCTAAAATTAAGTGGAATTTCTGCCTTTTTGCACTGAAATATTTGAAATTTCTGCAATTTTACCCCAAAATAAGGGGAATTTCTGTTTTTGGCCCCAAAATTAGGGGAATTTCTGCTTTTTGCCACAAAATAAGGCAAATTTCTGACTTTTTGCCCTAAAATAAGTGAAATTTCTGCAATATTGCCCCAAAATAAGGGGAATTTCTGCCTTTTGCCCAAAATAAGGGGAATTTCAGCATTTTACCTCCAAATAAGGGGAATTTCTGCCTTTTTGCCACAAAATATGGGGAATTTCTGCATTATTGCACCCAAATAAGGAAAGTTTCTGCTTTTCTGCCCCAATTAAAAAGAATTTCTGCCTTTTTGCCACAAAACAAAGGGAATTTCTGCCTTTTTGCCCCAAAACAAGGGGAATTTCAGCCTTTTTACCTCAAAATAAGGGGAATTTCTGCCTTTTGCCCCAAAATATGGGGAATTTCTGCCTTTTTGTTCTAAAATAAGAAAAATTTCTTCAACTTTGTACCAAAATAAAAGAAATTTCTGCTTTTTGCCCCAAAATAAAAGGAATTTCTGACTTTTTGCCCAGAAATAAATGAAATTTGTGCAATTTTGCCCGAAAATAAGGGAAATTTGTGCCTTTTTGCCCCAAAATGTAGGGAATTTCTGCCTTTTTGCACGATAATATGGGGAATTTTAGCATTTTACCTCAAAATAAGGGGAATTTCAGCTTTTTTGCACCAAAATATGAGGAATTTCTGCCTTTTTGCCACAAAATAAGAAAAATTTCTGCAATTCTGTACCAAAATAAAAGAAATTTCTAAAATTTTGCCCGAAAATAAAGGAAATTTCTGCAATTTTGCCCCAAAATAAGGGAAATTTCTGCCTTTCAGCCACAAAATAAGGGAAATTTCTGTCTTTTTGCCCCAAAATAAAAGGAATTTCAGCCTTTTTACCTCATAATAAGGGGAATCTCTGCATTTTTGCCCCAAAATATGGGGAATTTCTGCATTTTTGCCTCAAAATAAAGAAAATTTCTTCAATTTTGTACCAAAATAAAAGAAATTTCTGCCTTTTTGCCCCAAAGTAAAAGAAATTCCTGCCTTCTTTCCCTGAAATAAGTGAAATTTCTGCAATTTTGCCCATAATAAGAAAAATTTCTGCAATTTTTCCACAAAATAAGGGAAATTTCTGCAATTTTGCCCCAAAATAAGGGGAATTTCTGACTTTTTGCCGTGAAATAAGGAGAATTTCTTTTTTTTGCCCCAAAATAATGTGAATTTCTGAATTTTCTCTCAAAATTTGGGGAATTTGTGCAATTTTGCTTCAAAATATGGGGAATTTCTGCCTTATTGCACCAAAATAAAGGGAATTTCTGCAATTTTGCCCCAAAATAAGGGAAATTTCTGCATTTTTGCCACAAAATAAGGGGAATTTCTGCATTTTTGCCCCAAAATAAAGAAAATTTCTGCAATTTTGTACCAAAATAAAAGAAATTTCTGCCTTTTTGCCCCAAAATAAGAGAAAGTCCTGCCTTCTTTCCCTGAAATAAGTGAAATTTCTGCAATTTTGCCCAAAATAAGAAAAATTTCTGCAATTTTGCCACAAAATAAGGGATATTTCTGCAATTTTGCCCCAAAATAAGGGTAATTTCTGACGTTATGCCCTGAAATAAGGAGAATTTCTGTCTTTTTGCCCCAAAATAATTTGAATTTCTGCATTTTCCCTCAAAATTAGGGGAATTTGTGCAATTTTGCTTCTAAACACAGGGAATTTCTTCCTTATTACACCAAAATAATGGGAATTTCTCCATTTTTGCACCAATATAAGGGGAATTTCTGAGATTTTGCTCCAAAATACAGAAAATTTCTGCCATATTGCCTAAAATTAAGTGGAATTTCTGCCTTTTTGCACTGAAATATTTGAAATTTCTGCAATTTTACCCCAAAATAAGGGGAATTTCTGTTTTTGGCCCCAAAATTAGGGGAATTTCTGCTTTTTTCCACAAAATAAGGCAAATTTCTGACTTTTTGCCCTAAAATAAGTGAAATTTCTGCAATTTTGCCCCAAAATAAGAGAAATTTCTGCCTTTTTACCTCCAAATAAGGGGAATTTCAGCCTTTTTACCTCAAAATAAGGAGAATTTCTGCATTTTTGCCTCAAAATATTAGAAATTTATGCCTTTTTGCCCAAAATAAGAAAAATTTCTGCAATTTTGTACCAAAATATGGGAATTTTCTGTCTTTTTGCCCCAAAATATGAAAATTTCTGCTTTTTTCCCTGAAATAAGTGAAATTTCTCCAATTTTGCCCCAAAATAAATAAAATTTCTGCAATTTTGCCCCAAAATAAAAAAAATTTCTGAAATTTTGCCCCAAAATAAGTGGAATTTCTGAGTTTTGCCCCAAAAATAAGGAGAATTTCTGTTTTTTTGCCCCAACATATAGGGAATTTCTGCCTTTTTGTCCCACAATTAGGTTAATTTCTGCAATTTTGCTCCAAAATACGGGGAATTTCTGCATTTTTGCCCGAAAATAAGAAGAATGCATACCTTTTGGCCATAAAAAAGTCAAATTTCTGTAATTTTGCTCCAAAATAAGAGGAATTTCTGCTTTTTTGCCTCTAAATATGTGGAATTTCTGTCTTTTTCCCCCAAAACAAAAGGAATTTCTGTCATTTTTGCACCAAAATAAGGAAATTTTCTGACTTATTACCCTGAAATAAGTGAAATTTCTGCAATTTTGCCCCAACATAAGGGAAATTTCTGCCTTTTTGCCCACAAATAAGGGGAATTTCACACTTTTACCTCAAAATAAGGGGAATTTTTGCATTTTTGCCACAAAATAATAGGAATTTCTGCCTTTTTGCCCCAAAATAAGGAAAATTTCTGCCTTTTTTCCTGAAATAAGTGAAATTTCTGCAATTTTGCCCCAAAATAAGTGAAATTTCTGCAATTTTGCCCCAAAATAAAGGAAATCTCTGGAATTTTGCCCCAAAATAAGTGGAATTTCTGAGTTTTTCCCCCAAATAAGGAGAATTTCTGTCTTTTTGCCCCAACATATAGGGAATTTCTGCCTTTTTGCCCCACAATTAGGGGAATTTCTGCCTTTTTGCCCGAAAATAAGAAGAATGCATAACTTTTTGCCATGAAAAAGAGAAATTTCTTCATTTTTGCTCCAAAATAAGGGGAATTTCTGCTTTTTTGCCTCTAAATAAGTGGAATTTCTGTTCTTTTCCCCCAAAACAAAGGTAATTTCTGTCTTTTTTGCCCCAAAATAAAAAAATTTCTGACTTATTACCCTGAAGTAAGTAAAATTTCTGCAATTTTGCCCCAAAATAAGGGGAAATTCTGCTTTTTTTGCCTCTAAATAAGTGGAATTTATGTATTTTACCCCCAAAACAAAGGGAATTTCTGTCTTTTTTGCCGAAAATAAGGAAAATTTCTGACTTATTATTCTGAAATAAGTGAAATTTCTGCAATTTTTCCCCAAAATAAGGGAAATTTCTGCCTCTTTGCCCCCAAATAAGGGGAATTTCACCCTTTTGACCTCAAAATAAAAGGAATTTCTGCATTTTTGCCACAAAATATTAGGAATTTCTGCCTTTTTGCCCCAAAATAAGGATAATTTCTGCATTTTTTTCACTGAAATAAGTGAAATTTCTGCAATTTTGCCCCAAAATAAGTGATATTTCTGCAATTTTGTCCCAAAATAAGGGAAATTTCTGGAATTTTGCCCCAAAATAAGTGGAATTTCTGAGTTTTGCCCCAAAATAAGAAGAATTTCTGTTTTTTGCCCTAACATATAGGGAATTTCTGCCTTTTTGCCCCACAATTAGGGGAATTTCTGCAATTTTGCTCCAAAATACAAAGAATTTCTGCTTTTTAGCCTGAAAATAAGGGGAATGTATACCTTTTGCCACAAAAAAGAGAAATTTCTTCATTTTTGCTCCAAAATAAAAGAAATTTCTGCTTTTTTGCCTCTATAAAAGTGGAATTTCTTCCTTTTTTCCCCAAAAACAAAGGGTATTTCTGTCTTTTTGCCCCAAAATAAGGAAAATTTCTGACTTATTTCCATGAAATTAGTGATATTTTTGCAATTTTGCCCCAAAATAAGGAAATTTCTGCCTTTTTGCCACCAATTAAGGGGAATTTCAGCCTTTTTCCTCAAAAAGGGGAATTTCTGCATTTTTGCCACAAAATATGGGAAATTTCTGCCTTTTTACTCCAAAATAAGAAAAAGTTCTGCAATTTTGTACCAAAATAAAAAAAATTTCTGCCTTTTTGCCCCAAAATAAGAAAATTTCATTTTTTTTTGAAATAAGTGAAATTTCTGCAATTTTGCCCCAAAATAAATGTAATTTCTGCAATTTTGCCCCAAAATAAGTGAAATTTCTGGAATTTTGCTCCAAAATAAGTGGAATTTCTGAGTTTTGCCCTAAAATAAGGGGAATTTCTGTCTTTTTGCCCCAACATTTAATGAATTTCTGCCTTTTTGTCCCACAATTTGGGAAATTTCTGCAATTTTGCTCCAAAATAAAGAGAATTTCGTCCTTTTTGCCCAAATATAAGAAGAATGCATACCTTTATGCCCTTAAAAAGTGAAATTTCTTCATTTTTGCTCTAAAATAAGGGGAATTTCTGCTTTTTTGCCTCTAAAAAAGTAAAATTTCTGTCTTTTTCCTCCAAAACAAAGGGAATTTCTGTTTTTTGGCCCCAAAATAAGGAAAATTTCTGACTTATTACCCTGAAATAAGTGAAATTTCAGCAATTTTGCCCCAAAATAAGAGAAATTTCTGAATTTTGCCCTCAAATAAGGGGAATTTCAGCCTTTTACCTCAAAATAAGAGAAATTTCTGAATTTTTGCCCCTAAATATGGGAAATTTCCTTCTTTTTGCCCCAAAATAAGAAAATATTCTGCAATTTTGTTACAAAATAAAAGAAATTTCTGACTTTTGGCCCCAAAATAAGAAAATTTCTGCTTTTTTTTCTGAAATAAGTGAAATTTCTGCAATTTTGCCCCAAAATAAGTTAAATTTCTGAGTTTTGCCCTAAAATAAGGAGAATTTCTGTCTTTTTGCCACTACATATAGGGAATTTCTGCCTTTTTGCCGCACAATTAGGGGAATTTCTGCAATTTTGCTGCAAAATACGGGGAATTTCTGCATTTTTTGTCCGAAAATAATAAGAATGCATACCATTTTGCCAAAAAAAATGGAAATTTCTTCATTTATGCTCCAAAATGAGGGGAATTTCTGCTTTTATGCCTCTAAATAAGTGGAATTTCTGTCTTTTTCCCCCAAAACAAAGGGAATTTCTGTCTTTTTTGCCCCAAAATAAGGAAAACTTCTGAATTATTACCCTGAAATAAGTGAAATTTCTGCAATTTTGCCCCAAAATAAGGGAAATTTCTGCCTTTTTACCCTCAAATAAAAGGAATTTCAGCCTTTTTACCTCAATATAGGGGGAATTTCAGCTTTTTTGCACCAAAATATGAGGAATTTCAGCCTTTTTGCCACAAAATAAGAAAAATTTCTGCAATTCTGTACCAAAATAAAAGAAATTTCTAAAATTTTGCCCGAAAATAAAGGAAATTTCTGCAATTTTGCCCCAAAATAAGGGAAATTTCTGCCTTTCAGCCACAAAATAAGGGAAATTTCTGTCTTTTTGCCCCAAAATAAAAGGAATTTCAGCCTTTTTACCTCATAATAAGGGGAATCTCTGCATTTTTGCCCCAAAATATGGGGAATTTCTGCATTTTTGCCTCAAAATAAAGAAAATTTCTTCAATTTTGTACCAAAATAAAAGAAATTTCTGCCTTTTTGCCCCAAAATAATGTGAGTTTCTGAATTTTCTCTCAAAATTTGGGGAATTTGTGCAATTTTGCTTCAAAATATGGGGAATTTCTGCCTTATTGCACCAAAATAAAGGGAATTTCTGCAATTTTGCCCCAAAATAAGGGAAATTTCTGCATTTTTGCCACAAAATAAGGGGAATTTCTGCATTTTAGCCCCAAAATAAAGAAAATTTCTGCAATTTTGTACCAAAATAACAGAAATTTCTGCCTTTTTGCCCCAAAATAAGAGAAAGTCCTGCCTTCTTTCCCTGAAATAAGTGAAATTTCTGCAATTTTGCCCAAAATAAGAAAAATTTCTGCAATTTTGCCACAAAATAAGGGATATTTCTGCAATTTTGCCCCAAAATAAGGGTAATTTCTGACGTTATGCCCTGAAATAAGGAGAATTTCTGTCTTTTTGCCCCAAAATAATTTGAATTTCTGCATTTTCCCTCAAAATTAGGGGAATTTGTGCAATTTTGCTTCCAAACACAGGGAATTTCTTCCTTATTACACCAAAATAATGGGAATTTCTCCATTTTTGCACCAATATAAAGGGAATTTCTTAGATTTTGCTCCAAAATACAGAAAATTTCTGCCTTATTGCCTAAAATTAAGTGGAATTTCTGCCTTTTTGCACTTAAATATTTGAAATTTCTGCAATTTTACCCCAAAATAAGGGGAATTTCTGTTTTTGGCCCCAAAATTAGGGGAATTTCTGCTTTTTGCCACAAAATAAGGCAAATTTCTGACTTTTTGCCCTAAAATAAGTGAAATTTCTGCAATTTTGCCCCAAAATAAGAGAAATTTCTGCCTTTTTACCTCCAAATAAGGGGAATTTCAGCCTTTTTACCTCAAAATAAGGAGAATTTCTGCATTTTTGCCTCAAAATATTAGAAATTTATGCCTTTTTGCCCAAAATAAGAAAAATTTCTGCAATTTTGTACCAAAATATGGGAATTTTCTGTCTTTTTGCCCCAAAATATGAAAATTTCTGCTTTTTTCCCTGAAATAAGTGAAATTTCTCCAATTTTGCCCCAAAATAAATAAAATTTCTGCAATTTTGCCCCAAAATAAAAAAAATTTCTGAAATTTTGCCCCAAAATAAGTGGAATTTCTGAGTTTTGCCCCAAAAATAAGGAGAATTTCTGTTTTTTTGCCCCAACATATAGGGAATTTCTGCCTTTTTGTCCCACAATTAGGTTAATTTCTGCAATTTTGCTCCAAAATACGGGGAATTTCTGCCTTTTTGCCCGAAAATAAGAAGAATGCATACCTTTTGGCCATAAAAAAGTCAAATTTCTGTAATTTTGCTCCAAAATAAGAGGAATTTCTGCTTTTTTGCCTCTAAATATGTGGAATTTCTGTCTTTTTCCCCCAAAACAAAAGGAATTTCTGTCATTTTTGCACCAAAATAAGGAAATTTTCTGACTTATTACCCTGAAATAAGTGAAATTTCTGCAATTTTGCCCCAACATAAGGGAAATTTCTGCCTTTTTGCCCACAAATAAGGGGAATTTCACACTTTTACCTCAAAATAAGGGGAATTTTTGCATTTTTGCCACAAAATAATAGGAATTTCTGCCTTTTTGCCCCAAAATAAGGAAAATTTCTGCCTTTTTTCCTGAAATAAGTGAAATTTCTGCAATTTTGCCCCAAAATAAGTGAAATTTCTGCAATTTTGCCCCAAAATAAAGGAAATCTCTGGAATTTTGCCCCAAAATAAGTGGAATTTCTGAGTTTTTCCCCCAAATAAGGAGAATTTCTGTCTTTTTGCCCCAACATATAGGGAATTTCTGCCTTTTTGCCCCACAATTAGGGGAATTTCTGCCTTTTTGCCCGAAAATAAGAAGAATGCATAACTTTTTGCCATGAAAAAGAGAAATTTCTTCATTTTTGCTCCAAAATAAGGGGAATTTCTGCTTTTTTGCCTCTAAATAAGTGGAATTTCTGTTCTTTTCCCCCAAAACAAAGGTAATTTCTGTCTTTTTTGCCCCAAAATAAAAAAATTTCTGACTTATTACCCTGAAGTAAGTAAAATTTCTGCAATTTTGCCCCAAAATAAGGGGAAATTCTGCTTTTTTTGCCTCTAAATAAGTGGAATTTATGTATTTTACCCCCAAAACAAAGGGAATTTCTGTCTTTTTTGCCGAAAATAAGGAAAATTTCTGACTTATTATTCTGAAATAAGTGAAATTTCTGCAATTTTTCCCCAAAATAAGGGAAATTTCTGCCTCTTTGCCCCCAAATAAGGGGAATTTCACCCTTTTGACCTCAAAATAAAAGGAATTTCTGCATTTTTGCCACAAAATATTAGGAATTTCTGCCTTTTTGCCCCAAAATAAGGATAATTTCTGCATTTTTTTCACTGAAATAAGTGAAATTTCTGCAATTTTGCCCCAAAATAAGTGATATTTCTGCAATTTTGTCCCAAAATAAGGGAAATTTCTGGAATTTTGCCCCAAAATAAGTGGAATTTCTGAGTTTTGCCCCAAAATAAGAAGAATTTCTGTTTTTTGCCCTAACATATAGGGAATTTCTGCCTTTTTGCCCCACAATTAGGGGAATTTCTGCAATTTTGCTCCAAAATACAAAGAATTTCTGCTTTTTAGCCTGAAAATAAGGGGAATGTATACCTTTTGCCACAAAAAAGAGAAATTTCTTCATTTTTGCTCCAAAATAAAAGAAATTTCTGCTTTTTTGCCTCTATAAAAGTGGAATTTCTTCCTTTTTTCCCCAAAAACAAAGGGTATTTCTGTCTTTTTTCCCCAAAATAAGGAAAATTTCTGACTTATTTCCATGAAATTAGTGATATTTTTGCAATTTTGCCCCAAAATAAGGAAATTTCTGCCTTTTTGCCACCAATGAAGGGGAATTTCAGCCTTTTTCCTCAAAAAGGGGAATTTCTGCATTTTTGCCACAAAATATGGGAAATTTCTGCCTTTTTACTCCAAAATAAGAAAAAGTTCTGCAATTTTGTACCAAAATAAAAAAAATTTCTGCCTTTTTGCCCCAAAATAAGAAAATTTCATTTTTTTTTGAAATAAGTGAAATT
The DNA here is from genome assembly GCF_963924665.1 of Micromys minutus. Taxonomy (NCBI): domain Eukaryota; kingdom Metazoa; phylum Chordata; class Mammalia; order Rodentia; family Muridae; genus Micromys; species Micromys minutus. The sequence goes on from NW_027667760.1 coordinate 24,285, forward strand.
TCTGCAATTTTGCCCCAAAATAAATGTAATTTCTGCAATTTTGCCCCAAAATAAGTGAAATTTCTGGAATTTTGCTCCAAAATAAGTGGAATTTCTGAGTTTTGCCCTAAAATAAGGGGAATTTCTGTCTTTTTGCCCCAACATTTAATGAATTTCTGCCTTTTTGTCCCACAATTTGGGAAATTTCTGCAATTTTGCTCCAAAATAAAGAGAATTTCGTCCTTTTTGCCCAAATATAAGAAGAATGCATACCTTTATGCCCTTAAAAAGTGAAATTTCTTCATTTTTGCTCTAAAATAAGGGGAATTTCTGCTTTTTTGCCTCTAAAAAAGTAAAATTTCTGTCTTTTTCCTCCAAAACAAAGGGAATTTCTGTTTTTTGGCCCCAAAATAAGGAAAATTTCTGACTTATTACCCTGAAATAAGTGAAATTTCAGCAATTTTGCCCCAAAATAAGAGAAATTTCTGAATTTTGCCCTCAAATAAGGGGAATTTCAGCCTTTTACCTCAAAATAAGAGAAATTTCTGAATTTTTGCCCCTAAATATGGGAAATTTCCTTCTTTTTGCCCCAAAATAAGAAAATATTCTGCAATTTTGTTACAAAATAAAAGAAATTTCTGACTTTTGGCCCCAAAATAAGAAAATTTCTGCTTTTTTTTCTGAAATAAGTGAAATTTCTGCAATTTTGCCCCAAAATAAGTTAAATTTCTGAGTTTTGCCCTAAAATAAGGAGAATTTCTGTCTTTTTGCCACTACATATAGGGAATTTCTGCCTTTTTGCCGCACAATTAGGGGAATTTCTGCAATTTTGCTGCAAAATACGGGGAATTTCTGCATTTTTTGTCCGAAAATAATAAGAATGCATACCATTTTGCCAAAAAAAATGGAAATTTCTTCATTTATGCTCCAAAATGAGGGGAATTTCTGCTTTTATGCCTCTAAATAAGTGGAATTTCTGTCTTTTTCCCCCAAAACAAAGGGAATTTCTGTCTTTTTTGCCCCAAAATAAGGAAAACTTCTGAATTATTACCCTGAAATAAGTGAAATTTCTGCAATTTTGCCCCAAAATAAGGGAAATTTCTGCCTTTTTACCCTCAAATAAAAGGAATTTCAGCCTTTTTACCTCAATATAGGGGGAATTTCAGCTTTTTTGCACCAAAATATGAGGAATTTCAGCCTTTTTGCCACAAAATAAGAAAAATTTCTGCAATTCTGTACCAAAATAAAAGAAATTTCTAAAATTTTGCCCGAAAATAAAGGAAATTTCTGCAATTTTGCCCCAAAATAAGGGAAATTTCTGCCTTTCAGCCACAAAATAAGGGAAATTTCTGTCTTTTTGCCCCAAAATAAAAGGAATTTCAGCCTTTTTACCTCATAATAAGGGGAATCTCTGCATTTTTGCCCCAAAATATGGGGAATTTCTGCATTTTTGCCTCAAAATAAAGAAAATTTCTTCAATTTTGTACCAAAATAAAAGAAATTTCTGCCTTTTTGCCCCAAAATAATGTGAATTTCTGAATTTTCTCTCAAAATTTGGGGAATTTGTGCAATTTTGCTTCAAAATATGGGGAATTTCTGCCTTATTGCACCAAAATAAAGGGAATTTCTGCAATTTTGCCCCAAAATAAGGGAAATTTCTGCATTTTTGCCACAAAATAAGGGGAATTTCTGCATTTTAGCCCCAAAATAAAGAAAATTTCTGCAATTTTGTACCAAAATAACAGAAATTTCTGCCTTTTTGCCCCAAAATAAGAGAAAGTCCTGCCTTCTTTCCCTGAAATAAGTGAAATTTCTGCAATTTTGCCCAAAATAAGAAAAATTTCTGCAATTTTGCCACAAAATAAGGGATATTTCTGCAATTTTGCCCCAAAATAAGGGTAATTTCTGACGTTATGCCCTGAAATAAGGAGAATTTCTGTCTTTTTGCCCCAAAATAATTTGAATTTCTGCATTTTCCCTCAAAATTAGGGGAATTTGTGCAATTTTGCTTCCAAACACAGGGAATTTCTTCCTTATTACACCAAAATAATGGGAATTTCTCCATTTTTGCACCAATATAAAGGGAATTTCTTAGATTTTGCTCCAAAATACAGAAAATTTCTGCCTTATTGCCTAAAATTAAGTGGAATTTCTGCCTTTTTGCACTTAAATATTTGAAATTTCTGCAATTTTACCCCAAAATAAGGGGAATTTCTGTTTTTGGCCCCAAAATTAGGGGAATTTCTGCTTTTTGCCACAAAATAAGGCAAATTTCTGACTTTTTGCCCTAAAATAAGTGAAATTTCTGCAATTTTGCCCCAAAATAAGAGAAATTTCTGCCTTTTTACCTCCAAATAAGGGGAATTTCAGCCTTTTTACCTCAAAATAAGAGAATTTCTGAATTTTCCCCCAAAATATGGGAAATTTCTGCCTTTTTGCCCAAAATAAGAAAAATTTCGGCAATTTTGTACCACAATATGGGAAATTTCTGCCTTTATGCCCCAAAATAAGAAAATTTCTGCTTTTTTTCCCTGAAATAAGTGAAATTTCTCCAATTTTGCCCCAAAATAAGTGAAATTTCTGCAATTTTGCCCCAAAATAAAGGAAATTTCTGGAATTTTGCCCCAAAATAAGTGGAATTTCTGAGTTTTGCCCCAAAATAAGGAAAATTTCTGTCTTTTTGCCCCAACATATAGGGAATTTCTGCCTTTTTGCCCCACAATTAGGTTAATTTCTGCAATTTTGCTCCAGAATACAGGGAATTTCTGCCTTTTTGCCCGAAAATAAGAAGAATGCATACCTTTTTGCCATAAAAAAGGGAAATTTCTGTAATTTTGCTCCAAAATAAAAGGAATTTCTGCTTTTTTGCCTCGAAATATGTGGAATTTCTGTCTTTTTCCCCCAAAACAAAGGGAATTTCTGTCTTTTTAGCACCAAAATAAGAAAAATTTCTGACTTAATATTCTGAAATAAGTGAAATTTCTGCAATTTTGCCCCAAAATAAGGGAAATTTCTGCCTTTTTGCCCCCAAATAAGGGTAATTTCAGCCTTTTTACCTCAAAATAAGGGGAATTTCTGCATTTTTGCCACAAAATATTAGGAATTTCTGTGTTTTGCCCCAAAATAAGGAAAATTTCTGCCTTTTTTCCCTGAAATAAGTGAAATTTCTGCAATTTTTCCCAAAAATATGTGAAATTTCTGCAATTTTGCCCCAAAATATGGGAAATTTCTGGAATTTTGCCCCAAAATAAATGGAATTTCTGAGTTTTGCCCAAAAATAAGGAGAATTTCTGTTTTTTGCCCTAACATATATGGAATTTCTGCCTTTTTGCCCCACAATTAGAGGAATTTCTGCAATTTTGCTCCAAAATACAAAGAATTTCTGCTTTTTAGCCTGAAAATAAGAGGAATGTATACCTTTTGCCACAAAAGAGAGAAATTTCTTCATTTTTGCTCCAAAATAAGGGGAATTTCTGCTTTTTGCCTCTAAAATGTGGAATTTCTGTTATGTTCCCCCAAAACAAAGGAAATTTCTGTCTTTTTGCCCCAAAATAAAGAAAATTTCTGACTTATTACCCTGAAATAAGTGAAATTTTTCAATTTTGTCCCAAAATAAGGAAATTTCTGCCTTTTTGCCCCCAATTAAGGGGAATTTCAGCCTTTTTCCTCAAAATAAGAAGAATTTCTGCATTTTTGCCCCAAAATATAGGAAATTTCTGCCTTTTTATTCCAAAATAAGAAAAATTTCTGCAATTTTGTACCAAAATAAAAAAATTTCTGCCTTTTTGCCCCAAAATAAGAAAATTTCATTTTTTTTTGAAATAAGTGAAATTTCTGCAATTTTGCCACAAAATAAGTGTAATTTCTGCAATTTTGCCCCAAAATAAGTGAAATTTCTGGAATTTTGCTCCAAAATAAGTGGAATTTCTGAGTTTTGCCCTAATAAGGAGAATTTCTGTCTTTTTGCCCCAACATATAGGGAATTTCTGCCTTTCTGTCCCACAATTTGGGAAATTTCTCCAATTTTGCTCCAAAATAAGGGGAATTTTGGCCTTTTTGCCCAAAAATAAGAAGAATGCATACCTTTTTGTCCTTAAAATTGATATTTCTTCATTTTTGCTCCAAAATAAGGGGAATTTCTGCTTTTTGCCTCTAAAAAAGTGGAATTTCTGTCTTTACCCCCCAAAACAAAGGGAATTTCTGTTTTTTGGCCCCAAAATAAGGAAAATTTCTGACTTATTATCCTGAAATAAGTGAAATTTTTGCAATTTTGCCCCAAAATAAGAGAAATTTCTGCCTTTTTTCCCCCAAATTAGGGGAATTTCAGCCTTTTACCTCAAAATAAGAGAAATTTCTGCATTTTTGCCCCAAAATATGGGAAATTTCTGCCTTTTTGCCCCAAAATAAGAAAAAATTCTGCCATTTTGTAACAAAATAAAAGAAATTTCTGCCTTTTGGCCTCAAAATAAAAAAATTTCTGCTTTTTGTTCTGAAATAAGTGAAATTTCTGCAATTTTGCCCCAAAATAAGGGAAATTTCTGCCTTTTTGCCCCCAAATAAGGGTAATTTCAGCCTTTTTACCTCAAAATAAGGGGAATTTCTGCATTTTTGCCACAAAATATTAGGAATTTCTGTGTTTTGCCCCAAAATAAGGAAAATTTCTGCCTTTTTTCCCTGAAATAAGTGAAATTTCTGCAATTTTTCCCAAAAATAAGTGAAATTTCTGCAATTTTGCCCCAAAATATGGGAAATTTCTGGAATTTTGCCCCAAAATAAATGGAATTTCTGAGTTTTGCCCAAAAATAAGGAGAATTTCTGTTTTTTGCCCTAACATATATGGAATTTCTGCCTTTTTGCCCCACAATTAGGGGAATTTCTGCAATTTTGCTCCAAAATACAAAGAATTTCTGCTTTTTAGCCTGAAAATAAGAGGAATGTATACCTTTTGCCACAAAAGAGAGAAATTTCTTCATTTTTGCTCCAAAATAAGGGGAATTTCTGCTTTTTGCCTCTAAAATGTGGAATTTCTGTTATGTTCCCCCAAAACAAAGGAAATTTCTGTCTTTTTGCCCCAAAATAAAGAAAATTTCTGACTTATTACCCTGAAATAAGTGAAATTTTTCAATTTTGTCCCAAAATAAGGAAATTTCTGCCTTTTTGCCCCCAATTAAGGGGAATTTCAGCCTTTTTCCTCAAAATAAGAAGAATTTCTGCATTTTTGCCCCAAAATATAGGAAATTTCTGCCTTTTTATTCCAAAATAAGAAAAATTTCTGCAATTTTGTACCAAAATAAAAAAATTTCTGCCTTTTTGCCCCAAAATAAGAAAATTTCATTTTTTTTTGAAATAAGTGAAATTTCTGCAATTTTGCCACAAAATAAGTGTAATTTCTGCAATTTTGCCCCAAAATAAGTGAAATTTCTGGAATTTTGCTCCAAAATAAGTGGAATTTCTGAGTTTTGCCCTAATAAGGAGAATTTCTGTCTTTTTGCCCCAACATATAGGGAATTTCTGCCTTTCTGTCCCACAATTTGGGAAATTTCTCCAATTTTGCTCCAAAATAAGGGGAATTTTGGCCTTTTTGCCCAAAAATAAGAAGAATGCATACCTTTTTGTCCTTAAAATTGATATTTCTTCATTTTTGCTCCAAAATAAGGGGAATTTCTGCTTTTTGCCTCTAAAAAAGTGGAATTTCTGTCTTTACCCCCCAAAACAAAGGGAATTTCTGTTTTTTGGCCCCAAAATAAGGAAAATTTCTGACTTATTACCCTGAAATAAGTGAAATTTTTGCAATTTTGCCCCAAAATAAGAGAAATTTCTGCCTTTTTTCCCCCAAATTAGGGGAATTTCAGCCTTTTACCTCAAAATAAGAGAAATTTCTGCATTTTTGCCCCAAAATATGGGAAATTTCTGCCTTTTTGCCCCAAAATAAGAAAAAATTCTGCAATTTTGTAACAAAATAAAAGAAATTTCTGCCTTTTGGCCTCAAAATAAAAAAATTTCTGCTTTTTGTTCTGAAATAAGTGAAATTTCTGCAATTTTGCCCCAAAATACGTTAAATTTCTGCGTTTTGCCCTAAAATTAGGAGAATTTCTGTTTTTTGCCCCAACATATAGGGAATTTCTGCCTTTTTGCCCCACAATTAGTGGAATTTCTGCAATTTTGCTCCAAAATACGGGGAATTTCTGCCTTTTTTATAATAAGAATGCATACCTTTTTGCCATAAAAAAGGGAAATTTCTTCATTTTTGCTCCAAAATGAGGGGAATTTCTGCTTTTATGCCTCTAAATAAGTGGAATTTCTGTCTTTTTCCCCCAAAACAAAAGGATTTTCTGTCTTTTTTGCTTCAAAATAAGGAAAATTTCTGACTTATTACCCTGAAATAAGTGAAATTTCTGCAATTTTGCCTCAAAATAAGGGAAATTTCTGCCTTTTTACCCCCAAATAAAGAGAATTTCAGCCTTTTTGCCTCAAAATAAGGGGAATTTCTGCATTTTTGCCCCAAAATATGGGAAATTTCTGTCTTTTTGCCCAAAATAATAAAAATTTCTGCAATTTTGTACCAAAATATGGGAAGTTTCTGTCTTTTTGCCCCAAAATAAGGAAAATTTCTGCCTTTTTTCCCTGAAATAAGTGAAATTTCTCCAATTTTGTCCCAAAATAAGTGAAATTTCTGCAATTTTGCCCCAAAATATGGGAAATTTCTGGAATTTTGCCCCAAAACAAGTGGAATTTCTGAGTTTTGCCCCAAAATAAGGAGAATTTCTGTTTTTTGCCCTAACATATAGGGAATTTCTGCCTTTTTGCCCCACAATTAGGGGAATTTCTGCAATTTTGCTCCAAAATACAAAGGATTTCTGCTTTTTAGCCAGAAAATAAGGGGAATGTATACCTTTTGCCACAAAAAAGAGAAATTTCTTCATTTTTGCTCCAAAATAAAAAGAAGTTCTGGTTTTTTGCCTCTCAAAAAGTGGAATTTCTGTCTTTTTCCCCAAAAACAAAGGGAATTTTTTGTCTTTTTGCCCCAAAATAAAGAAAATTTCTGACTTATTACCCTGAAATAAGTGAAATTTTTCAATTTTGCCACAAAATAAGGAAATTTCTGCCTTTTTGCCCCCAATTAAGGGGAATTTCAGCCTTTTTTCCTCAAAATAAGGGGAATTTCTGCATTTTTGCCCCAAAATATAGGAAATTTCTGCCTTTTTACTCCAAAATAAGAAAAATTTCTGCAATTTTGTACCAAAATAAAAAAATTTCTGCCTTTTTGCCCCAAATTAAGAAAATTTCATTTTTTTTGAAATAAGTGAAATTTCTGCAATTTTGCCACAAAATAAGTGTAATTTCTGCAATTTTGCCCCAAAATAAGTGAAATTTCTGGAACTTTGCTCCAAAATAAGTGGAATTTCTGAGTTTGGCCCTAAAATAAGGAGAATTTCTGTCTTTTTGCCCCAACTTATTGGGAATTTCTGCCTTTCTGTCCCACAATTTGGGAAATTTCTGCAATTTTGCTCCAAAATAAGGGGGATTTTGGCCTTTTTGCCCAAAAATAAGAAGAATGCATACCTTTTTGTCCTTAAAATTGATATTTCTTCATTTTTGCTCCAAAATAAGGGGAATTTCTGCTTTTTGCCTCTAAAAAAGTGGAATTTCTGTCTTTACCCCCCAAAACAAAGGGAATTTCTGTTTTTTGGCCCCAAAATAAGGAAAATTTCTGACTTATTACCCTTAAATAAGTGAAATTGCTGCAATTTTTGCTGCCTTTTTACCCCCAAATAAGGGGAATTTCAGCCTATTTACCTCAAAATAAGGGAAATTTCTGCATTTTTGCCCCAAAATATGGGAAATTTCTGCGTTTTAGCCCCAAAATAAGAAAAATTTCGGCAATTTTGTACCAAAATAAAAAAAAAATTCTGCCTTTTTGCCCCAAAATAAGAAAATTTCTGCATTTTTTCTAAAATAAGTGAAATTTCTTCAATTTTGCCCAAAATAAGTGAAATTTCTGCAATTTTGTTCCAAAATAAGGGAAATTTCTGGAATTTTGCTCCAAAATAAGTGGTATTTCTGAGTTTTGCCCCAAAATAAGGAGAATTTCTGTCCTTTTGCCCCAACATATAGGGAATTTCTGCCTTTTTGCCCCACCTTTAAAGGAATTTCTGCAATTTTGCTCCAAAATACGGGGAATTTCTGCCTTTGTGTCCGAAAATAAGAAGAATGCATAACTTTTTGCCATAAAAAATGGAAATTTCTTCATTTTTGCTTCAAAATAAAGGGAATTTCTGCTTTTTTGCCTCTAAATAAGTGTAATTTCTGTCTTTTTCCCCCAAAACAAAGGGAATTTTTGTCTTTTTTGCCCTAAATAAAAAAAATTTCTGACTTATTACCCTGAAATAAGTGAAATTTCTGCAATTTTGCCCCAAAATAAGGGAAATTTCTGCCCTTTTCCCCCAAATATGGGGAATTTCAGCCTTTTTACCTAAAAGTAAGGGGAATTTCTGCATTTTGCCACAAAATATTAGGAATTTCAGCCCTTTTGCCCCAAAATAAAGAAAATTTCTGCCTTTTTTCCCTGAAATAAGTGAAATTTCTCCAATTTTGTCCCAAAATAAGTGAAATTTCTGCAATTTTGCCCCAAAATAAGGGAAATTTCTGGAATTTTGCCCCAAAATAAGTGGAATTTCTGAGTTTTGCCCCAAAATAAGGAGAATTTCTGTCTTTTTGCCCCAACATATAGGAAATTTCTGCCTTTTTGACCCACAATTAGGGGAATTTCTGCAATTTTGCTCCAAAATATGGGGAATTTCTGCCTTTTTGTCCGAAAATAAGAAGAATGCATACCTTTTTTCCATAAAAAAGGGAAATTTCTTCATTTTTACTCCAAAATAAGGAAAATTTCTGCTTTTTTGCCTCTAAATAAGTAGAATTTCTGTCTTTTTGCCCCAAAACAAAGGGAACTTCTGTCTTTTTTGCCCCAAAATTAAAAAAATTTCTGACTTATTACCCTGAAATAAGTGAAATTTCTGCAATTTTGCCCCAAAATAAGGGAAATTTCTGTTTTTTTGCCCCCAAATATGGGAAATTTCAGCCTTTTTACCTAAAAGTAAAAGGAATTTCTGCATTTTTGCCACAAAATATTAGGAATTACAGCCTTTTTGCTTCAAAATAAAGAAAATTACTGCCTTTTTTCCCTGAAATATTTGAAATTTCTGAAATTTTGCCCCCAAATAAGTGAAATTTCTGCAATTTTGTCCCAAAATAAGGGAAATTTATGGAATTTTGCCCCCAAATATGTGGAATTTTTGAGTTTTGCCCCAAAATAATGAGAATTTCTGTATTTTTGCCCCAACATATAGGGAATTTCTGCCTTGTTGCCCCACAATTAGGGGAATTTCTGCAATTTTGCTCCAAAATACGGGGAATTTCTGCCTTTTTGCCCGAAAATAAGTAGAATGCATACCTTTTTGCCATAAAAAAGAGAAATTTCTTCATTTTTGCTCCAAAATAAGGGGAATTTCTGCATTTTTGCCCCAAAATATGGGAAATTTCTGCCTTTTTGCCCCAAAATAAGAAAAAATTCTGCAATTTTGTACCAAAATAAAAGAAATTTCTGCCTTTTTGCCTTAAAATAAGAAAATTTCTGCTTTTTTTTCTGAAATAACTGAAATTTCTGCAATTTTGCCCCAAAATAAGTGAAATTTCTGAGTTTTGCTACAAAATAAAGAGAATTTCTGTTATTTTGCCCCAACATATAAGGAATTTCTGCCTTTTTGCCCCACAATTAGGGGAATTTATGCAATTTTGCTCTATAATACGAGGAATTTCTGCCTTTTTGTCCGAAAATAAGAATGCATACCTTTTTGCCATAAAAAAGTGAAATTTTTTCATTTTTGCTCCAAAATAAGAGGAATTTCTGCTTTTTTCCTCTAAATAATTGGAATTTCTGTTTTTTCCCCCAAAACAAAAGGAATTTCTGTCTTTTTTTGCCCCAAAATAAGGGAAATTTCTGATTTATTACCCTGAAATAAGTAAAATTTCTGCAATTTTGCCCCAAAATTTGGGAAATTTCTGCCTTTTTACCTTCAAATAAGGGGAATTTCAGCCTTTTTACCTCAAAATAAGTAACATTTCTGCATTTTTGCCACAAAATATTAGGAATTTCTGCCTTTTTGCCCCAAAATAAGAAAAATTTCTGACTTATTACCCTGAAATAAGTGAAATATCTGCAATTTTGCCCCAAAATATGGGAAATTTCTGCTTTTTTTCCTGCAAAATAAGAAAAATTTCTACAATTTTGTACCAAAATAATAGAAATTACTGCCTTTTTGCCCCAAAATAAGTGAAATTTCTGGAATTTTGCTCCAAAATAAGAGGAATTTCTGAGTTTTGTCCCAAAATAAAGAGAATTTCTGTTTTTTTGCCTTAACATATAGGGAATTTCTGCCTTTTTGCCCCACAATTAGGGGAATTCCTGCAATTTTGCTCCAAAATACGGGGAATTTCTGCTTTTTTGCCTGAAAATAAGAAGAATGCATACCTTTTTGCCATAAAAAAGGGAAATTTCTTCATTTTTGCTCCTAAATAAGGGGAATTTCTGCTTTTTTGCCTCTAAATAAGTGGAATTTATGTATTTTTCCCCCAAAACAAAGGGAATTTCTGTCTTTTTTGCCCAAAATAAGGAAAATTTCTGACTTATTATCCTGAAATAAGTGAAATTTCTGCAATTTTGCCCCAAAATAAGGGAAATTTCTGCTTTTTTGCCCCCAAATAATGGGAATTTCAGCCTTTTTACCTCAAAATAAGGGGAATTTTTGCATTTGTGCCACAAAATATTAGGAATTTCTGCCTTTTTGCCCCAAAATAAGGAAAATTTCTTACTTATTACCCTGAATTAAGTGAAATTTTTGCAATTTTGCCCCAAAATAAGGAAATTTCTGACTTTTTGCTTCCAATTAAGGGGAATTTCAGCCTTTTTCATCAAAATAAGGGGAATTTCGGCATTTTTGCCCCAAATTATGGGAAATTTCTGCTTTTTTGCTCCAAAATAAGAAAAATTTCTGCAATTTTTTACCAAAATAAAAGAAATTTCTGCCTTCTTGCCCCAAAATAAGAAAATTTCTGCTTTTTTTTGAAATAAGTGAAATTTCTGCAATTTTGCCCAAAAATAAGGGAAATCTTTAGAATTTTGCCCCAAAATAAGTGGAATTTCTGAGTTCTGCCCCAAAATTAGGAGAATTTCTGTCTTTTTGCCCCAACATATAGGGAATTTCTGACTTTTTGCCCCACAATTAGGGGAATTTCTGCAATTTTGCTCCAAAATACGGGGAATTTCTGCCTTTTTTCCTGAAAATAAGAAGAATGCATAACTGTTTGCCATAAAAAAGGGAAATTTCTTCATTTTTGCTCCAAAATAAGGGGAATTTCTGCTTTTTTGCCTCTAAATAAGTGGAATTTCTGTCTTTTTCCCCGAAAACAAAGGTAATTTCTGTATTTTTTGCCACAAAATAAGAAAAATTTCTGACTTATTACCCTGAAGTAAGTGAAATTTCTGCAATTTTGCCCCAAAATAAAGAGAATTTCTGCTTTTTTGCCTCTAAATAAGTGGAATTTATGTATTTTTCCCACAAAACAAAGGGAAATTCTGTCTTTTTTGCCCAAAATAAGGAAAATTTCTGACTTATTACCCTAAAATAAGTGAAATTTCTGCAATTTTGCCCCAAAATAATGGAAATTTCTGCCTTTTTGCCCCCAAATAAGGGGAATTTCAGGCTTTTTATCTCAAAATAAGGGGAATTTCTGCATTTTGCCACAAAATATTAGGAATTTCTGCCTTTTTGCCCCAAAATAAGAAAAATTTCTGACTTATTACCCTGAAGTAAGTGAAATTTTTGCAATTTTGCCACAAAATAAGGAAATTTCTGCCTGTTTGCCCCCAATTAAGGGGAATTTCAGGCTTTTTCCTCAAAATAAGGGGAATTTCTGCATTTTTGCCCTAAAATATGGGAAATTTCTGCCTTTTTGCTACAAAATAAGAAAAATTTCTACAATTTTGTACCAAAATAATAGAAATTACTGCCGTTTTGCCCCAAAATAAGTGAAATTTCTGGAATTTTGCTCCAAAATAAGAGGAATTTCTGAGTTTTGTCCCAAAATAAAGAGAATTTCTGTCTTTTTGCCTTAACATATAGGGAATTTCTGCATTTTTGCCCCACAATTAGGGGAATTCCTGCAATTTTGCTCCAAAAGACGGGGAATTTCTGCCTTTTTGCCCGAAAATAAGAAGAATGCATACCTTTTTGCCATAAAAAAGGGAAATTTCTTCATTTTTGCTCCTAAATAAGGGGAATTTCTGCTTTTTTGCCTCTAAATAAGTGGAATTTATGTATTTTTCCCCCAAAACAAAGGGAATTTCTGTCTTTTTTGCCCAAAATAAGGAAAATTTCTGACTTATTATCCTGAAATAAGTGAAATTTCTGCAATTTTTTCCCCAAAATAAGGGAAATTTCTGCATTTTTGCCCCAAAATAATGGGAATTTCAGCCTTTTTACCTCAAAATAAGGGGAATTTTTGCATTTGTGCCACAAAATATTAGGAATTTCTGCCTTTTTGCCCCAAAATAAGGAAAATTTCTTACTTATTACCCTGAATTAAGTGAAATTTTTGCAATTTTGCCCCAAAATAAGGAAATTTCTGACTTTTTGCTTCCAATTAAGGGGAATTTCAGCCTTTTTCATCAAAATAAGGGGAATTTCGGCATTTTTGCCCCAAAATATGGGAAATTTCTGCTTTTTTGCTCCAAAATAAGAAAAATTTCTGCAATTTTTTACCAAAATAAAAGAAATTTCTGCCTTCTTGCCCCAAAATAAGAAAATTTCTGCTTTTTTTTGAAATAAGTGAAATTTCTGCAATTTTGCCCAAAAATAAGGGAAATCTTTAGAATTTTGCCCCAAAATAAGTGGAATTTCTGAGTTCTGCCCCAAAATTAGGAGAATTTCTGTCTTTTTGCCCCAACATATAGGGAATTTCTGACTTTTTGCCCCACAATTAGGGGAATTTCTGCAATTTTGCTCCAAAATACGGGGAATTTCTTCCTTTTTTCCTGAAAATAAGAAGAATGCATAACTTTTTGCCATAAAAAAGAGAAATTTCTTCATTTTTGCTCCAAAATAAGGGGAATTTCTGCTTTTTTGCCTCTAAATAAGTGGAATTTCTGTCTTTTTCCCCGAAAACAAAGGTAATTTCTGTATTTTTTGCCACAAAATAAGTAAAATTTCTGACTTATTACCCTGAAGTAAGTGAAATTTCTGCAATTTTGCCCCATAATAAGGAGAATTTCTGCTTTTTTGCCTCTAAATAAGTGGAATTCATGTATTTTCCTCCAAAACAAAGGGAAATTCTGTCTTTTTTGCCCAAAATAAGGAAAATTTCTGACTTATTACCCTAAAATAAGTGAAATTTTTGCAATTTTGCCCCAAAATAATGGAAATTTCTGCCTTTTTGCCCCCAAATAAGGGGAATTTCAGCCTTTTTATCTCAAAATAAGGGGAATTTCTGCATTTTGCCACAAAATATTAGGAATTTCTGCCTTTTTGCCCCAAAATAAGAAAAATTTCTGACTTATTACCCTGAAGTAAGTGAAATTTTTGCAATTTTGCCAAAAAATAAGGAAATTTCTGCCTGTTTGCCCCCAATTAAGGGGAATTTCAGGCTTTTTCCTCAAAATAAGGGGAATTTCTGCATTTTTGCCCTAAAATATGGGAAATTTCTGCCTTTTTGCTACAAAATAAGAAAAATTTCTACAATTTTGTACCAAAATAATAGAAATTTCTGCCTTTTTGCCCCAAAATAAGTGAAATTTCTGGAATTTCGCTCCAAAATAAGAGGAATTTCTGAGTTTTGCCCCAAAATAAAGAGAATTTCTGTCTTTTTGCCTTAACATATAGTGAATTTCTGCATTTTTGCCCCACAATTAGGGGAATTTCTGCAATTTTGCTCCAAAATATGGGGAATTTCTGCCTATTTGCCCAAAAATAAGAAGAATGCATAGCTTTTTGCCATAAAAAAGTGAAATTTCTTCATTATTGCTCCAAAATACGGGGAATTTCTGCCTTTTTGCCCGAAAATAAGTAGAATGCATACCTTTTTGCCATAAAAAAGAGAAATTTCTTCATTTTTGCTCCAAAATAAGAGGAATTTCTGCATTTTTGCCCCAAAATATGGGAAATTTCTGCCTTTTTGCCCCAAAATAAGAAAAAATTCTGCAATTTTGTACCAAAATAAAAGAAATTTCTGCCTTTTTGCCTTAAAATAAGAAAATTTCTGCTTTTTTTTCTGAAATAACTGAAATTTCTGCAATTTTGCCCCAAAATAAGTGAAATTTCTGAGTTTTGCTACAAAATAAAGAGAATTTCTGTTATTTTGCCCCAACATATAAGGAATTTCTGCCTTTTTGCCCCACAATTAGGGGAATTTATGCAATTTTGCTCTATAATACGAGGAATTTCTGCCTTTTTGTCCGAAAATAAGAATGCATACCTTTTTGCCATAAAAAAGTGAAATTTTTTCATTTTTGCTCCAAAATAAGAGGAATTTCTGCTTTTTTCCTCTAATTAATTGGAATTTCTGTTTTTTCCCCCAAAACAAAAGGAATTTCTGTCTTTTTTTGCCCCAAAATAAGGGAAATTTCTGATTTATTACCCTGAAATAAGTAAAATTTCTGCAATTTTTTCCCAAAATTTGGGAAATTTCTGCCTTTTTACCTTCAAATAAGGGGAATTTCAGCCTTTTTACCTCAAAATAAGTAACATTTCTGCATTTTTGCCACAAAATATTAGGAATTTCTGCCTTTTTGCCCCAAAATAAGAAAAATTTCTGACTTATTACCCTGAAATAAGTGAAATATCTGCAATTTTGCCCCAAAATATGGGAAATTTCTGCTTTTTTTCCTGCAAAATAAGAAAAATTTCTACAATTTTGTACCAAAATAATAGAAATTACTGCCTTTTTGCCCCAAAATAAGTGAAATTTCTGGAATTTTGCTCCAAAATAAGAGGAATTTCTGAGTTTTGTCCCAAAATAAAGAGAATTTCTGTTTTTTTGCCTTAACATATAGGGAATTTCTGCCTTTTTGCCCCACAATTAGGGGAATTCCTGCAATTTTGCTCCAAAATACGGGGAATTTCTGCTTTTTTGCCTGAAAATAAGAAGAATGCATACCTTTTTGCCATAAAAAAGGGAAATTTCTTCATTTTTGCTCCTAAATAAGGGGAATTTCTGCTTTTATGCCTCTAAATAAGTGGAATTTATGTATTTTTCCCCCAAAACAAAGGGAATTTCTGTCTTTTTTGCCCAAAATAAGGAAAATTTCTGACTTATTATCCTGAAATAAGTGAAATTTCTGCAATTTTGCCCCAAAATAAGGGAAATTTCTGCTTTTTTGCCCCCAAATAATGGGAATTTCAGCCTTTTTACCTCAAAATAAGGGGAATTTTTGCATTTGTGCCACAAAATATTAGGAATTTCTGCCTTTTTGCCCCAAAATAAGGAAAATTTCTTACTTATTACCCTGAATTAAGTGAAATTTTTGCAATTTTGCCCCAAAATAAGGAAATTTCTGACTTTTTGCTTCCAATTAAGGGGAATTTCAGCCTTTTTCATCAAAATAAGGGGAATTTCGGCATTTTTGCCCCAAAATATGGGAAATTTCTGCTTTTTTGCTCCAAAATAAGAAAAATTTCTGCAATTTTTTACCAAAATAAAAGAAATTTCTGCCTTCTTGCCCCAAAATAAGAAAATTTCTGCTTTTTTTGAAATAAGTGAAATTTCTGCAATTTTGCCCAAAAATAAGGGAAATCTTTAGAATTTTGCCCCAAAATAAGTGGAATTTCTGAGTTCTGCCCCAAAATTAGGAGAATTTCTGTCTTTTTGCCCCAACATATAGGGAATTTCTGACTTTTTGCCCCACAATTAGGGGAATTTCTGCAATTTTGCTCCAAAATACGGGGAATTTCTGCCTTTTTTCCTGAAAATAAGAAGAATGCATAACTGTTTGCCATAAAAAAGGGAAATTTCTTCATTTTTGCTCCAAAATAAGGGGAATTTCTGCTTTTTTGCCTCTAAATAAGTGGAATTTCTGTCTTTTTCCCCGAAAACAAAGGTAATTTCTGTATTTTTTGCCACAAAATAAGAAAAATTTCTGACTTATTACCCTGAAGTAAGTGAAATTTCTGCAATTTTGCCCCAAAATAAAGAGAATTTCTGCTTTTTTGCCTCTAAATAAGTGGAATTTATGTATTTTTCCCACAAAACAAAGGGAAATTCTGTCTTTTTTGCCCAAAATAAGGAAAATTTCTGACTTATTACCCTAAAATAAGTGAAATTTCTGCAATTTTGCCCCAAAATAATGGAAATTTCTGCCTTTTTGCCCCCAAATAAGGGGAATTTCAGGCTTTTTATCTCAAAATAAGGGGAATTTCTGCATTTTGCCACAAAATATTAGGAATTTCTGCCTTTTTGCCCCAAAATAAGAAAAATTTCTGACTTATTACCCTGAAGTAAGTGAAATTTTTGCAATTTTGCCACAAAATAAGGAAATTTCTGCCTGTTTGCCCCCAATTAAGGGGAATTTCAGGCTTTTTCCTCAAAATAAGGGGAATTTCTGCATTTTTGCCCTAAAATATGGGAAATTTCTGCCTTTTTGCTACAAAATAAGAAAAATTTCTACAATTTTGTACCAAAATAATAGAAATTACTGCCGTTTTGCCCCAAAATAAGTGAAATTTCTGGAATTTTGCTCCAAAATAAGAGGAATTTCTGAGTTTTGTCCCAAAATAAAGAGAATTTCTGTTTTTTGCCTTAACATATAGGGAATTTCTGCATTTTTGCCCCACAATTAGGGGAATTCCTGCAATTTTGCTCCAAAAGACTAGGAATTTCTGCCTTTTTGCCCGAAAATAAGAAGAATGCATACCTTTTTGCCATAAAAAAGGGAAATTTCTTCATTTTTGCTCCTAAATAAGGGGAATTTCTGCTTTTTTGCCTCTAAATAAGTGGAATTTATGTATTTTTCCCCCAAAACAAAGGGAATTTCTGTCTTTTTTGCCCAAAAAAAGGAAAATTTCTGACTTATTATCCTGAAATAAGTGAAATTTCTGCAATTTTGCCCCAAAATAAGGGAAATTTCTGCATTTTTGCCCCCAAATAATGGGAATTTCAGCCTTTTTACCTCAAAATAAGGGGAATTTTTGCATTTGTGCCACAAAATATTAGGAATTTCTGCCTTTTTGCCCCAAAATAAGGAAAATTTCTTACTTATTACCCTGAATTAAGTGAAATTTTTGCAATTTTGCCCCAAAATAAGGAAATTTCTGACTTTTTGCTTCCAATTAAGGGGAATTTCAGCCTTTTTCATCAAAATAAGGGGAATTTCGGCATTTTTGCCCCAAAATATGGGAAATTTCTGCTTTTTTGCTCCAAAATAAGAAAAATTTCTGCAATTTTTTACCAAAATAAAAGAAATTTCTGCCTTCTTGCCCCAAAATAAGAAAATTTCTGCTTTTTTTTGAAATAAGTGAAATTTCTGCAATTTTGCCCAAAAATAAGGGAAATCTTTAGAATTTTGCCCCAAAATAAGTGGAATTTCTGAGTTCTGCCCCAAAATTAGGAGAATTTCTGTCTTTTTGCCCCAACATATAGGGAATTTCTGACTTTTTGCCCCACAATTAGGGGAATTTCTGCAATTTTGCTCCAAAATACGGGGAATTTCTGCCTTTTTTCCTGAAAATAAGAAGAATGCATAACTGTTTGCCATAAAAAAGGGAAATTTCTTCATTTTTGCTCCAAAATAAGGGGAATTTCTGCTTTTTTGCCTCTAAATAAGTGGAATTTCTGTCTTTTTCCCCGAAAACAAAGGTAATTTCTGTATTTTTTGCCACAAAATAAGAAAAATTTCTGACTTATTACCCTGAAGTAAGTGAAATTTCTGCAATTTTGCCCCAAAATAAAGAGAATTTCTGCTTTTTTGCCTCTAAATAAGTGGAATTTATGTATTTTTCCCACAAAACAAAGGGAAATTCTGTCTTTTTTGCCCAAAATAAGGAAAATTTCTGACTTATTACCCTAAAATAAGTGAAATTTCTGCAATTTTGCCCCAAAATAATGGAAATTTCTGCCTTTTTGCCCCCAAATAAGGGGAATTTCAGGCTTTTTATCTCAAAATAAGGGGAATTTCTGCATTTTGCCACAAAATATTAGGAATTTCTGCCTTTTTGCCCCAAAATAAGAAAAATTTCTGACTTATTACCCTGAAGTAAGTGAAATTTTTGCAATTTTGCCACAAAATAAGGAAATTTCTGCCTGTTTGCCCCCAATTAAGGGGAATTTCAGGCTTTTTCCTCAAAATAAAAGGAATTTCTGCATTTTTGCCCTAAAATATGGGAAATTTCTGCCTTTTTGCTACAAAATAAGAAAAATTTTTACAATTTTGTACCAAAATAATAGAAATTACTGCCGTTTTGCCCCAAAATAAGTGAAATTTCTGGAATTTTGCTCCAAAATAAGAGGAATTTCTGAGTTTTGTCCCAAAATAAAGAGAATTTCTGTCTTTTTGCCTTAACATATAGGGAATTTCTGCATTTTTGCCCCACAATTAGGGGAATTCCTGCAATTTTGCTCCAAAAGACTAGGAATTTCTGCCTTTTTGCCCGAAAATAAGAAGAATGCATACCTTTTTGCCATAAAAAAGGGAAATTTCTTCATTTTTGCTCCTAAATAAGGGGAATTTCTGCTTTTTTGCCTCTAAATAAGTGGAATTTATGTATTTTTCCCCCAAAACAAAGGGAATTTCTGTCTTTTTTGCCCAAAATAAGGAAAATTTCTGACTTATTATCCTGAAATAAGTGAAATTTCTGCAATTTTGCCCCAAAATAAGGGAAATTTCTGCATTTTTGCCCCCAAATAATGGGAATTTCAGCCTTTTTACCTCAAAATAAGGGGAATTTTTGCATTTGTGCCACAAAATATTAGGAATTTCTGCCTTTTTGCCCCAAAATAAGGAAAATTTCTTACTTATTACCCTGAATTAAGTGAAATTTTTGCAATTTTGCCCCAAAATAAGGAAATTTCTGACTTTTTGCTTCCAATTAAGGGGAATTTCAGCCTTTTTCATCAAAATAAGGGGAATTTCGGCATTTTTGCCCCAAAATATGGGAAATTTCTGCTTTTTTGCTCCAAAATAAGAAAAATTTCTGCAATTTTTTACCAAAATAAAAGAAATTTCTGCCTTCTTGCCCCAAAATAAGAAAATTTCTGCTTTTTTTTGAAATAAGTGAAATTTCTGCAATTTTGCCCAAAAATAAGGGAAATCTTTAGAATTTTGCCCCAAAATAAGTGGAATTTCTGAGTTCTGCCCCAAAATTAGGAGAATTTCTGTCTTTTTGCCCCAACATATAGGGAATTTCTGACTTTTTGCCCCACAATTAGGGGAATTTCTGCAATTTTGCTCCAAAATACGGGGAATTTCTGCCTTTTTTCCTGAAAATAAGAAGAATGCATAACTTTTTGCCATAAAAAAGAGAAATTTCTTCATTTTTGCTCCAAAATAAGGGGAATTTCTGCTTTTTTGCCTCTAAATAAGTGGAATTTCTGTCTTTTTCCCCGAAAACAAAGGTAATTTCTGTATTTTTTGCCACAAAATAAGGAAAATTTCTGACTTATTACCCTGAAGTAAGTGAAATTTCTGCAATTTTGCCCCATAATAAGGAGAATTTCTGCTTTTTTGCCTCTAAATAAGTGGAATTCATGTATTTTCCTCCAAAACAAAGGGAAATTCTGTCTTTTTTGCCCAAAATAAGGAAAATTTCTGACTTATTACCCTAAAATAAGTGAAATTTTTGCAATTTTGCCCCAAAATAATGGAAATTTCTGCCTTTTTGCCCCCAAATAAGGGGAATTTCAGCCTTTTTATCTCAAAATAAGGAGAATTTCTGCATTTTGCCACAAAATATTAGGAATTTCTGCCTTTTTGCCCCAAAATAAGAAAAATTTCTGACTTATTACCCTGAAGTAAGTGAAATTTTTGCAATTTTGCCACAAAATAAGGAAATTTCTGCCTGTTTGCCCCCAATTAAGGGGAATTTCAGGCTTTTTCCTCAAAATAAGGGGAATTTCTGCATTTTTGCCCTAAAATATGGGAAATTTCTGCCTTTTTGCTACAAAATAAGAAAAATTTCTACAATTTTGTACCAAAATAATAGAAATTTCTGCCTTTTTGCCCCAAAATAAGTGAAATTTCTGGAATTTCGCTCCAAAATAAGAGGAATTTCTGAGTTTTGCCCCAAAATAAAGAGAATTTCTGTCTTTTTGCCTTAACATATAGTGAATTTCTGCATTTTTGCCCCACAATTAGGGGAATTTCTGCAATTTTGCTCCAAAATATGGGGAATTTCTGCCTTTTTGCCCAAAAATAAGAAGAATGCATAGCTTTTTGCCATAAAAAAGTGAAATTTCTTCATTATTGCTCCAAAATACGGGGAATTTCTGCCTTTTTGCCCGAAAATAAGTAGAATGCATACCTTTTTGCCATAAAAAAGAGAAATTTCTTCATTTTTGCTCCAAAATAAGGGGAATTTCTGCATTTTTGCCCCAAAATATGGGAAATTTCTGCCTTTTTGCCCCAAAATAAGAAAAAATTCTGCAATTTTGTACCAAAATAAAAGAAATTTCTGCCTTTTTGCCTTAAAATAAGAAAATTTCTGCTTTTTTTTCTGAAATAACTGAAATTTCTGCAATTTTGCCCCAAAATAAGTGAAATTTCTGAGTTTTGCTACAAAATAAAGAGAATTTCTGTTATTTTGCCCCAACATATAAGGAATTTCTGCCTTTTTGCCCCACAATTAGGGGAATTTATGCAATTTTGCTCTATAATACGAGGAATTTCTGCCTTTTTGTCCGAAAATAAGAATGCATACCTTTTTGCCATAAAAAAGTGAAATTTTTTCATTTTTGCTCCAAAATAAGAGGAATTTCTGCTTTTTTCCTCTAAATAATTGGAATTTCTGTTTTTTCCCCCAAAACAAAAGGAATTTCTGTCTTTTTTTGCCCCAAAATAAGGGAAATTTCTGATTTATTACCCTGAAATAAGTAAAATTTCTGCAATTTTGCCCCAAAATTTGGGAAATTTCTGCCTTTTTACCTTCAAATAAGGGGAATTTCAGCCTTTTTACCTCAAAATAAGTAACATTTCTGCATTTTTGCCACAAAATATTAGGAATTTCTGCCTTTTTGCCCCAAAATAAGAAAAATTTCTGACTTATTACCCTGAAATAAGTGAAATATCTGCAATTTTGCCCCAAAATATGGGAAATTTCTGCTTTTTTTCCTGCAAAATAAGAAAAATTTCTACAATTTTGTACCAAAATAATAGAAATTACTGCCTTTTTGCCCCAAAATAAGTGAAATTTCTGGAATTTTGCTCCAAAATAAGAGGAATTTCTGAGTTTTGTCCCAAAATAAAGAGAATTTCTGTTTTTTTGCCTTAACATATAGGGAATTTCTGCCTTTTTGCCCCACAATTAGGGGAATTCCTGCAATTTTGCTCCAAAATACGGGGAATTTCTGCTTTTTTGCCTGAAAATAAGAAGAATGCATACCTTTTTGCCATAAAAAAGGGAAATTTCTTCATTTTTGCTCCTAAATAAGGGGAATTTCTGCTTTTTTGCCTCTAAATAAGTGGAATTTATGTATTTTTCCCCCAAAACAAAGGGAATTTCTGTCTTTTTTGCCCAAAATAAGGAAAATTTCTGACTTATTATCCTGAAATAAGTGAAATTTCTGCAATTTTGCCCCAAAATAAGGGAAATTTCTGCTTTTTTGCCCCCAAATAATGGGAATTTCAGCCTTTTTACCTCAAAATAAGGGGAATTTTTGCATTTGTGCCACAAAATATTAGGAATTTCTGCCTTTTTGCCCCAAAATAAGGAAAATTTCTTACTTATTACCCTGAATTAAGTGAAATTTTTGCAATTTTGCCCCAAAATAAGGAAATTTCTGACTTTTTGCTTCCAATTAAGGGGAATTTCAGCCTTTTTCATCAAAATAAGGGGAATTTCGGCATTTTTGCCCCAAAATATGGGAAATTTCTGCTTTTTTGCTCCAAAATAAGAAAAATTTCTGCAATTTTTTACCAAAATAAAAGAAATTTCTGCCTTCTTGCCCCAAAATAAGAAAATTTCTGCTTTTTTTGAAATAAGTGAAATTTCTGCAATTTTGCCCAAAAATAAGGGAAATCTTTAGAATTTTGCCCCAAAATAAGTGGAATTTCTGAGTTCTGCCCCAAAATTAGGAGAATTTCTGTCTTTTTGCCCCAACATATAGGGAATTTCTGACTTTTTGCCCCACAATTAGGGGAATTTCTGCAATTTTGCTCCAAAATACGGGGAATTTCTGCCTTTTTTCCTGAAAATAAGAAGAATGCATAACTGTTTGCCATAAAAAAGGGAAATTTCTTCATTTTTGCTCCAAAATAAGGGGAATTTCTGCTTTTTTGCCTCTAAATAAGTGGAATTTCTGTCTTTTTCCCCGAAAACAAAGGTAATTTCTGTATTTTTTGCCACAAAATAAGAAAAATTTCTGACTTATTACCCTGAAGTAAGTGAAATTTCTGCAATTTTGCCCCAAAATAAAGAGAATTTCTGCTTTTTTGCCTCTAAATAAGTGGAATTTATGTATTTTTCCCACAAAACAAAGGGAAATTCTGTCTTTTTTGCCCAAAATAAGGAAAATTTCTGACTTATTACCCTAAAATAAGTGAAATTTCTGCAATTTTGCCCCAAAATAATGGAAATTTCTGCCTTTTTGCCCCCAAATAAGGGGAATTTCAGGCTTTTTATCTCAAAATAAGGGGAATTTCTGCATTTTGCCACAAAATATTAGGAATTTCTGCCTTTTTGCCCCAAAATAAGAAAAATTTCTGACTTATTACCCTGAAGTAAGTGAAATTTTTGCAATTTTGCCACAAAATAAGGAAATTTCTGCCTGTTTGCCCCCAATTAAGGGGAATTTCAGGCTTTTTCCTCAAAATAAAAGGAATTTCTGCATTTTTGCCCTAAAATATGGGAAATTTCTGCCTTTTTGCTACAAAATAAGAAAAATTTTTACAATTTTGTACCAAAATAATAGAAATTACTGCCGTTTTGCCCCAAAATAAGTGAAATTTCTGGAATTTTGCTCCAAAATAAGAGGAATTTCTGAGTTTTGTCCCAAAATAAAGAGAATTTCTGTCTTTTTGCCTTAACATATAGGGAATTTCTGCATTTTTGCCCCACAATTAGGGGAATTCCTGCAATTTTGCTCCAAAAGACTAGGAATTTCTGCCTTTTTGCCCGAAAATAAGAAGAATGCATACCTTTTTGCCATAAAAAAGGGAAATTTCTTCATTTTTGCTCCTAAATAAGGGGAATTTCTGCTTTTTTGCCTCTAAATAAGTGGAATTTATGTATTTTTCCCCCAAAACAAAGGGAATTTCTGTCTTTTTTGCCCAAAATAAGGAAAATTTCTGACTTATTATCCTGAAATAAGTGAAATTTCTGCAATTTTGCCCCAAAATAAGGGAAATTTCTGCATTTTTGCCCCCAAATAATGGGAATTTCAGCCTTTTTACCTCAAAATAAGGGGAATTTTTGCATTTGTGCCACAAAATATTAGGAATTTCTGCCTTTTTGCCCCAAAATAAGGAAAATTTCTTACTTATTACCCTGAATTAAGTGAAATTTTTGCAATTTTGCCCCAAAATAAGGAAATTTCTGACTTTTTGCTTCCAATTAAGGGGAATTTCAGCCTTTTTCATCAAAATAAGGGGAATTTCGGCATTTTTGCCCCAAAATATGGGAAATTTCTGCTTTTTTGCTCCAAAATAAGAAAAATTTCTGCAATTTTTTACCAAAATAAAAGAAATTTCTGCCTTCTTGCCCCAAAATAAGAAAATTTCTGCTTTTTTTTGAAATAAGTGAAATTTCTGCAATTTTGCCCAAAAATAAGGGAAATCTTTAGAATTTTGCCCCAAAATAAGTGGAATTTCTGAGTTCTGCCCCAAAATTAGGAGAATTTCTGTCTTTTTGCCCCAACATATAGGGAATTTCTGACTTTTTGCCCCACAATTAGGGGAATTTCTGCAATTTTGCTCCAAAATACGGGGAATTTCTGCCTTTTTTCCTGAAAATAAGAAGAATGCATAACTTTTTGCCATAAAAAAGAGAAATTTCTTCATTTTTGCTCCAAAATAAGGGGAATTTCTGCTTTTTTGCCTCTAAATAAGTGGAATTTCTGTCTTTTTCCCCGAAAACAAAGGTAATTTCTGTATTTTTTGCCACAAAATAAGGAAAATTTCTGACTTATTACCCTGAAGTAAGTGAAATTTCTGCAATTTTGCCCCATAATAAGGAGAATTTCTGCTTTTTTGCCTCTAAATAAGTGGAATTCATGTATTTTCCTCCAAAACAAAGGGAAATTCTGTCTTTTTTGCCCAAAATAAGGAAAATTTCTGACTTATTACCCTAAAATAAGTGAAATTTTTGCAATTTTGCCCCAAAATAATGGAAATTTCTGCCTTTTTGCCCCCAAATAAGGGGAATTTCAGCCTTTTTATCTCAAAATAAGGAGAATTTCTGCATTTTGCCACAAAATATTAGGAATTTCTGCCTTTTTGCCCCAAAATAAGATAAATTTCTGACTTATTACCCTGAAGTAAGTGAAATTTTTGCAATTTTGCCACAAAATAAGGAAATTTCTGCCTGTTTGCCCCCAATTAAGGGGAATTTCAGGCTTTTTCCTCAAAATAAGGGGAATTTCTGCATTTTTGCCCTAAAATATGGGAAATTTCTGCCTTTTTGCTACAAAATAAGAAAAATTTCTACAATTTTGTACCAAAATAATAGAAATTTCTGCCTTTTTGCCCCAAAATAAGTGAAATTTCTGGAATTTCGCTCCAAAATAAGAGGAATTTCTGAGTTTTGCCCCAAAATAAAGAGAATTTCTGTCTTTTTGCCTTAACATATAGTGAATTTCTGCATTTTTGCCCCACAATTAGGGGAATTTCTGCAATTTTGCTCCAAAATATGGGGAATTTCTGCCTTTTTGCCCAAAAATAAGAAGAATGCATAGCTTTTTGCCATAAAAAAGTGAAATTTCTTCATTATTGCTCCAAAATACGGGGAATTTCTGCCTTTTTGCCCGAAAATAAGTAGAATGCATACCTTTTTGCCATAAAAAAGAGAAATTTCTTCATTTTTGCTCCAAAATAAGGGGAATTTCTGCATTTTTGCCCCAAAATATGGGAAATTTCTGCCTTTTTGCCCCAAAATAAGAAAAAATTCTGCAATTTTGTACCAAAATAAAAGAAATTTCTGCCTTTTTGCCTTAAAATAAGAAAATTTCTGCTTTTTTTTCTGAAATAACTGAAATTTCTGCAATTTTGCCCCAAAATAAGTGAAATTTCTGAGTTTTGCTACAAAATAAAGAGAATTTCTGTTATTTTGCCCCAACATATAAGGAATTTCTGCCTTTTTGCCCCACAATTAGGGGAATTTATGCAATTTTGCTCTATAATACGAGGAATTTCTGCCTTTTTGTCCGAAAATAAGAATGCATACCTTTTTGCCATAAAAAAGTGAAATTTTTTCATTTTTGCTCCAAAATAAGAGGAATTTCTGCTTTTTTCCTCTAAATAATTGGAATTTCTGTTTTTTCCCCCAAAACAAAAGGAATTTCTGTCTTTTTTTGCCCCAAAATAAGGGAAATTTCTGATTTATTACCCTGAAATAAGTAAAATTTCTGCAATTTTGCCCCAAAATTTGGGAAATTTCTGCCTTTTTACCTTCAAATAAGGGGAATTTCAGCCTTTTTACCTCAAAATAAGTAACATTTCTGCATTTTTGCCACAAAATATTAGGAATTTCTGCCTTTTTGCCCCAAAATAAGAAAAATTTCTGACTTATTACCCTGAAATAAGTGAAATATCTGCAATTTTGCCCCAAAATATGGGAAATTTCTGCTTTTTTTCCTGCAAAATAAGAAAAATTTCTACAATTTTGTACCAAAATAATAGAAATTACTGCCTTTTTGCCCCAAAATAAGTGAAATTTCTGGAATTTTGCTCCAAAATAAGAGGAATTTCTGAGTTTTGTCCCAAAATAAAGAGAATTTCTGTTTTTTTGCCTTAACATATAGGGAATTTCTGCCTTTTTGCCCCACAATTAGGGGAATTCCTGCAATTTTGCTCCAAAATACGGGGAATTTCTGCTTTTTTGCCTGAAAATAAGAAGAATGCATACCTTTTTGCCATAAAAAAGGGAAATTTCTTCATTTTTGCTCCTAAATAAGGGGAATTTCTGCTTTTTTGCCTCTAAATAAGTGGAATTTATGTATTTTTCCCCCAAAACAAAGGGAATTTCTGTCTTTTTTGCCCAAAATAAGGAAAATTTCTGACTTATTATCCTGAAATAAGTGAAATTTCTGCAATTTTGCCCCAAAATAAGGGAAATTTCTGCTTTTTTGCCCCCAAATAATGGGAATTTCAGCCTTTTTACCTCAAAATAAGGGGAATTTTTGCATTTGTGCCACAAAATATTAGGAATTTCTGCCTTTTTGCCCCAAAATAAGGAAAATTTCTTACTTATTACCCTGAATTAAGTGAAATTTTTGCAATTTTGCCCCAAAATAAGGAAATTTCTGACTTTTTGCTTCCAATTAAGGGGAATTTCAGCCTTTTTCATCAAAATAAGGGGAATTTCGGCATTTTTGCCCCAAAATATGGGAAATTTCTGCTTTTTTGCTCCAAAATAAGAAAAATTTCTGCAATTTTTTACCAAAATAAAAGAAATTTCTGCCTTCTTGCCCCAAAATAAGAAAATTTCTGCTTTTTTTGAAATAAGTGAAATTTCTGCAATTTTGCCCAAAAATAAGGGAAATCTTTAGAATTTTGCCCCAAAATAAGTGGAATTTCTGAGTTCTGCCCCAAAATTAGGAGAATTTCTGTCTTTTTGCCCCAACATATAGGGAATTTCTGACTTTTTGCCCCACAATTAGGGGAATTTCTGCAATTTTGCTCCAAAATACGGGGAATTTCTGCCTTTTTTCCTGAAAATAAGAAGAATGCATAACTGTTTGCCATAAAAAAGGGAAATTTCTTCATTTTTGCTCCAAAATAAGGGGAATTTCTGCTTTTTTGCCTCTAAATAAGTGGAATTTCTGTCTTTTTCCCCGAAAACAAAGGTAATTTCTGTATTTTTTGCCACAAAATAAGAAAAATTTCTGACTTATTACCCTGAAGTAAGTGAAATTTCTGCAATTTTGCCCCAAAATAAAGAGAATTTCTGCTTTTTTGCCTCTAAATAAGTGGAATTTATGTATTTTTCCCACAAAACAAAGGGAAATTCTGTCTTTTTTGCCCAAAATAAGGAAAATTTCTGACTTATTACCCTAAAATAAGTGAAATTTCTGCAATTTTGCCCCAAAATAATGGAAATTTCTGCCTTTTTGCCCCCAAATAAGGGGAATTTCAGGCTTTTTATCTCAAAATAAGCGGAATTTCTGCATTTTGCCACAAAATATTAGGAATTTCTGCCTTTTTGCCCCAAAATAAGAAAAATTTCTGACTTATTACCCTGAAGTAAGTGAAATTTTTGCAATTTTGCCACAAAATAAGGAAATTTCTGCCTGTTTGCCCCCAATTAAGGGGAATTTCAGGCTTTTTCCTCAAAATAAGGGGAATTTCTGCATTTTTGCCCTAAAATATGGGAAATTTCTGCCTTTTTGCTACAAAATAAGAAAAATTTCTACAATTTTGTACCAAAATAATAGAAATTACTGCCGTTTTGCCCCAAAATAAGTGAAATTTCTGGAATTTTGCTCCAAAATAAGAGGAATTTCTGAGTTTTGTCCCAAAATAAAGAGAATTTCTGTCTTTTTGCCTTAACATATAGGGAATTTCTGCATTTTTGCCCCACAATTAGGGGAATTCCTGCAATTTTGCTCCAAAAGACGGGGAATTTCTGCCTTTTTGCCCGAAAATAAGAAGAATGCATACCTTTTTGCCATAAAAAAGGGAAATTTCTTCATTTTTGCTCCTAAATAAGGGGAATTTCTGCTTTTTTGCCTCTAAATAAGTGGAATTTATGTATTTTTCCCCCAAAACAAAGGGAATTTCTGTCTTTTTTGCCCAAAAAAAGGAAAATTTCTGACTTATTATCCTGAAATAAGTGAAATTTCTGCAATTTTGCCCCAAAATAAGGGAAATTTCTGCATTTTTGCCCCCAAATAATGGGAATTTCAGCCTTTTTACCTCAAAATAAGGGGAATTTTTGCATTTGTGCCACAAAATATTAGGAATTTCTGCCTTTTTGCCCCAGAATAAGGAAAATTTCTTACTTATTACCCTGAATTAAGTGAAATTTTTGCAATTTTGCCCCAAAATAAGGAAATTTCTGACTTTTTGCTTCCAATTAAGGGGAATTTCAGCCTTTTTCATCAAAATAAGGGGAATTTCGGCATTTTTGCCCCAAAATATGGGAAATTTCTGCTTTTTTGCTCCAAAATAAGAAAAATTTCTGCAATTTTTTACCAAAATAAAAGAAATTTCTGCCTTCTTGCCCCAAAATAAGAGAATTTCTGCTTTTTTTTGAAATAAGTGAAATTTCTGCAATTTTGCCCAAAAATAAGGGAAATCTTTAGAATTTTGCCCCAAAATAAGTGGAATTTCTGAGTTCTGCCCCAAAATTAGGAGAATTTCTGTCTTTTTGCCCCAACATATAGGGAATTTCTGACTTTTTGCCCCACAATTAGGGGAATTTCTGCAATTTTGCTCCAAAATACGGGGAATTTCTGCCTTTTTTCCTGAAAATAAGAAGAATGCATAACTTTTTGCCATAAAAAAGAGAAATTTCTTCATTTTTGCTCCAAAATAAGGGGAATTTCTGCTTTTTTGCCTCTAAATAAGTGGAATTTCTGTCTTTTTCCCCGAAAACAAAGGTAATTTCTGTATTTTTTGCCACAAAATAAGTAAAATTTCTGACTTATTACCCTGAAGTAAGTGAAATTTCTGCAATTTTGCCCCATAATAAGGAGAATTTCTGCTTTTTTGCCTCTAAATAAGTGGAATTCATGTATTTTCCTCCAAAACAAAGGGAAATTCTGTCTTTTTTGCCCAAAATAAGGAAAATTTCTGACTTATTACCCTAAAATAAGTGAAATTTTTGCAATTTTGCCCCAAAATAATGGAAATTTCTGCCTTTTTGCCCCCAAATAAGGGGAATTTCAGCCTTTTTATCTCAAAATAAGGGGAATTTCTGCATTTTGCCACAAAATATTAGGAATTTCTGCCTTTTTGCCCCAAAATAAGAAAAATTTCTGACTTATTACCCTGAAGTAAGTGAAATTTTTGCAATTTTGCCACAAAATAAGGAAATTTCTGCCTGTTTGCCCCCAATTAAGGGGAATTTCAGGCTTTTTCCTCAAAATAAGGGGAATTTCTGCATTTTTGCCCTAAAATATGGGAAATTTCTGCCTTTTTGCTACAAAATAAGAAAAATTTCTACAATTTTGTACCAAAATAATAGAAATTTCTGCCTTTTTGCCCCAAAATAAGTGAAATTTCTGGAATTTCGCTCCAAAATAAGAGGAATTTCTGAGTTTTGCCCCAAAATAAAGAGAATTTCTGTCTTTTTGCCTTAACATATAGTGAATTTCTGCATTTTTGCCCCACAATTAGGGGAATTTCTGCAATTTTGCTCCAAAATATGGGGAATTTCTGCCTTTTTGCCCAAAAATAAGAAGAATGCATAGCTTTTTGCCATAAAAAAGTGAAATTTCTTCATTATTGCTCCAAAATACGGGGAATTTCTGCCTTTTTGCCCGAAAATAAGTAGAATGCATACCTTTTTGCCATAAAAAAGAGAAATTTCTTCATTTTTGCTCCAAAATAAGAGGAATTTCTGCATTTTTGCCCCAAAATATGGGAAATTTCTGCCTTTTTGCCCCAAAATAAGAAAAAATTCTGCAATTTTGTACCAAAATAAAAGAAATTTCTGCCTTTTTGCCTTAAAATAAGAAAATTTCTGCTTTTTTTTCTGAAATAACTGAAATTTCTGCAATTTTGCCCCAAAATAAGTGAAATTTCTGAGTTTTGCTACAAAATAAAGAGAATTTCTGTTATTTTGCCCCAACATATAAGGAATTTCTGCCTTTTTGCCCCACAATTAGGGGAATTTATGCAATTTTGCTCTATAATACGAGGAATTTCTGCCTTTTTGTCCGAAAATAAGAATGCATACCTTTTTGCCATAAAAAAGTGAAATTTTTTCATTTTTGCTCCAAAATAAGAGGAATTTCTGCTTTTTTCCTCTAAATAATTGGAATTTCTGTTTTTTCCCCCAAAACAAAAGGAATTTCTGTCTTTTTTTGCCCCAAAATAAGGGAAATTTCTGATTTATTACCCTGAAATAAGTAAAATTTCTGCAATTTTTTCCCAAAATTTGGGAAATTTCTGCCTTTTTACCTTCAAATAAGGGGAATTTCAGCCTTTTTACCTCAAAATAAGTAACATTTCTGCATTTTTGCCACAAAATATTAGGAATTTCTGCCTTTTTGCCCCAAAATAAGAAAAATTTCTGACTTATTACCCTGAAATAAGTGAAATATCTGCAATTTTGCCCCAAAATATGGGAAATTTCTGCTTTTTTTCCTGCAAAATAAGAAAAATTTCTACAATTTTGTACCAAAATAATAGAAATTACTGCCTTTTTGCCCCAAAATAAGTGAAATTTCTGGAATTTTGCTCCAAAATAAGAGGAATTTCTGAGTTTTGTCCCAAAATAAAGAGAATTTCTGTTTTTTTGCCTTAACATATAGGGAATTTCTGCCTTTTTGCCCCACAATTAGGGGAATTCCTGCAATTTTGCTCCAAAATACGGGGAATTTCTGCTTTTTTGCCTGAAAATAAGAAGAATGCATACCTTTTTGCCATAAAAAAGGGAAATTTCTTCATTTTTGCTCCTAAATAAGGGGAATTTCTGCTTTTTTGCCTCTAAATAAGTGGAATTTATGTATTTTTCCCCCAAAACAAAGGGAATTTCTGTCTTTTTTGCCCAAAATAAGGAAAATTTCTGACTTATTATCCTGAAATAAGTGAAATTTCTGCAATTTTGCCCCAAAATAAGGGAAATTTCTGCTTTTTTGCCCCCAAATAATGGGAATTTCAGCCTTTTTACCTCAAAATAAGGGGAATTTTTGCATTTGTGCCACAAAATATTAGGAATTTCTGCCTTTTTGCCCCAAAATAAGGAAAATTTCTTACTTATTACCCTGAATTAAGTGAAATTTTTGCAATTTTGCCCCAAAATAAGGAAATTTCTGACTTTTTGCTTCCAATTAAGGGGAATTTCAGCCTTTTTCATCAAAATAAGGGGAATTTCGGCATTTTTGCCCCAAAATATGGGAAATTTCTGCTTTTTTGCTCCAAAATAAGAAAAATTTCTGCAATTTTTTACCAAAATAAAAGAAATTTCTGCCTTCTTGCCCCAAAATAAGAAAATTTCTGCTTTTTTTGAAATAAGTGAAATTTCTGCAATTTTGCCCAAAAATAAGGGAAATCTTTAGAATTTTGCCCCAAAATAAGTGGAATTTCTGAGTTCTGCCCCAAAATTAGGAGAATTTCTGTCTTTTTGCCCCAACATATAGGGAATTTCTGACTTTTTGCCCCACAATTAGGGGAATTTCTGCAATTTTGCTCCAAAATACGGGGAATTTCTGCCTTTTTTCCTGAAAATAAGAAGAATGCATAACTGTTTGCCATAAAAAAGGGAAATTTCTTCATTTTTGCTCCAAAATAAGGGGAATTTCTGCTTTTTTGCCTCTAAATAAGTGGAATTTCTGTCTTTTTCCCCGAAAACAAAGGTAATTTCTGTATTTTTTGCCACAAAATAAGAAAAATTTCTGACTTATTACCCTGAAGTAAGTGAAATTTCTGCAATTTTGCCCCAAAATAAAGAGAATTTCTGCTTTTTTGCCTCTAAATAAGTGGAATTTATGTATTTTTCCCACAAAACAAAGGGAAATTCTGTCTTTTTTGCCCAAAATAAGGAAAATTTCTGACTTATTACCCTAAAATAAGTGAAATTTCTGCAATTTTGCCCCAAAATAATGGAAATTTCTGCCTTTTTGCCCCCAAATAAGGGGAATTTCAGGCTTTTTATCTCAAAATAAGGGGAATTTCTGCATTTTGCCACAAAATATTAGGAATTTCTGCCTTTTTGCCCCAAAATAAGAAAAATTTCTGACTTATTACCCTGAAGTAAGTGAAATTTTTGCAATTTTGCCACAAAATAAGGAAATTTCTGCCTGTTTGCCCCCAATTAAGGGGAATTTCAGGCTTTTTCCTCAAAATAAAAGGAATTTCTGCATTTTTGCCCTAAAATATGGGAAATTTCTGCCTTTTTGCTACAAAATAAGAAAAATTTTTACAATTTTGTACCAAAATAATAGAAATTACTGCCGTTTTGCCCCAAAATAAGTGAAATTTCTGGAATTTTGCTCCAAAATAAGAGGAATTTCTGAGTTTTGTCCCAAAATAAAGAGAATTTCTGTCTTTTTGCCTTAACATATAGGGAATTTCTGCATTTTTGCCCCACAATTAGGGGAATTCCTGCAATTTTGCTCCAAAAGACTAGGAATTTCTGCCTTTTTGCCCGAAAATAAGAAGAATGCATACCTTTTTGCCATAAAAAAGGGAAATTTCTTCATTTTTGCTCCTAAATAAGGGGAATTTCTGCTTTTTTGCCTCTAAATAAGTGGAATTTATGTATTTTTCCCCCAAAACAAAGGGAATTTCTGTCTTTTTTGCCCAAAATAAGGAAAATTTCTGACTTATTATCCTGAAATAAGTGAAATTTCTGCAATTTTGCCCCAAAATAAGGGAAATTTCTGCATTTTTGCCCCCAAATAATGGGAATTTCAGCCTTTTTACCTCAAAATAAGGGGAATTTTTGCATTTGTGCCACAAAATATTAGGAATTTCTGCCTTTTTGCCCCAAAATAAGGAAAATTTCTTACTTATTACCCTGAATTAAGTGAAATTTTTGCAATTTTGCCCCAAAATAAGGAAATTTCTGACTTTTTGCTTCCAATTAAGGGGAATTTCAGCCTTTTTCATCAAAATAAGGGGAATTTCGGCATTTTTGCCCCAAAATATGGGAAATTTCTGCTTTTTTGCTCCAAAATAAGAAAAATTTCTGCAATTTTTTACCAAAATAAAAGAAATTTCTGCCTTCTTGCCCCAAAATAAGAAAATTTCTGCTTTTTTTTGAAATAAGTGAAATTTCTGCAATTTTGCCCAAAAATAAGGGAAATCTTTAGAATTTTGCCCCAAAATAAGTGGAATTTCTGAGTTCTGCCCCAAAATTAGGAGAATTTCTGTCTTTTTGCCCCAACATATAGGGAATTTCTGACTTTTTGCCCCACAATTAGGGGAATTTCTGCAATTTTGCTCCAAAATACGGGGAATTTCTGCCTTTTTTCCTGAAAATAAGAAGAATGCATAACTTTTTGCCATAAAAAAGAGAAATTTCTTCATTTTTGCTCCAAAATAAGGGGAATTTCTGCTTTTTTGCCTCTAAATAAGTGGAATTTCTGTCTTTTTCCCCGAAAACAAAGGTAATTTCTGTATTTTTTGCCACAAAATAAGGAAAATTTCTGACTTATTACCCTGAAGTAAGTGAAATTTCTGCAATTTTGCCCCATAATAAGGAGAATTTCTGCTTTTTTGCCTCTAAATAAGTGGAATTCATGTATTTTCCTCCAAAACAAAGGGAAATTCTGTCTTTTTTGCCCAAAATAAGGAAAATTTCTGACTTATTACCCTAAAATAAGTGAAATTTTTGCAATTTTGCCCCAAAATAATGGAAATTTCTGCCTTTTTGCCCCCAAATAAGGGGAATTTCAGCCTTTTTATCTCAAAATAAGGAGAATTTCTGCATTTTGCCACAAAATATTAGGAATTTCTGCCTTTTTGCCCCAAAATAAGATAAATTTCTGACTTATTACCCTGAAGTAAGTGAAATTTTTGCAATTTTGCCACAAAATAAGGAAATTTCTGCCTGTTTGCCCCCAATTAAGGGGAATTTCAGGCTTTTTCCTCAAAATAAGGGGAATTTCTGCATTTTTGCCCTAAAATATGGGAAATTTCTGCCTTTTTGCTACAAAATAAGAAAAATTTCTACAATTTTGTACCAAAATAATAGAAATTTCTGCCTTTTTGCCCCAAAATAAGTGAAATTTCTGGAATTTCGCTCCAAAATAAGAGGAATTTCTGAGTTTTGCCCCAAAATAAAGAGAATTTCTGTCTTTTTGCCTTAACATATAGTGAATTTCTGCATTTTTGCCCCACAATTAGGGGAATTTCTGCAATTTTGCTCCAAAATATGGGGAATTTCTGCCTTTTTGCCCAAAAATAAGAAGAATGCATAGCTTTTTGCCATAAAAAAGTGAAATTTCTTCATTATTGCTCCAAAATACGGGGAATTTCTGCCTTTTTGCCCGAAAATAAGTAGAATGCATACCTTTTTGCCATAAAAAAGAGAAATTTCTTCATTTTTGCTCCAAAATAAGGGGAATTTCTGCATTTTTGCCCCAAAATATGGGAAATTTCTGCCTTTTTGCCCCAAAATAAGAAAAAATTCTGCAATTTTGTACCAAAATAAAAGAAATTTCTGCCTTTTTGCCTTAAAATAAGAAAATTTCTGCTTTTTTTTCTGAAATAACTGAAATTTCTGCAATTTTGCCCCAAAATAAGTGAAATTTCTGAGTTTTGCTACAAAATAAAGAGAATTTCTGTTATTTTGCCCCAACATATAAGGAATTTCTGCCTTTTTGCCCCACAATTAGGGGAATTTATGCAATTTTGCTCTATAATACGAGGAATTTCTGCCTTTTTGTCCGAAAATAAGAATGCATACCTTTTTGCCATAAAAAAGTGAAATTTTTTCATTTTTGCTCCAAAATAAGAGGAATTTCTGCTTTTTTCCTCTAAATAATTGGAATTTCTGTTTTTTCCCCCAAAACAAAAGGAATTTCTGTCTTTTTTTGCCCCAAAATAAGGGAAATTTCTGATTTATTACCCTGAAATAAGTAAAATTTCTGCAATTTTGCCCCAAAATTTGGGAAATTTCTGCCTTTTTACCTTCAAATAAGGGGAATTTCAGCCTTTTTACCTCAAAATAAGTAACATTTCTGCATTTTTGCCACAAAATATTAGGAATTTCTGCCTTTTTGCCCCAAAATAAGAAAAATTTCTGACTTATTACCCTGAAATAAGTGAAATATCTGCAATTTTGCCCCAAAATATGGGAAATTTCTGCTTTTTTTCCTGCAAAATAAGAAAAATTTCTACAATTTTGTACCAAAATAATAGAAATTACTGCCTTTTTGCCCCAAAATAAGTGAAATTTCTGGAATTTTGCTCCAAAATAAGAGGAATTTCTGAGTTTTGTCCCAAAATAAAGAGAATTTCTGTTTTTTTGCCTTAACATATAGGGAATTTCTGCCTTTTTGCCCCACAATTAGGGGAATTCCTGCAATTTTGCTCCAAAATACGGGGAATTTCTGCTTTTTTGCCTGAAAATAAGAAGAATGCATACCTTTTTGCCATAAAAAAGGGAAATTTCTTCATTTTTGCTCCTAAATAAGGGGAATTTCTGCTTTTTTGCCTCTAAATAAGTGGAATTTATGTATTTTTCCCCCAAAACAAAGGGAATTTCTGTCTTTTTTGCCCAAAATAAGGAAAATTTCTGACTTATTATCCTGAAATAAGTGAAATTTCTGCAATTTTGCCCCAAAATAAGGGAAATTTCTGCTTTTTTGCCCCCAAATAATGGGAATTTCAGCCTTTTTACCTCAAAATAAGGGGAATTTTTGCATTTGTGCCACAAAATATTAGGAATTTCTGCCTTTTTGCCCCAAAATAAGGAAAATTTCTTACTTATTACCCTGAATTAAGTGAAATTTTTGCAATTTTGCCCCAAAATAAGGAAATTTCTGACTTTTTGCTTCCAATTAAGGGGAATTTCAGCCTTTTTCATCAAAATAAGGGGAATTTCGGCATTTTTGCCCCAAAATATGGGAAATTTCTGCTTTTTTGCTCCAAAATAAGAAAAATTTCTGCAATTTTTTACCAAAATAAAAGAAATTTCTGCCTTCTTGCCCCAAAATAAGAAAATTTCTGCTTTTTTTGAAATAAGTGAAATTTCTGCAATTTTGCCCAAAAATAAGGGAAATCTTTAGAATTTTGCCCCAAAATAAGTGGAATTTCTGAGTTCTGCCCCAAAATTAGGAGAATTTCTGTCTTTTTGCCCCAACATATAGGGAATTTCTGACTTTTTGCCCCACAATTAGGGGAATTTCTGCAATTTTGCTCCAAAATACGGGGAATTTCTGCCTTTTTTCCTGAAAATAAGAAGAATGCATAACTGTTTGCCATAAAAAAGGGAAATTTCTTCATTTTTGCTCCAAAATAAGGGGAATTTCTGCTTTTTTGCCTCTAAATAAGTGGAATTTCTGTCTTTTTCCCCGAAAACAAAGGTAATTTCTGTATTTTTTGCCACAAAATAAGAAAAATTTCTGACTTATTACCCTGAAGTAAGTGAAATTTCTGCAATTTTGCCCCAAAATAAAGAGAATTTCTGCTTTTTTGCCTCTAAATAAGTGGAATTTATGTATTTTTCCCACAAAACAAAGGGAAATTCTGTCTTTTTTGCCCAAAATAAGGAAAATTTCTGACTTATTACCCTAAAATAAGTGAAATTTCTGCAATTTTGCCCCAAAATAATGGAAATTTCTGCCTTTTTGCCCCCAAATAAGGGGAATTTCAGGCTTTTTATCTCAAAATAAGCGGAATTTCTGCATTTTGCCACAAAATATTAGGAATTTCTGCCTTTTTGCCCCAAAATAAGAAAAATTTCTGACTTATTACCCTGAAGTAAGTGAAATTTTTGCAATTTTGCCACAAAATAAGGAAATTTCTGCCTGTTTGCCCCCAATTAAGGGGAATTTCAGGCTTTTTCCTCAAAATAAGGGGAATTTCTGCATTTTTGCCCTAAAATATGGGAAATTTCTGCCTTTTTGCTACAAAATAAGAAAAATTTCTACAATTTTGTACCAAAATAATAGAAATTACTGCCGTTTTGCCCCAAAATAAGTGAAATTTCTGGAATTTTGCTCCAAAATAAGAGGAATTTCTGAGTTTTGTCCCAAAATAAAGAGAATTTCTGTCTTTTTGCCTTAACATATAGGGAATTTCTGCATTTTTGCCCCACAATTAGGGGAATTCCTGCAATTTTGCTCCAAAAGACGGGGAATTTCTGCCTTTTTGCCCGAAAATAAGAAGAATGCATACCTTTTTGCCATAAAAAAGGGAAATTTCTTCATTTTTGCTCCTAAATAAGGGGAATTTCTGCTTTTTTGCCTCTAAATAAGTGGAATTTATGTATTTTTCCCCCAAAACAAAGGGAATTTCTGTCTTTTTTGCCCAAAAAAAGGAAAATTTCTGACTTATTATCCTGAAATAAGTGAAATTTCTGCAATTTTGCCCCAAAATAAGGGAAATTTCTGCATTTTTGCCCCCAAATAATGGGAATTTCAGCCTTTTTACCTCAAAATAAGGGGAATTTTTGCATTTGTGCCACAAAATATTAGGAATTTCTGCCTTTTTGCCCCAGAATAAGGAAAATTTCTTACTTATTACCCTGAATTAAGTGAAATTTTTGCAATTTTGCCCCAAAATAAGGAAATTTCTGACTTTTTGCTTCCAATTAAGGGGAATTTCAGCCTTTTTCATCAAAATAAGGGGAATTTCGGCATTTTTGCCCCAAAATATGGGAAATTTCTGCTTTTTTGCTCCAAAATAAGAAAAATTTCTGCAATTTTTTACCAAAATAAAAGAAATTTCTGCCTTCTTGCCCCAAAATAAGAGAATTTCTGCTTTTTTTTGAAATAAGTGAAATTTCTGCAATTTTGCCCAAAAATAAGGGAAATCTTTAGAATTTTGCCCCAAAATAAGTGGAATTTCTGAGTTCTGCCCCAAAATTAGGAGAATTTCTGTCTTTTTGCCCCAACATATAGGGAATTTCTGACTTTTTGCCCCACAATTAGGGGAATTTCTGCAATTTTGCTCCAAAATACGGGGAATTTCTGCCTTTTTTCCTGAAAATAAGAAGAATGCATAACTTTTTGCCATAAAAAAGAGAAATTTCTTCATTTTTGCTCCAAAATAAGGGGAATTTCTGCTTTTTTGCCTCTAAATAAGTGGAATTTCTGTCTTTTTCCCCGAAAACAAAGGTAATTTCTGTATTTTTTGCCACAAAATAAGTAAAATTTCTGACTTATTACCCTGAAGTAAGTGAAATTTCTGCAATTTTGCCCCATAATAAGGAGAATTTCTGCTTTTTTGCCTCTAAATAAGTGGAATTCATGTATTTTCCTCCAAAACAAAGGGAAATTCTGTCTTTTTTGCCCAAAATAAGGAAAATTTCTGACTTATTACCCTAAAATAAGTGAAATTTTTGCAATTTTGCCCCAAAATAATGGAAATTTCTGCCTTTTTGCCCCCAAATAAGGGGAATTTCAGCCTTTTTATCTCAAAATAAGGGGAATTTCTGCATTTTGCCACAAAATATTAGGAATTTCTGCCTTTTTGCCCCAAAATAAGAAAAATTTCTGACTTATTACCCTGAAGTAAGTGAAATTTTTGCAATTTTGCCACAAAATAAGGAAATTTCTGCCTGTTTGCCCCCAATTAAGGGGAATTTCAGGCTTTTTCCTCAAAATAAGGGGAATTTCTGCATTTTTGCCCTAAAATATGGGAAATTTCTGCCTTTTTGCTACAAAATAAGAAAAATTTCTACAATTTTGTACCAAAATAATAGAAATTTCTGCCTTTTTGCCCCAAAATAAGTGAAATTTCTGGAATTTCGCTCCAAAATAAGAGGAATTTCTGAGTTTTGCCCCAAAATAAAGAGAATTTCTGTCTTTTTGCCTTAACATATAGTGAATTTCTGCATTTTTGCCCCACAATTAGGGGAATTTCTGCAATTTTGCTCCAAAATATGGGGAATTTCTGCCTTTTTGCCCAAAAATAAGAAGAATGCATAGCTTTTTGCCATAAAAAAGTGAAATTTCTTCATTATTGCTCCAAAATACGGGGAATTTCTGCCTTTTTGCCCGAAAATAAGTAGAATGCATACCTTTTTGCCATAAAAAAGAGAAATTTCTTCATTTTTGCTCCAAAATAAGAGGAATTTCTGCATTTTTGCCCCAAAATATGGGAAATTTCTGCCTTTTTGCCCCAAAATAAGAAAAAATTCTGCAATTTTGTACCAAAATAAAAGAAATTTCTGCCTTTTTGCCTTAAAATAAGAAAATTTCTGCTTTTTTTTCTGAAATAACTGAAATTTCTGCAATTTTGCCCCAAAATAAGTGAAATTTCTGAGTTTTGCTACAAAATAAAGAGAATTTCTGTTATTTTGCCCCAACATATAAGGAATTTCTGCCTTTTTGCCCCACAATTAGGGGAATTTATGCAATTTTGCTCTATAATACGAGGAATTTCTGCCTTTTTGTCCGAAAATAAGAATGCATACCTTTTTGCCATAAAAAAGTGAAATTTTTTCATTTTTGCTCCAAAATAAGAGGAATTTCTGCTTTTTTCCTCTAAATAATTGGAATTTCTGTTTTTTCCCCCAAAACAAAAGGAATTTCTGTCTTTTTTTGCCCCAAAATAAGGGAAATTTCTGATTTATTACCCTGAAATAAGTAAAATTTCTGCAATTTTTTCCCAAAATTTGGGAAATTTCTGCCTTTTTACCTTCAAATAAGGGGAATTTCAGCCTTTTTACCTCAAAATAAGTAACATTTCTGCATTTTTGCCACAAAATATTAGGAATTTCTGCCTTTTTGCCCCAAAATAAGAAAAATTTCTGACTTATTACCCTGAAATAAGTGAAATATCTGCAATTTTGCCCCAAAATATGGGAAATTTCTGCTTTTTTTCCTGCAAAATAAGAAAAATTTCTACAATTTTGTACCAAAATAATAGAAATTACTGCCTTTTTGCCCCAAAATAAGTGAAATTTCTGGAATTTTGCTCCAAAATAAGAGGAATTTCTGAGTTTTGTCCCAAAATAAAGAGAATTTCTGTTTTTTTGCCTTAACATATAGGGAATTTCTGCCTTTTTGCCCCACAATTAGGGGAATTCCTGCAATTTTGCTCCAAAATACGGGGAATTTCTGCTTTTTTGCCTGAAAATAAGAAGAATGCATACCTTTTTGCCATAAAAAAGGGAAATTTCTTCATTTTTGCTCCTAAATAAGGGGAATTTCTGCTTTTTTGCCTCTAAATAAGTGGAATTTATGTATTTTTCCCCCAAAACAAAGGGAATTTCTGTCTTTTTTGCCCAAAATAAGGAAAATTTCTGACTTATTATCCTGAAATAAGTGAAATTTCTGCAATTTTGCCCCAAAATAAGGGAAATTTCTGCTTTTTTGCCCCCAAATAATGGGAATTTCAGCCTTTTTACCTCAAAATAAGGGGAATTTTTGCATTTGTGCCACAAAATATTAGGAATTTCTGCCTTTTTGCCCCAAAATAAGGAAAATTTCTTACTTATTACCCTGAATTAAGTGAAATTTTTGCAATTTTGCCCCAAAATAAGGAAATTTCTGACTTTTTGCTTCCAATTAAGGGGAATTTCAGCCTTTTTCATCAAAATAAGGGGAATTTCGGCATTTTTGCCCCAAAATATGGGAAATTTCTGCTTTTTTGCTCCAAAATAAGAAAAATTTCTGCAATTTTTTACCAAAATAAAAGAAATTTCTGCCTTCTTGCCCCAAAATAAGAAAATTTCTGCTTTTTTTGAAATAAGTGAAATTTCTGCAATTTTGCCCAAAAATAAGGGAAATCTTTAGAATTTTGCCCCAAAATAAGTGGAATTTCTGAGTTCTGCCCCAAAATTAGGAGAATTTCTGTCTTTTTGCCCCAACATATAGGGAATTTCTGACTTTTTGCCCCACAATTAGGGGAATTTCTGCAATTTTGCTCCAAAATACGGGGAATTTCTGCCTTTTTTCCTGAAAATAAGAAGAATGCATAACTGTTTGCCATAAAAAAGGGAAATTTCTTCATTTTTGCTCCAAAATAAGGGGAATTTCTGCTTTTTTGCCTCTAAATAAGTGGAATTTCTGTCTTTTTCCCCGAAAACAAAGGTAATTTCTGTATTTTTTGCCACAAAATAAGAAAAATTTCTGACTTATTACCCTGAAGTAAGTGAAATTTCTGCAATTTTGCCCCAAAATAAAGAGAATTTCTGCTTTTTTGCCTCTAAATAAGTGGAATTTATGTATTTTTCCCACAAAACAAAGGGAAATTCTGTCTTTTTTGCCCAAAATAAGGAAAATTTCTGACTTATTACCCTAAAATAAGTGAAATTTCTGCAATTTTGCCCCAAAATAATGGAAATTTCTGCCTTTTTGCCCCCAAATAAGGGGAATTTCAGGCTTTTTATCTCAAAATAAGGGGAATTTCTGCATTTTGCCACAAAATATTAGGAATTTCTGCCTTTTTGCCCCAAAATAAGAAAAATTTCTGACTTATTACCCTGAAGTAAGTGAAATTTTTGCAATTTTGCCACAAAATAAGGAAATTTCTGCCTGTTTGCCCCCAATTAAGGGGAATTTCAGGCTTTTTCCTCAAAATAAGGGGAATTTCTGCATTTTTGCCCTAAAATATGGGAAATTTCTGCCTTTTTGCTACAAAATAAGAAAAATTTCTACAATTTTGTACCAAAATAATAGAAATTACTGCCGTTTTGCCCCAAAATAAGTGAAATTTCTGGAATTTTGCTCCAAAATAAGAGGAATTTCTGAGTTTTGTCCCAAAATAAAGAGAATTTCTGTTTTTTGCCTTAACATATAGGGAATTTCTGCATTTTTGCCCCACAATTAGGGGAATTCCTGCAATTTTGCTCCAAAAGACTAGGAATTTCTGCCTTTTTGCCCGAAAATAAGAAGAATGCATACCTTTTTGCCATAAAAAAGGGAAATTTCTTCATTTTTGCTCCTAAATAAGGGGAATTTCTGCTTTTTTGCCTCTAAATAAGTGGAATTTATGTATTTTTCCCCCAAAACAAAGGGAATTTCTGTCTTTTTTGCCCAAAAAAAGGAAAATTTCTGACTTATTATCCTGAAATAAGTGAAATTTCTGCAATTTTGCCCCAAAATAAGGGAAATTTCTGCATTTTTGCCCCCAAATAATGGGAATTTCAGCCTTTTTACCTCAAAATAAGGGGAATTTTTGCATTTGTGCCACAAAATATTAGGAATTTCTGCCTTTTTGCCCCAGAATAAGGAAAATTTCTTACTTATTACCCTGAATTAAGTGAAATTTTTGCAATTTTGCCCCAAAATAAGGAAATTTCTGACTTTTTGCTTCCAATTAAGGGGAATTTCAGCCTTTTTCATCAAAATAAGGGGAATTTCGGCATTTTTGCCCCAAAATATGGGAAATTTCTGCTTTTTTGCTCCAAAATAAGAAAAATTTCTGCAATTTTTTACCAAAATAAAAGAAATTTCTGCCTTCTTGCCCCAAAATAAGAAAATTTCTGCTTTTTTTTGAAATAAGTGAAATTTCTGCAATTTTGCCCAAAAATAAGGGAAATCTTTAGAATTTTGCCCCAAAATAAGTGGAATTTCTGAGTTCTGCCCCAAAATTAGGAGAATTTCTGTCTTTTTGCCCCAACATATAGGGAATTTCTGACTTTTTGCCCCACAATTAGGGGAATTTCTGCAATTTTGCTCCAAAATACGGGGAATTTCTGCCTTTTTTCCTGAAAATAAGAAGAATGCATAACTGTTTGCCATAAAAAAGGGAAATTTCTTCATTTTTGCTCCAAAATAAGGGGAATTTCTGCTTTTTTGCCTCTAAATAAGTGGAATTTCTGTCTTTTTCCCCGAAAACAAAGGTAATTTCTGTATTTTTTGCCACAAAATAAGAAAAATTTCTGACTTATTACCCTGAAGTAAGTGAAATTTCTGCAATTTTGCCCCAAAATAAAGAGAATTTCTGCTTTTTTGCCTCTAAATAAGTGGAATTTATGTATTTTTCCCACAAAACAAAGGGAAATTCTGTCTTTTTTGCCCAAAATAAGGAAAATTTCTGACTTATTACCCTAAAATAAGTGAAATTTCTGCAATTTTGCCCCAAAATAATGGAAATTTCTGCCTTTTTGCCCCCAAATAAGGGGAATTTCAGGCTTTTTATCTCAAAATAAGGGGAATTTCTGCATTTTGCCACAAAATATTAGGAATTTCTGCCTTTTTGCCCCAAAATAAGAAAAATTTCTGACTTATTACCCTGAAGTAAGTGAAATTTTTGCAATTTTGCCACAA
Organism: Micromys minutus; assembly: GCF_963924665.1. Classification (NCBI taxonomy): domain Eukaryota; kingdom Metazoa; phylum Chordata; class Mammalia; order Rodentia; family Muridae; genus Micromys; species Micromys minutus. Next base: position 67,734 of record NW_027667760.1, read on the forward strand.
AATAAGGAAATTTCTGCCTGTTTGCCCCCAATTAAGGGTAATTTCAGGCTTTTTCCTCAAAATAAAAGGAATTTCTGCATTTTTGCCCTAAAATATGGGAAATTTCTGCCTTTTTGCTACAAAATAAGAAAAATTTTTACAATTTTGTACCAAAATAATAGAAATTACTGCCGTTTTGCCCCAAAATAAGTGAAATTTCTGGAATTTTGCTCCAAAATAAGAGGAATTTCTGAGTTTTGTCCCAAAATAAAGAGAATTTCTGTCTTTTTGCCTTAACATATAGGGAATTTCTGCATTTTTGCCCCACAATTAGGGGAATTCCTGCAATTTTGCTCCAAAAGACTAGGAATTTCTGCCTTTTTGCCCGAAAATAAGAAGAATGCATACCTTTTTGCCATAAAAAAGGGAAATTTCTTCATTTTTGCTCCTAAATAAGGGGAATTTCTGCTTTTTTGCCTCTAAATAAGTGGAATTTATGTATTTTTCCCCCAAAACAAAGGGAATTTCTGTCTTTTTTGCCCAAAATAAGGAAAATTTCTGACTTATTATCCTGAAATAAGTGAAATTTCTGCAATTTTGCCCCAAAATAAGGGAAATTTCTGCATTTTTGCCCCCAAATAATGGGAATTTCAGCCTTTTTACCTCAAAATAAGGGGAATTTTTGCATTTGTGCCACAAAATATTAGGAATTTCTGCCTTTTTGCCCCAAAATAAGGAAAATTTCTTACTTATTACCCTGAATTAAGTGAAATTTTTGCAATTTTGCCCCAAAATAAGGAAATTTCTGACTTTTTGCTTCCAATTAAGGGGAATTTCAGCCTTTTTCATCAAAATAAGGGGAATTTCGGCATTTTTGCCCCAAAATATGGGAAATTTCTGCTTTTTTGCTCCAAAATAAGAAAAATTTCTGCAATTTTTTACCAAAATAAAAGAAATTTCTGCCTTCTTGCCCCAAAATAAGAAAATTTCTGCTTTTTTTTGAAATAAGTGAAATTTCTGCAATTTTGCCCAAAAATAAGGGAAATCTTTAGAATTTTGCCCCAAAATAAGTGGAATTTCTGAGTTCTGCCCCAAAATTAGGAGAATTTCTGTCTTTTTGCCCCAACATATAGGGAATTTCTGACTTTTTGCCCCACAATTAGGGGAATTTCTGCAATTTTGCTCCAAAATACGGGGAATTTCTGCCTTTTTTCCTGAAAATAAGAAGAATGCATAACTTTTTGCCATAAAAAAGAGAAATTTCTTCATTTTTGCTCCAAAATAAGGGGAATTTCTGCTTTTTTGCCTCTAAATAAGTGGAATTTCTGTCTTTTTCCCCGAAAACAAAGGTAATTTCTGTATTTTTTGCCACAAAATAAGGAAAATTTCTGACTTATTACCCTGAAGTAAGTGAAATTTCTGCAATTTTGCCCCATAATAAGGAGAATTTCTGCTTTTTTGCCTCTAAATAAGTGGAATTCATGTATTTTCCTCCAAAACAAAGGGAAATTCTGTCTTTTTTGCCCAAAATAAGGAAAATTTCTGACTTATTACCCTAAAATAAGTGAAATTTTTGCAATTTTGCCCCAAAATAATGGAAATTTCTGCCTTTTTGCCCCCAAATAAGGGGAATTTCAGCCTTTTTATCTCAAAATAAGGGGAATTTCTGCATTTTGCCACAAAAATATTAGGAATTTCTGCCTTTTTGCCCCAAAATAAGAAAAATTTCTGACTTATTACCCTGAAGTAAGTGAAATTTTTGCAATTTTGCCACAAAATAAGGAAATTTCTGCCTGTTTGCCCCCAATTAAGGGGAATTTCAGGCTTTTTCCTCAAAATAAGGGGAATTTCTGCATTTTTGCCCTAAAATATGGGAAATTTCTGCCTTTTTGCTACAAAATAAGAAAAATTTCTACAATTTTGTACCAAAATAATAGAAATTTCTGCCTTTTTGCCCCAAAATAAGTGAAATTTCTGGAATTTCGCTCCAAAATAAGAGGAATTTCTGAGTTTTGCCCCAAAATAAAGAGAATTTCTGTCTTTTTGCCTTAACATATAGTGAATTTCTGCATTTTTGCCCCACAATTAGGGGAATTTCTGCAATTTTGCTCCAAAATATGGGGAATTTCTGCCTTTTTGCCCAAAAATAAGAAGAATGCATAGCTTTTTGCCATAAAAAAGTGAAATTTCTTCATTATTGCTCCAAAATACGGGGAATTTCTGCCTTTTTGCCCGAAAATAAGTAGAATGCATACCTTTTTGCCATAAAAAAGAGAAATTTCTTCATTTTTGCTCCAAAATAAGGGGAATTTCTGCATTTTTGCCCCAAAATATGGGAAATTTCTGCCTTTTTGCCCCAAAATAAGAAAAAATTCTGCAATTTTGTACCAAAATAAAAGAAATTTCTGCCTTTTTGCCTTAAAATAAGAAAATTTCTGCTTTTTTTCTGAAATAACTGAAATTTCTGCAATTTTGCCCCAAAATAAGTGAAATTTCTGAGTTTTGCTACAAAATAAAGAGAATTTCTGTTATTTTGCCCCAACATATAAGGAATTTCTGCCTTTTTGCCCCACAATTAGGGGAATTTATGCAATTTTGCTCTATAATACGAGGAATTTCTGCCTTTTTGTCCGAAAATAAGAATGCATACCTTTTTGCCATAAAAAAGTGAAATTTTTTCATTTTTGCTCCAAAATAAGAGGAATTTCTGCTTTTTTCCTCTAAATAATTGGAATTTCTGTTTTTTCCCCCAAAACAAAAGGAATTTCTGTCTTTTTTTGCCCCAAAATAAGGGAAATTTCTGATTTATTACCCTGAAATAAGTAAAATTTCTGCAATTTTGCCCCAAAATTTGGGAAATTTCTGCCTTTTTACCTTCAAATAAGGGGAATTTCAGCCTTTTTACCTCAAAATAAGTAACATTTCTGCATTTTTGCCACAAAATATTAGGAATTTCTGCCTTTTTGCCCCAAAATAAGAAAAATTTCTGACTTATTACCCTGAAATAAGTGAAATATCTGCAATTTTGCCCCAAAATATGGGAAATTTCTGCTTTTTTTCCTGCAAAATAAGAAAAATTTCTACAATTTTGTACCAAAATAATAGAAATTACTGCCTTTTTGCCCCAAAATAAGTGAAATTTCTGGAATTTTGCTCCAAAATAAGAGGAATTTCTGAGTTTTGTCCCAAAATAAAGAGAATTTCTGTTTTTTTGCCTTAACATATAGGGAATTTCTGCCTTTTTGCCCCACAATTAGGGGAATTCCTGCAATTTTGCTCCAAAATACGGGGAATTTCTGCTTTTTTGCCTGAAAATAAGAAGAATGCATACCTTTTTGCCATAAAAAAGGGAAATTTCTTCATTTTTGCTCCTAAATAAGGGGAATTTCTGCTTTTTTGCCTCTAAATAAGTGGAATTTATGTATTTTTCCCCCAAAACAAAGGGAATTTCTGTCTTTTTTGCCCAAAATAAGGAAAATTTCTGACTTATTATCCTGAAATAAGTGAAATTTCTGCAATTTTGCCCCAAAATAAGGGAAATTTCTGCTTTTTTGCCCCCAAATAATGGGAATTTCAGCCTTTTTACCTCAAAATAAGGGGAATTTTTGCATTTGTGCCACAAAATATTAGGAATTTCTGCCTTTTTGCCCCAAAATAAGGAAAATTTCTTACTTATTACCCTGAATTAAGTGAAATTTTTGAAATTTTGCCCCAAAATAAGGAAATTTCTGACTTTTTGCTTCCAATTAAGGGGAATTTCAGCCTTTTTCATCAAAATAAGGGGAATTTCGGCATTTTTGCCCCAAAATATGGGAAATTTCTGCTTTTTTGCTCCAAAATAAGAAAAATTTCTGCAATTTTTTACCAAAATAAAAGAAATTTCTGCCTTCTTGCCCCAAAATAAGAAAATTTCTGCTTTTTTTGAAATAAGTGAAATTTCTGCAATTTTGCCCAAAAATAAGGGAAATCTTTAGAATTTTGCCCCAAAATAAGTGGAATTTCTGAGTTCTGCCCCAAAATTAGGAGAATTTCTGTCTTTTTGCCCCAACATATAGGGAATTTCTGACTTTTTGCCCCACAATTAGGGGAATTTCTGCAATTTTGCTCCAAAATACGGGGAATTTCTGCCTTTTTTCCTGAAAATAAGAAGAATGCATAACTGTTTGCCATAAAAAAGGGAAATTTCTTCATTTTTGCTCCAAAATAAGGGGAATTTCTGCTTTTTTGCCTCTAAATAAGTGGAATTTCTGTCTTTTTCCCCGAAAACAAAGGTAATTTCTGTATTTTTTGCCACAAAATAAGAAAAATTTCTGACTTATTACCCTGAAGTAAGTGAAATTTCTGCAATTTTGCCCCAAAATAAAGAGAATTTCTGCTTTTTTGCCTCTAAATAAGTGGAATTTATGTATTTTTCCCACAAAACAAAGGGAAATTCTGTCTTTTTTGCCCAAAATAAGGAAAATTTCTGACTTATTACCCTAAAATAAGTGAAATTTCTGCAATTTTGCCCCAAAATAATGGAAATTTCTGCCTTTTTGCCCCCAAATAAGGGGAATTTCAGGCTTTTTATCTCAAAATAAGGGGAATTTCTGCATTTTGCCACAAAATATTAGGAATTTCTGCCTTTTTGCCCCAAAATAAGAAAAATTTCTGACTTATTACCCTGAAGTAAGTGAAATTTTTGCAATTTTGCCACAAAATAAGGAAATTTCTGCCTGTTTGCCCCCAATTAAGGGGAATTTCAGGCTTTTTCCTCAAAATAAGGGGAATTTCTGCATTTTTGCCCTAAAATATGGGAAATTTCTGCCTTTTTGCTACAAAATAAGAAAAATTTCTACAATTTTGTACCAAAATAATAGAAATTACTGCCGTTTTGCCCCAAAATAAGTGAAATTTCTGGAATTTTGCTCCAAAATAAGAGGAATTTCTGAGTTTTGTCCCAAAATAAAGAGAATTTCTGTTTTTTGCCTTAACATATAGGGAATTTCTGCATTTTTGCCCCACAATTAGGGGAATTCCTGCAATTTTGCTCCAAAAGACTAGGAATTTCTGCCTTTTTGCCCGAAAATAAGAAGAATGCATACCTTTTTGCCATAAAAAAGGGAAATTTCTTCATTTTTGCTCCAAAATAAGGGGAATTTCTGCTTTTTTGCCTCTAAATAAGTGGAATTTCTGTCTTTTTCCCCGAAAACAAAGGTAATTTCTGTATTTTTTGCCACAAAATAAGAAAAATTTCTGACTTATTACCCTGAAGTAAGTGAAATTTCTGCAATTTTGCCCCAAAATAAAGAGAATTTCTGCTTTTTTGCCTCTAAATAAGTGGAATTTATGTATTTTTCCCCCAAAACAAAGGGAATTTCTGTCTTTTTTGCCCAAAAAAAAGGAAAATTTCTGACTTATTATCCTGAAATAAGTGAAATTTCTGCAATTTTGCCCCAAAATAAGGGAAATTTCTGCATTTTTGCCCCCAAATAATGGGAATTTCAGCCTTTTTACCTCAAAATAAGGGGAATTTTTGCATTTGTGCCACAAAATATTAGGAATTTCTGCCTTTTTGCCCCAAAATAAGGAAAATTTCTTACTTATTACCCTGAATTAAGTGAAATTTTTGCAATTTTGCCCCAAAATAAAGAAATTTCTGACTTTTTGCTTCCAATTAAGGGGAATTTCAGCCTTTTTCATCAAAATAAGGGGAATTTCGGCATTTTTGCCCCAAAATATGGGAAATTTCTGCTTTTTTGCTCCAAAATAAGAAAAATTTCTGCAATTTTTTACCAAAATAAAAGAAATTTCTGCCTTCTTGCCCCAAAATAAGAAAATTTCTGCTTTTTTTTGAAATAAGTGAAATTTCTGCAATTTTGCCCAAAAATAAGGGAAATCTTTAGAATTTTGCCCCAAAATAAGTGGAATTTCTGAGTTCTGCCCCAAAATTAGGAGAATTTCTGTCTTTTTGCCCCAACATATAGGGAATTTCTGACTTTTTGCCCCACAATTAGGGGAATTTCTGCAATTTTGCTCCAAAATACGGGGAATTTCTGCCTTTTTTCCTGAAAATAAGAAGAATGCATAACTGTTTGCCATAAAAAAGGGAAATTTCTTCATTTTTGCTCCAAAATAAGGGGAATTTCTGCTTTTTTGCCTCTAAATAAGTGGAATTTCTGTCTTTTTCCCCGAAAACAAAGGTAATTTCTGTATTTTTTGCCACAAAATAAGAAAAATTTCTGACTTATTACCCTGAAGTAAGTGAAATTTCTGCAATTTTGCCCCAAAATAAAGAGAATTTCTGCTTTTTTGCCTCTAAATAAGTGGAATTTATGTATTTTTCCCACAAAACAAAGGGAAATTCTGTCTTTTTTGCCCAAAATAAGGAAAATTTCTGACTTATTACCCTAAAATAAGTGAAATTTCTGCAATTTTGCCCCAAAATAATGGAAATTTCTGCCTTTTTGCCCCCAAATAAGGGGAATTTCAGGCTTTTTATCTCAAAATAAGGGGAATTTCTGCATTTTGCCACAAAATATTAGGAATTTCTGCCTTTTTGCCCCAAAATAAGAAAAATTTCTGACTTATTACCCTGAAGTAAGTGAAATTTTTGCAATTTTGCCACAAAATAAGGAAATTTCTGCCTGTTTGCCCCCAATTAAGGGGAATTTCAGGCTTTTTCCTCAAAATAAAAGGAATTTCTGCATTTTTGCCCTAAAATATGGGAAATTTCTGCCTTTTTGCTACAAAATAAGAAAAATTTTTACAATTTTGTACCAAAATAATAGAAATTACTGCCGTTTTGCCCCAAAATAAGTGAAATTTCTGGAATTTTGCTCCAAAATAAGAGGAATTTCTGAGTTTTGTCCCAAAATAAAGAGAATTTCTGTCTTTTTGCCTTAACATATAGGGAATTTCTGCATTTTTGCCCCACAATTAGGGGAATTCCTGCAATTTTGCTCCAAAAGACTAGGAATTTCTGCCTTTTTGCCCGAAAATAAGAAGAATGCATACCTTTTTGCCATAAAAAAGGGAAATTTCTTCATTTTTGCTCCTAAATAAGGGGAATTTCTGCTTTTTTGCCTCTAAATAAGTGGAATTTATGTATTTTTCCCCCAAAACAAAGGGAATTTCTGTCTTTTTTGCCCAAAATAAGGAAAATTTCTGACTTATTATCCTGAAATAAGTGAAATTTCTGCAATTTTGCCCCAAAATAAGGGAAATTTCTGCTTTTTTGCCCCCAAATAATGGGAATTTCAGCCTTTTTACCTCAAAATAAGGGGAATTTTTGCATTTGTGCCACAAAATATTAGGAATTTCTGCCTTTTTGCCCCAAAATAAGGAAAATTTCTTACTTATTACCCTGAATTAAGTGAAATTTTTGCAATTTTGCCCCAAAATAAGGAAATTTCTGACTTTTTGCTTCCAATTAAGGGGAATTTCAGCCTTTTTCATCAAAATAAGGGGAATTTCGGCATTTTTGCCCCAAAATATGGGAAATTTCTGCTTTTTTGCTCCAAAATAAGAAAAATTTCTGCAATTTTTTACCAAAATAAAAGAAATTTCTGCCTTCTTGCCCCAAAATAAGAAAATTTCTGCTTTTTTTTGAAATAAGTGAAATTTCTGCAATTTTGCCCAAAAATAAGGGAAATCTTTAGAATTTTGCCCCAAAATAAGTGGAATTTCTGAGTTCTGCCCCAAAATTAGGAGAATTTCTGTCTTTTTGCCCCAACATATAGGGAATTTCTGACTTTTTGCCCCACAATTAGGGGAATTTCTGCAATTTTGCTCCAAAATACGGGGAATTTCTGCCTTTTTTCCTGAAAATAAGAAGAATGCATAACTTTTTGCCATAAAAAAGAGAAATTTCTTCATTTTTGCTCCAAAATAAGGGGAATTTCTGCTTTTTTGCCTCTAAATAAGTGGAATTTCTGTCTTTTTCCCCGAAAACAAAGGTAATTTCTGTATTTTTTGCCACAAAATAAGGAAAATTTCTGACTTATTACCCTGAAGTAAGTGAAATTTCTGCAATTTTGCCCCATAATAAGGAGAATTTCTGCTTTTTTGCCTCTAAATAAGTGGAATTCATGTATTTTCCTCCAAAACAAAGGGAAATTCTTTTTTTTTTGCCCAAAATAAGGAAAATTTCTGACTTATTACCCTAAAATAAGTGAAATTTTTGCAATTTTGCCCCAAAATAATGGAAATTTCTGCCTTTTTGCCCCCAAATAAGGGGAATTTCAGCCTTTTTATCTCAAAATAAGGGGAATTTCTGCATTTTGCCACAAAATATTAGGAATTTCTGCCTTTTTGCCCCAAAATAAGAAAAATTTCTGACTTATTACCCTGAAGTAAGTGAAATTTTTGCAATTTTGCCACAAAATAAGGAAATTTCTGCCTGTTTGCCCCCAATTAAGGGGAATTTCAGGCTTTTTCCTCAAAATAAGGGGAATTTCTGCATTTTTGCCCTAAAATATGGGAAATTTCTGCCTTTTTGCTACAAAATAAGAAAAATTTCTACAATTTTGTACCAAAATAATAGAAATTTCTGCCTTTTTGCCCCAAAATAAGTGAAATTTCTGGAATTTCGCTCCAAAATAAGAGGAATTTCTGAGTTTTGCCCCAAAATAAAGAGAATTTCTGTCTTTTTGCCTTAACATATAGTGAATTTCTGCATTTTTGCCCCACAATTAGGGGAATTTCTGCAATTTTGCTCCAAAATATGGGGAATTTCTGCCTTTTTGCCCAAAAATAAGAAGAATGCATAGCTTTTTGCCATAAAAAAGTGAAATTTCTTCATTATTGCTCCAAAATACGGGGAATTTCTGCCTTTTTGCCCGAAAATAAGTAGAATGCATACCTTTTTGCCATAAAAAAGAGAAATTTCTTCATTTTTGCTCCAAAATAAGGGGAATTTCTGCATTTTTGCCCCAAAATATGGGAAATTTCTGCCTTTTTGCCCCAAAATAAGAAAAAATTCTGCAATTTTGTACCAAAATAAAAGAAATTTCTGCCTTTTTGCCTTAAAATAAGAAAATTTCTGCTTTTTTTTCTGAAATAACTGAAATTTCTGCAATTTTGCCCCAAAATAAGTGAAATTTCTGAGTTTTGCTACAAAATAAAGAGAATTTCTGTTATTTTGCCCCAACATATAAGGAATTTCTGCCTTTTTGCCCCACAATTAGGGGAATTTATGCAATTTTGCTCTATAATACGAGGAATTTCTGCCTTTTTGTCCGAAAATAAGAATGCATACCTTTTTGCCATAAAAAAGTGAAATTTTTTCATTTTTGCTCCAAAATAAGAGGAATTTCTGCTTTTTTCCTCTAAATAATTGGAATTTCTGTTTTTTCCCCCAAAACAAAAGGAATTTCTGTCTTTTTTTGCCCCAAAATAAGGGAAATTTCTGATTTATTACCCTGAAATAAGTAAAATTTCTGCAATTTTGCCCCAAAATTTGGGAAATTTCTGCCTTTTTACCTTCAAATAAGGGGAATTTCAGCCTTTTTACCTCAAAATAAGTAACATTTCTGCATTTTTGCCACAAAATATTAGGAATTTCTGCCTTTTTGCCCCAAAATAAGAAAAATTTCTGACTTATTACCCTGAAATAAGTGAAATATCTGCAATTTTGCCCCAAAATATGGGAAATTTCTGCTTTTTTTCCTGCAAAATAAGAAAAATTTCTACAATTTTGTACCAAAATAATAGAAATTACTGCCTTTTTGCCCCAAAATAAGTGAAATTTCTGGAATTTTGCTCCAAAATAAGAGGAATTTCTGAGTTTTGTCCCAAAATAAAGAGAATTTCTGTTTTTTTGCCTTAACATATAGGGAATTTCTGCCTTTTTGCCCCACAATTAGGGGAATTCCTGCAATTTTGCTCCAAAATACGGGGAATTTCTGCTTTTTTGCCTGAAAATAAGAAGAATGCATACCTTTTTGCCATAAAAAAGGGAAATTTCTTCATTTTTGCTCCTAAATAAGGGGAATTTCTGCTTTTTTGCCTCTAAATAAGTGGAATTTATGTATTTTTCCCCCAAAACAAAGGGAATTTCTGTCTTTTTTGCCCAAAATAAGGAAAATTTCTGACTTATTATCCTGAAATAAGTGAAATTTCTGCAATTTTGCCCCAAAATAAGGGAAATTTCTGCTTTTTTGCCCCCAAATAATGGGAATTTCAGCCTTTTTACCTCAAAATAAGGGGAATTTTTGCATTTGTGCCACAAAATATTAGGAATTTCTGCCTTTTTGCCCCAAAATAAGGAAAATTTCTTACTTATTACCCTGAATTAAGTGAAATTTTTGAAATTTTGCCCCAAAATAAGGAAATTTCTGACTTTTTGCTTCCAATTAAGGGGAATTTCAGCCTTTTTCATCAAAATAAGGGGAATTTCGGCATTTTTGCCCCAAAATATGGGAAATTTCTGCTTTTTTGCTCCAAAATAAGAAAAATTTCTGCAATTTTTTACCAAAATAAAAGAAATTTCTGCCTTCTTGCCCCAAAATAAGAAAATTTCTGCTTTTTTTGAAATAAGTGAAATTTCTGCAATTTTGCCCAAAAATAAGGGAAATCTTTAGAATTTTGCCCCAAAATAAGTGGAATTTCTGAGTTCTGCCCCAAAATTAGGAGAATTTCTGTCTTTTTGCCCCAACATATAGGGAATTTCTGACTTTTTGCCCCACAATTAGGGGAATTTCTGCAATTTTGCTCCAAAATACGGGGAATTTCTGCCTTTTTTCCTGAAAATAAGAAGAATGCATAACTGTTTGCCATAAAAAAGGGAAATTTCTTCATTTTTGCTCCAAAATAAGGGGAATTTCTGCTTTTTTGCCTCTAAATAAGTGGAATTTCTGTCTTTTTCCCCGAAAACAAAGGTAATTTCTGTATTTTTTGCCACAAAATAAGAAAAATTTCTGACTTATTACCCTGAAGTAAGTGAAATTTCTGCAATTTTGCCCCAAAATAAAGAGAATTTCTGCTTTTTTGCCTCTAAATAAGTGGAATTTATGTATTTTTCCCACAAAACAAAGGGAAATTCTGTCTTTTTTGCCCAAAATAAGGAAAATTTCTGACTTATTACCCTAAAATAAGTGAAATTTCTGCAATTTTGCCCCAAAATAATGGAAATTTCTGCCTTTTTGCCCCCAAATAAGGGGAATTTCAGGCTTTTTATCTCAAAATAAGGGGAATTTCTGCATTTTGCCACAAAATATTAGGAATTTCTGCCTTTTTGCCCCAAAATAAGAAAAATTTCTGACTTATTACCCTGAAGTAAGTGAAATTTTTGCAATTTTGCCACAAAATAAGGAAATTTCTGCCTGTTTGCCCCCAATTAAGGGGAATTTCAGGCTTTTTCCTCAAAATAAGGGGAATTTCTGCATTTTTGCCCTAAAATATGGGAAATTTCTGCCTTTTTGCTACAAAATAAGAAAAATTTCTACAATTTTGTACCAAAATAATAGAAATTACTGCCGTTTTGCCCCAAAATAAGTGAAATTTCTGGAATTTTGCTCCAAAATAAGAGGAATTTCTGAGTTTTGTCCCAAAATAAAGAGAATTTCTGTTTTTTGCCTTAACATATAGGGAATTTCTGCATTTTTGCCCCACAATTAGGGGAATTCCTGCAATTTTGCTCCAAAAGACTAGGAATTTCTGCCTTTTTGCCCGAAAATAAGAAGAATGCATACCTTTTTGCCATAAAAAAGGGAAATTTCTTCATTTTTGCTCCAAAATAAGGGGAATTTCTGCTTTTTTGCCTCTAAATAAGTGGAATTTATGTCTTTTTCCTCCAAAACAAAGGGAATTTCTTTCTTTTTTGCCCCAAAATAAGGAAAATTCCTGACTTATTACCCTGAAATAAGTGAAATTTCTGCAATTGTGGCCCAAAATAATGGAAATTTCTGCCTTTTTGCACCCAAATAAGGGGAATTTCAGCCTTTTTACCTCAAAATAAGGGGAATTTCTGCATTTTTGCCACAAAATATTAGGAATTTCTGCCTTTTTGCCCCAAAATAAGGAAAATTTCTGACTTATTACCCTGAAATAAGTGAAATTTCTGCAATTTTGCCCCAAAATAAAAAAATTTCTGCTTTTTTTCTGAAATAAGTGAATTTTCTGCAATTTTGCCCAAAATAAGTGAATTTCTGCAATTTTGCCCCAAAATTAGGGAAATTATTGGAATTATGCCCCAAAATAAGTGGAATTTCTGAATTTTGCCCCAAAATAAGGAGAATTTCTGTATTTTTGCCCCAACATATTGGGAATTTCTGCATTTTTGCCCCACAATTTGGGAAATTTCTGCAATTTTGCTCCAAAATAAGGGGACTTTCTGCTTTTTTGCCCAAAAATAAGAAGAATGCAGACCTTTTTGCCCTTAATAAGTGAAATTTCTTCATTTTTGCTCCAAATTAAGGGGAATTTCTGCTTTTTTGCCTCTAAAAAAGTGGAATTACTGTCTTTTTCCCCCAAAACAAAGGTTATTTCTGATTTTTGGCCCCAAAATAAGGAAAATTTCTGACTTATTACCCTAAAATAAGTGAAATTTCTGCAATTTTGCCCCAAAATAAGAGAAATTTCTTCCTTTTTGCCCCCAAATAAGGGGAATTTCAGCCTTTTACCTCAAAATAAGAGAAATTACTGCATTTTTGCCCCAAAATATGGGAAATTTCTGCCTTTTTGCCCCAAAATAAAAAAAATTCTGCAATTTTGTAACAAAATAAAAGAAATTTCTGCCTTTTGGCCCCCAAATAAAGTTAATTTCAGCCATTTTACCTCAAAATAAGGGGAATTTCTGCATTTTTGCGACAAAATATTAGGAATTTCTGCCTTTTTGCCCCAAAATAAGGAAAATTTCTTACTTATTACCCTGTAATAAGTGAAATTTTTGCAATTTTGCCCTAAAATAAGGAAATTTCTGACTTTTTGCCCCCAATTTAGGGGAATTTCAGCCTTTTTCCTCAAAATAAAAGGAATTTCTGCATTTTTGCCCCAAAATATGGGAAATTTCTGCTTTTTTGCTCCAAAATAAGAAAAATTTCTGAAATTTTGTACCAAAATAAAAGAAATTTCTGCAATTTTGCCCGAAAATAAGGGAAATCTCTGGAATTCTGCCCCAAAATAAGTGGAATTTCTGAGTTCTACCCCAAAATAAGGAGAATTTCTGTCTTTTTGCCCCAACATATAGGGAATTTCTGCCTTTTTGCCCCACAATTAGGGGAATTTCTGCAAATTTGCTCCAAAGTACGGGGAATTTCTGCCTTTTTGCCCGAAAAAAGAAGAATACATAACTTTTTGCCATAAAAAAGGGAAATTTCTTCATTTTTCCTCCAAAATAAAGGGAATTTCTGCTTTTTTGCCTCTTAATAAGTGGAATTTCTGTCTTTTTCCCCCAAAACAAAGGTAATTTTTGTATTTTTTGCCCCAAAATAAGGAAAATTTCTGACTTATTACCCTGAAGTAAGTGAAATTTCTGCAATTTTGCCCCAAAATAAGGGTAATTTCTGCTTTTTTGCCTCTAAATTAGTGGAATTTATGTATTTTTTTCCCAAAGCAAAGGGAATTTCTGTCTATTTTGCCCAAACTAAGGAAAATTTCTGACTTATTACCCTAAAATAAGTGAAATTTTTGCAATTTTGCCCCAAAATAATGGAAATTTCTGCCTTTTTGCCCCCAAATAAGGGGAATTTCAGCCTTTTTATCTCAAAATAAGGGGAATTTCTGCATTTTTGCCACAAAATATTAGGAATTTCTGCCTTTTGTCCCAAAATAAGGAAAATTTCTGACTTATTACCCTTAAATAAGTGAAATTTTTGCAATTTTGTCACAAAATAAGGAAATTTCTGCCTGTTTGCCCCCAATTAAGGGGAATTTCAGCCTTTTTCCTCAAAATAAGGGGAATTTCTGCATTTTTGCCCCATAATATGGGAAATTTCTGATTTTTGCTACAAAATAAGAAAAATTTCTAAAATTTTGTAACAAAATGAAAGAAATTTCAGCCTTTTTGCCCAAAAATAAGTGAAATTTCTGGAATTTTGCTCCAAAATAAGTGGAATTTCTGTGTTTTCCCACAAAATAAGGAGAATTTCTGCATTTTTGCCCCACAATTTGGAAAATTTCTGCAATTTTGCTCCAAAATAAGGGGAATTTCTGCCTTTTTGCCCAAAAATAAGAAGAATGCATACCTTTTTGCCTTTAAAAGGTGAAATTTCTTTATTTTTGCTCCAAAATAAAGGGAATTTCTGCTTTTTTGCCTCTAAAAAAGTGGAATTTCTGTCTTTTTCCCCCAAAACAAAGGTTATTTCTGTTTTTTGGCCCCAAAATAAGAAAAATTTCTGACTTATTACCCTGAAATAAGTGAAATTTCTGCAATTTTGCCCCAAATAAGAGAAATTTCTGCCTTTTTGCCCCCAAATAAGGGGAATTTCAGCCTTTTACTTCAAAATAAGAGAAATTTCTGCATTATTGCCCCAAAATATGGGAAATTTCTGCATTTTTGCCCCAAAATAAAAAAAAATTCTGCAATTTTGTTACAAAATAAAAGAAATTTCAGGCTTTTGGCCCCAAAATAAGAAAATTTCTGCTTTTTTTTCTGAAATAAGTGAAATTTCTGCAATTTTGCCCCAAAATAAGTTAAATTTCTGAGTTTTGCCCTAAAATAAGGAGAATTTCTGTCTTTTTGCCCCGACATATAGGGAATTACTGCATTTTTGCCCCACAATTTGGGGAATTTCTGCAATTTTGCTCCAAAATACGGGGAATTTCTGCCTTTTTTGTCCGAAAATAATAAGAATGCATACCTTTTTGCCATAAAAAAGGGAAATTTCTTCATTTTTGTCCAAAATGAGGGGAATTTCTGCTTTTATGCCTCTAAATAAGTGGAATTTCTGTCTTTTTCCCCCAAAACAAAGGGTATTTCTGTCTTTTTTGCCCCAAAATAAGGAAAATTTCTGACTTATTACCCTGAAATAAGTGAAATTTCTACAAATTTGCCCAAAAATAAGGGAAATTTCTGCTTTTTTATCCTCAAATAAGGGGAATTTCAGCCTTTTTACCTCAAAATAAATGAAATATCTGCAATTTTGCCCCAAAATATGGGAAATTTCTGCTTTTTTTCCTGCAAAATAAGAAAAATTTCTACAATTTTGTACCAAAATAATAGAAATTACTGCCTTTTTGCCCCAAAATAAGTGAAATTTCTGGAATTTTGCTCCAAAATAAGAGGAATTTCTGAGTTTTGTCCCAAAATAAAGAGAATTTCTGTTTTTTTGCCTTAACATATAGGGAATTTCTGCCTTTTTGCCCCACAATTAGGGGAATTCCTGCAATTTTGCTCCAAAATACGGGGAATTTCTGCTTTTTTGCCTGAAAATAAGAAGAATGCATACCTTTTTGCCATAAAAAAGGGAAATTTCTTCATTTTTGCTCCTAAATCAGGGGAATTTCTGCTTTTTTGCCTCTAAATAAGTGGAATTTATGTATTTTTCCCCCAAAACAAAGGGAATTTCTGTCTTTTTTGCCCAAAATAAGGAAAATTTCTGACTTATTATCCTGAAATAAGTGAAATTTCTGCAATTTTGCCCCAAAATAAGGGAAATTTCTGCTTTTTTGCCCCCAAATAATGGGAATTTCAGCCTTTTTACCTCAAAATAAGGGGAATTTTTGCATTTGTGCCACAAAATATTAGGAATTTCTGCCTTTTTGCCCCAAAATAAGGAAAATTTCTTACTTATTACCCTGAATTAAGTGAAATTTTTGCAATTTTGCCCCAAAATAAGGAAATTTCTGACTTTTTGCTTCCAATTAAGGGGAATTTCAGCCTTTTTCATCAAAATAAGGGGAATTTCGGCATTTTTGCCCCAAAATATGGGAAATTTCTGCTTTTTTGCTCCAAAATAAGAAAAATTTCTGCAATTTTTTACCAAAATAAAAGAAATTTCTGCCTTCTTGCCCCAAAATAAGAAAATTTCTGCTTTTTTTTGAAATAAGTGAAATTTCTGCAATTTTGCCCAAAAATAAGGGAAATCTTTAGAATTTTGCCCCAAAATAAGTGGAATTTCTGAGTTCTGCCCCAAAATTAGGAGAATTTCTGTCTTTTTGCCCCAACATATAGGGAATTTCTGACTTTTTGCCCCACAATTAGGGGAATTTCTAGAATTTTGCTCCAAAATACGGGGAATTTCTGCTTTTTAGCCCGAAAATAAGGGGAATGTATACCTATTGCCACAAAAAAATGAAATTTCTTCATTTTTGCTCCAAAATAAGGGAATTTCTTCTTTTTTGCCTCTAAATAAGTGGAATTTCTGTCTTTTTCCCCCAAAACAAAAAGAATTTCTGTATTTTTTGCCCCAAGATAAGGAAAATTTCTGATTTATTACCCTTAAATAAGTGAAATTGCTGAAATTTTGCCTCAAAATATGAAAAATTTCTCCCTTTTTGTCGCCAAATAAGGGGAATTTCAGTCTTTTTACGTCAAAATAAGGGAAATTTCTGAATTTTTGCCCCAAAATATGGGAAAGTTCTGCGTTTTTGCCCCAAAATAAGAAAAATTTCTTCAATTTTGTACCAAAATACAAGAAATTTCTGCCTTTTTGCCCCAAAATAAAAAAATTTCTGTTTTATTCTGAAATAAGTGAAATTTCTTCATTTTTGCTCCAAAATAAGTGAAATTTCTGCAATTTTGCCCCAAAATAAGGGAAATTTCTGGAATTTTGCCCCAAAATAAGTGGTATTTCTGAGTTTTGCCCCAAAATAAGGAGAATTTCTGTCTTTTTGACCCAACATAGAGGGAATTTCTGCCTTTTTGCCCCACAATTAGGGGAATTTCTGCAATTTTGCTCCAAAATACGGGGAATTTCTGCCTTTTTGCCCGTAAATAAGAAAAATGCATACCTTTTTGCCATAAAAAGGGAAATTTCTTCATTTTTGCTCCAAAATGGGAATTTCTGCTTTTTTGCCTCTAAATAAGTGGAATTTCTGTCTTTTTTCCCAAAAACAAAAGGAATTTCTGTCTTTTTGCCCCAATATAAGGAAAATTTCTGACTTTTTTCCCTGAAATAAGTGAAATTTTTGCAATTTTGACCCAAAATAAGTTAAATTTCTGATTTTTTGCCCCCAAATAAGGGAATTTCAGAGTTTTTACCCCAAAATAAGAGGAATTTCTGCATTTTTGCCCCAAAATATGGGAAATTTCTTCCTTTTTGCCCCAAAATAAGGAAAATTTCTGCGATTTTGTACCAAAATAAAAGAAATTTCTGCATTTTTGCCCCAAAATAAGAAAATTTCTGCTTTTTTTTTCTAAAATAACTGAAATTTTTGCAATTTTGCCCCAAAATAAGTGAAATATCTGAGTTTTGCCACAAAATAAAGAGAATTTCTGTTTTTTTGCCCCAACATAAGGAATTTCTGCTTTTTTGCCCCACAATTAGGAAAATTTCTGCAATTTTGCACCAAAATACGGGGAATTTCTGCCTTTTTGTCTGAAAATAAGAAGAATGCATACCTTTTTGCCATAAAAAAGAGAAATTTTTTCATTTTTGCTCCAAAATAAGAAGAATTTCTGCTTTTTTTCTCTAAATAATTCGGATTTCTGTTTTTTCCCCCAAAACAAAGAGAATTTCTGTCTTTTTTGCCACAAAATAAAAAAAAATTTCTGATTTATTACCCTGAAATAAGTGAAATTTCTGCAATTTTGCCTCAAAATAAGAGAAATTTCTGCATTTTTGCCCCCAAATAAGGGGAATTTCAGCCTTTTTACCTCAAAATAAGGGGAATTTCTGCATTTTTGCTTCAAAATATGGGAAATTTCTGCCTTTTTGCCCCAAAATAAGAAAATTTTTGCTTTTTTTCCTTGAAATAAGTGAAATTTCTGCAATTTGGCCCCAAAATATGGGAAATTTCTGGAATTTTGCCCCAAAATAAGTGGAATTTCTCAGTTTTGCCCCAAAATAAGAAGAATGTCTGTCTTTTTGCCCCAACATATAGGGAATTTCTGCCTTTTTGCCCCACAATTAGGGGAATTTCTGCAATGTTGCTCAAAATACGGGGAATTTCTGCCTTTTTGTCTGAAAATAAGAAGAATGCATACCTTTTTGCCATAAAAAAGGGAAATTTCTTCATTTTTGCTCCAAAATAAAGGGAATTTCTGCCTTTTTGACTCTAAATAAGTGGAATTTCTGTCTTTTTCCCCTAAAACAAAGGGAATTTCTGTCTTTTTTGTTCCAAAATAAGGAAAATTTCTTACTTATTACCCTGAAATAAGTGAAATTTCTGCAATTTTGCCCTAAAATAAGGGAAATTACTGCCTTTTTGCCCCCAAATAAGGGAAATTTCAGCCTTTTTACCTCAAAATAAGGGGAATTTCTGCATTTTTGCCACAAAGTAGTAGGAATTTCTGTTTTTTGCCCCAAAATAAGGAAAATTTCTGCCTTTTTTCCCTGAAATAAGTGAAATTTCTGCAATTTTGCCCCAAAATATGTGAAATTTCTGCAATTTTGCCATAAAATAAGGTAAATTTCTGGAATTTTGCCCCAAATAAGTGGAATTTCTGAGTTTTCCCCAAAATAAGGAGAATTTCTGTATTTTTGCCCCAACATATAGGGAATTTCTACATTTTGCCCGACAATTAGGGGAATTTCTGCAATTTTGCTCCAAAATACGGGGCATTTCTGCCTTTTTGCCCGAAAATAAGAAGAATGCATACCTTTTTGCCATAAAAAAGGGAAATTTCTTCAATTTTGCTCCAAAATAAGGAAAATTTTTCCTTTTTGCCTCTAAATAAGTGGAATTACTGTCTTTTTCCCCCAAAACAAAGGAAATTTCTGTATTTTTTGCCCCAAGATAAGGAAAATTTCTGACTTATTACCCTGAAATAAGTGAAATTGCTGCAATTTTGCCTCAAAATAAAAAAAGTTTCTCTCTCTTTGCCCCCAAATAATGGGAATTTCATCCTTTTTACGTCAAAATAAGGGAAATTTCTGCATTTTTGCCCCAAAATATGGGAAATTTCTGCGTTTTTGCCCCAAAATAAAAAAAATTTCTTCAATTTTGTACCAAAATAAAAGAAATTTCTGCCTTTTGCCCCAAAATAAAAAATTTCTGCTTTTTTTCTGAAATAAGTAAAATTTCTGCAATTTTGCCCAAAATAAGTGAAATTTCTGCAATTTTTCCCCAAAATAAGGGAAATTTCTGGAATTTTGCCCCAAAATAAGTGGTATTTCTGAGTTTTGCCCCAAAATAAGGAGAATTTCTGCCTTTTTGCCCCAACATATAGGGAATTTCTGCCTTGTTGCCCCACAATTAGGGGAATTTCTTCAATTTTGCTCCAAAATACGGGGAATTTCTGCCTTTTTCCTCGAAAATACGTAGAATTCATACCTTTTTGCCATAAAAAAAGGGAAATTTCTTCATTTTTGCTTCAAAATGAGAAGATTTTCTGCTTTTTTGCCTCTAAATAAGTGGAATTTCTGTCTTTTTTCCCCAAAACAAAAGGAATTTCTGTCTCTTTGGCCCAAAATAAGGAAAATTTCTGACTTTTTTCCCTGAAATAAGTGAAATTTCTGCAATTTTGCCCCAAAATAAGTGAAATTTCTGCTTTTTTGCCTCCAAATAAGGGAATTTCAGACTTTTTACCCCAAAATAAAAGGAATTTCTGCATTTTTGCACCAAAATAAAAGAAATTTCTGCCTTTTTGCCCCCAAATAAGAACAATTTCTGCAATTTTGTACCAAAATAAAAGAAATTTCTGCCTTTTTGCCCCAAAATAAGAAAATTTCTGCTTTTTTTTTCTGAAATAACTGAAATTTCTGCAATTTTACCCCAAAATAAGTGAAATTTCTGAGTTTTGTCATAAAATAAGGAGAATTTCTGTTTTTTTGGCCCAACATATAATAAATTTCTGCCTTTTTGCCCCACAATAAGGGGAATTTCTGCAATTTTGCTCCAAAATACGAGGAATTTCTGCCTTTTTGTCTGAAAATAAGAAGAATGCATACCTTTTTGCCATAAAAAAAGAAATTTTTTCATTTTTGCTCTAAAATAAGAAGAATTTATGCTTTCTTACTCTAAATAATTCGAATTTCTGTTTTTTCCCCCAAAACAAAGGGAATTTCTTTATTTTTTGCCCCAAAATAAAGAAAATTTCTGATTTATTACCCTGAAATAATGAAATTTCGGCAATTTTGCCTCAAAATAAGAGAAATTTCTGCCTTTTTGCCCCCAAATAAGGGGAATTTCAGCCTTTTTACCTCAAAATACGGAAAATTTCTGCATTTTTGCTTCAAAATATGGGAAATTTCTGCCTTTTTGCCCCAAAATAAGAAAATTTTTGCTTTTTTTCCTTGAAATAAGTGAAATTTCTGAAATTTTGCCCCAAAATAAGTGAAATTTCTGCAATTTGGCCCCAAAATATGGAAATTTCTGAAATTTTGCCCCCAAATAAGTGGAATTTCATAGTTTTGCTACAAAATAAGAAGAATGTCTGTCTTTTTGCCCAAACATATAGGGAATTTCTGCCTTTTTGCCACACAATTAGGGGAATTTCTGCAATGTTGCTCAAAATACGGGGAATTTCTGCCTTTTTGCCTGAAAATAAGAAAAATGCATACCTTTTTGCCATAAAAAAAGGAAATTTCTTCATTTTTGCTCCAAAATAAGGGGAATTTCTGCCTTTTTGACTCTAAATAAGTGGAATTTCTGTCTTTTTCCCCCAAAACAAAGGGAATTTCTGTCTTTTTTGTTCCAAAATAAAGAAAATTTCTTACTTATTACCCTGAAATAAGTGAAATTTCTGCAATTTTGCCCCAAAATAAGGGAAATTACTGCCTTTTTGCCCCCAAATAAGGGGAATTTCAGCCTTTTTACCTCAAAATAAGGGGAATTTCTGCATTTTTGCCACAAAATATTAGGAATTTCTGTTTTTTGCTCTAAAATAAGGAAAATTTCTACCTTTTTTCACTGAAATAAGTGAAATTTTTGCAATTTTGCCCCAAAAGAAGTGAAATTTCTGCAATTTTGCCCGAAAATAAGGTAAATTTCTGGAATTTTGCCCCAAATAAATGGAATTTCTGAGTTTTGCCCCAAAATAAGGAGAATTTCTGTCTTTTTGCTCCAACATATAGGGAATTTCTACCTTTTTGCCCGACAATTAGGGGAATTTCTGCAATTTTGCTCCAAAATTCGGGGAATTTCTGCCTTTTTGCCCGAAAATAAGAAGAATGCATACCTTTTTGCCATAAAAAAGGGAAATTTCTTCATTTTTGCTCCAAAATAAGGAAAATTTCTGCTTTTTTGCCTCTAAATAAGTGTAATTTCTGTTTTTTTCCCCAAAAACAGAGGGAATTTCTGTCTTTTTTGCCCCAAAATATGGAAAATTTCTTACTTATTACCCTGAAATAAGTGAAATTTCTGCAATTTTGCCCCAAAATAAGGAAAATTTCGGCCTTTTTACCCCCAAATAAGGGGAATTTCACCGTTTCTACCTCAAAATAAAGGGAATTTCTGCATTTTTGACACAAAATATTAGGAATTTCTGAATTTTTGCCCCAAAATAAGGAAAATTTCTGCCTTTTTTCCCTGAAATAAGTGAAATTTCTGCAATTTTGGCCCAAAATAAGTGAAATTTCTGCCTTTTTGCCCCCAAATAAGGGGAATTTTAGCCTTTTTACCTCAAAATAAGGGGAATTTCTGCATTTTTGCCCCAAAATATGGGAAATTTCTGCCTTTTTGCCCCAAACTAAGAAAAATTTCTGCAATTTTGTACCAAAATAAAAAAAATTTCTGCCATTTTGCTTCCAAATAAAAAAATTTCTACTTTTTTTTCTGAAAAAAGTGAAATTTCTGAAATTTTGCCCCAAAATAAGTGAAATTTCTACAATTTTGCCCCAAAATAAGTGAAATTTCTGGAATTTTGCCCCATAATAAGTGGAATTTCTGTCTTTTTTCCCCAAAACAAAGGGAATTTCTGTATTTTTGCCTCAACATATTGGGAATTTCTGCATTTTTGCCCCACAATTTGGGAAATTTCTGCAATTTTGCTCTAAAATAAGGGGAATTTCTGCCTTTTTGCCCAAAAATAAGAAGAATGCATACCTTTTTGCCCTTAATAACTGAAATTTCTTCATTTTTGCTCCAAAATAAGGGGAATTTCTGCTTTTTTGCCTCTAAAAAAGTGGAATTTCTGTCTTTTTCCCCCAAAAACAAAGGTTATTTCTGTTTTTTGGCTACAAAATAAGTTAAATTTCTAACTTATTACCCTGAAATAAGTGAAATTTCTGCAATTTTGCCCCAAAATAAGAGAAATTTCTGCCTTTTTGCCCCCAAATAACGGGAATTTCAGCCTTTTACCTCAAAATAAGAGAAATTTCTGCATTTTTACCCCAAAATATGGGAAATTTCTGCCTTTTTGCCCCAAAATAAAAAAAATTCTGCATTTGTAACAAAATAAAAGAAATTTCTGCCTTATGGCCCCAAAATAAGAAAATTTCTGCTTTTTTTTTCTGAAATAAGTGAAATTTCTGCAATTTTGCCCCAAAATAATTTAAATTTCTGAGTTTTGCCCTAAAATAAGGAGAATTTCTGTCTTTTTGCCCCAACATATAGGGAATTACTGCATTTTTGCGCCACAATTAGGGGAATTTTGGCAATTTTGCTCTAAAATACGGGGAATTTCTGCCTTTTTTGTCCGAAAATAATAATAATGCATACCTTTTTGCCATAAAAAAGGGAATTTTCTTCATTTTTGTCTAAAATTAGGGGAATTTTTGCTTTTATGCCTCTAAATAAGTGGAATTTCTGTCAGTTTCCCCCAAAACAAAGGGAATTTCTGTCTTTTTTGCCCCAAAATAAGGAAAATTTCTGACTTATTACCCTGAAATAAGTGAAGTTTCTGCAATTTTGCCCTAAAATTAGAGAAATTTCTGTTTTTTAACCCCAAATAAGGGGAATTTCAGCATTTTACCTCAAAATAAGGGGAATTTCTGCATTTTTTTCCCCAAAATATGGGAAATTTTTGCCTTTTTGCCAAAAATAAGAAAAAATTTCTGCAATTTTGTACCAAAATATGGGAAATTTCTGCCTTTTTGCCCCAAAATAAGGAAAATTTCTGCCTTATTTCTCTGAAATAAGTGAAATTTCTCCAATTTTGTCCCAAAATAAGTGCAATTTCTGCAATTATGCCCCAAAATAAGGGAAATTTCTGGAATTTTGCCACAAAATATGTGGAATTTCTGAGTTTTGGCCCAAAATAAGGAGAATTTCTGTCTTTTTGCCCCAACATATAGGGAATTTCTGCCTTTTTGCCCCACAATTAGGTTAATTTCTGCAATTTTGTTCCAAAATACAGAGAATTTCTGCCTTTTTGCCAGAAAATAAGAAGAATGCATACCTTTTTGCCATAAAAAACGGAAATTTCGTTAATTTTGCTCCAAAATAAGGGGAATTTCTGCTTTTTGCCTCTAAATATGTGGAGTTTCTTTCTTTTTTCCTTAAAACAAAGAAAATTTCTGTCTTTTTTGCAACAAAATAAAGAAATTTTCTGACTTATTACCCTGAAATAAGTGAAATTTCTGCAATTTTCCCCAAAATAAGGGAAATTTCTGCCCTTTTGCCCCCAAATAAGAGGAATTTCACCCTTCTACCTCAAAATAAGGAGAATTTCTGCATTTTTGCAACAAAATATTAGGAATTACTGCCTTTTTGCCCCAAAATAAGGAAAATTTCTGCCTTTATTACCTGAAATAAGTGTAATTTCTGCAATTTTGCCCCAAAATAAGGGATATCTCTGAAATTTTGCCCCAAAATAAGTGGAATTTCTGAGTTTTGCCCCAAAATAAGGAGAATTTCTGTCTTTTTGCCCTAACATATAGGGAATTTCTGCCTTTTTGCCCCACAATTAGGGGAATTTCTAGAATTTTGCTACAACATACGGGGAATTTTTGCTTTTTAGCCCGAAAATAAGGGGAATGTATACCTTTTGCCACAAAAAAGGGAAATCTTCATTTTTGCTTCAAAATAAGGGGAATTTCTGCTTTTTTGCCTCTAAATAAGTGGAATTTCTGTCTTTTTCCCCCAAACCAAGGGAATTTCTGTATTTTTTGCCCCAAGATAAGGAAAATTTCTGACTTATCACCCTGAAATAAGTGAAATTGCTGTATTTTGTCTCAAAATAAGAAAAATTTCTCACTTTTTGCCCCCAAATAAGGGGAATTTCAGCCTTTTTACGTCAAAAAAAGGGAAATTTCTGCATTTTTGCCCCAAAATATGGGAACTTTCTGCGTTTTTGCCCCAAAATAAGAAAAATTTCTTCAATTTTGTACCAAAATAAAAGAAATTTCTGCCTTTTTCCCCCAAAATAAAAAAATTCTGCTTTTTTTCTGAAATAATTGATATTTCTGCAATTTTGCCCAAAATAAGTGAAATTTCAGCAATTTTGCCCCAAAATGAAGGAAATTTCTGGAATTTTGCCTCAAAATAAGTGGTATTTCTGAGTTTTGCCACAAAATAAGGAGAATTTCTGTCCTTTTGCCCCAACATATAGGGAATTTCTGCATTTTTGCCCCACAATTAGGGGAATTTCTGCAATTTTGCTCCAAAATACGGGGAATTTCTGCCTTTTTGTCCGAAAATAAGAAGAATGCATACCTTTTTGCCATAAAAAGGGGAAATTTCTTCATTTTTGCTCCAAAATAAGGGGAATTTCTGCATTTGCCTCTAAATAAGTGGAATTTCTGTCTTTTTCCACCCCCAAAAAAGGGAATTTCTGTCTTTTTTGCCCCAAAATAAGGAAAATTTCTGACTTATTACCCTGAAATAAGTGAAATTTCTGCAATTTTGCCCCAAAATAAAGGAAATTTCTGCCTTTTTGCCCCCAAATAAGGGGAATTTCAGCCTTTTTACCTCAAAATAAGGGGAATTTCTGCATTTTTGCTTCAAAATATGGGAAATTTCTGCCTTTTTGCCCCAAAATAAAAAAATTTCTGCTTTTTTTTCCTGAAATAAGTGAAATTTCTGAAATTTTGCCCCAAAATAAGTGAAATTTCTGCAATTTGGCCCCAAAATATGGGAAATTTCTGGAATTTTGCCTCAAAATAAGTAGAATTTCTCAGTTTTGCCCCAAAATAAGAAGAATGTCTGTCTTTTTGCCCCAACATATAGGGAATTTCTGCATTTTTGCCCCACAATTAGGGGAATTTCTGCAATGTTGCTCAAAATACAGGGAATTTCTGCCTTTTTGCCTGAAAATAAGAAGAATGCATACCTTTTTCCATAAAAAGGGGAAATTTCTTCATTTTTGCTTCAAAATAAGGGGAATTTCTGCCTTTTTGACTCTAAATAAGTGGAATTTCTGTCTTTTTCCCCCAAAACAAAGGGAATTTCTGTCTTTTTTCTTCCAAAATAAAAAAAATTCTTACTTATTACCCTGAAATAACTGAAATTTCTTCAATTTTGCCCCAAAATAAGGGAAATTACTGCCTTTTTGCCCCCAAATAAGGGTAATTTCAGCCTTTTTACCTCAAAATATGGGGAATTTCTGCATTTTTGCCACAAAATATTAGGAATTTTTGCTTTTTGCCCCAAAATAAGGAAAATTTCTGCCTTTTTTCCCTGAAATAAGTGAAATTTCTGCAATTTTGCCCCAAAATAAGTGAAATTTCTGCAATTTTGTTCTAAAATAAGGTAAATTTCTGGAATTTTGCCCCAAATAAGTGGAATTTCTGAGTTTCGCCCCAAAATAAGGAGAATTTCTGTCTTTTTGCCCCAACATATAGGGAATTTCTACCTTTTTGCCCGAAAATTAGGGGAATATCTGCAATTTTGCTCCAAAATACGGGGAATTTCTGCCTTTTTGCCCGAAAATAAGAAGAATGCATACCTTTTTGCCATAAAAAAGGGAAATTTCTTCATTTTTGCTCCAAAATAAAAAAAATTTCTGCTTTTTTGCCTCTAAATAAGTGGTATTTCTGTCTTTTTCCCCCAAAACAAAGGGAATTTCTGTCTTTTTTGCCCCAAAATATGGAAAATTTCTTACTTATTACCCTGAAATAAGTGAAATTTCTGCAAATTTGCCCCAAAATAAGTAAAATTTCGGCATTTTTACCCCCAAATAAGGGGAATTTCACCCTTTTTACCTAAAAATAAAGAGAATTTCTGCATTTTTGCCACAAAATATTAGGAATTTCTGCCTTTTTGCCCCAAAATAAGGAAAATTTCTGCCTTTTTTTCCCTGAAATAAGTGAAATTTCCACAAGTTTGGCCAAAATAAGTGAAATTTCTGCCTTTTTGCCCCCAAATAAGGGGAATTTTAGCCTTTTTACCTCAAAATAAGGAGAATTTCTGCATTTTTGCCCTAAATATGGGAAATTTCTGCCTTTTTGCCCCCAAATAAGAAAAATTTCTGCAATTTTGTACCAAAATAAAAGAAATTTCTGCCTTTTTGCTTCCAAATAGAAAAATTTCTACTTTTTTTTTCTGAAAAAAGTGAAATTTCTGAAATTTTGCCCCAAAATAAGTGAAATTTCTACAATTTTGCCCCAAAATAAGTGAAATTTCTGGAATTTTGCCCCAAAATAAGTGGAATTTCTGTCTTTTTCCCCTAAAACAAAGGGAATTTCTGTATTTTTTGCACCAAGATAAGGAAAATTTCTGACTTATTACCCTGAAATAAGTGAAATTGCTGCAATTTTGCCTCAAAATAAGAAAAATTTCTCGCTTTTTGCCCCCAAATAAGGGGAATTTCAGCCTTTTTACGTCAAAAAAAGGAAAATTTCTGCAGTTTTGCCCCAAAATATGAGAAATTTCTGCGTTTTTGCCCCAAAATAAGAAAAATTTCTTCAATTTTGTACCAAAATAAAAGAAATTTCTGCCTTTTTGCCCCTAAATAAAAAAAATTCTGCTTTTTTTCTGAAATAAGTGAAATTTCTGCAATTTTGCCCAAAATAAGTGAAATTTCTGCAATTTTTCCACAAAATAAGGGAAATTTCTGGAATTTTGCCTCAAAATAAGTGGTATTTCTGAGTTTTGCCACAAAATAAGGAGAATTTCTGTCCTTTTGCCCCAACATATAGGGAATTTCTGCCTTTTTGCCCCACAATTAGCGGAATTTCTGCAATTTTGCTCCAAAATACGGGGAATTTCTGCCTTTTTATCCGAAAATAAGAAGAATGCATACCTTTTTGCCATAAAAAAGGGAAATTTCTTAATTTTTGCTCCAAAATAAGGGGAATTTCTGCATTTGCCTCTAAATAAGTGGAATTTCTGTCTTTTTCCCCCAAAACAAAGGGAATTTCTGTCTTTTTTGCCCCAAAATAAGGAAAATTTCTGACTTATTACCCTGAAATAAGTGAAATTTCTGCAATTTTGCCTCAAAATAAAGGAAATTTCTGCCTTTTTGCCCCCAAATAAGGGGAATTTCAGCCTTTTTACCTCAAAATAAGGGGAATTTCTGCATTTTTGCTTCAAAATATGGGAAATTTCTGCCTTTTTGCCCCAAAATAAAAAAATTTCTGCTTTTTTTCCCTGAAATAAGTGAAATTTCTGAAATTTTGCCCCAAAATAAGTGAAATTTCTGCAATTTGGCCCCAAAATATGGGAAATTTCTGGAATTTTGCCCCAAAATAAGTGGAATTTCTCAGTTTTGCCCCAAAATAAGAAGAATGTCTGTCTTTTTGCCCTAACATATAGGGAATTTCTGCCTTTATGCCCCACAATTAGGGGAATTTCTGCAATGTTGCTCAAAATACAGGGAATTTCTGCCTTTTTGTCTGAAAATAAGAAGAATGCATACCTTTTTGCCATAAAAAAGGGAAATTTCTTCATTTTTGCTTCAAAATAAGGGGAATTTCTGCCTTTTTGACTCTAAATAAGTGGAATTTCTGTCTTTTTCCCCCAAAACAAAGGGAATTTCTGTCTTTTTTCTTCCAAAATAAAAAAAATTTCTTACTTATTACCCTGAAATAACTGAAATTTCTTCAATTTTGCCCCAAAATAAGGGAAATTACTGCCTTTTTGCCCCCAAATAAGGGTAATTTCAGCCTTTTTACCTCAAAATAAGGGGAATTTCTGCATTTTTGCCACAAAATATTAGGAATTTCTGCTTTTTGCCCCAAAATAAGGAAAATTTCTGCGTTTTTTCCCTGAAATAAGTGAAATTTCTGCAATTTTGCCCCAAAATAAGTGAAATTTCTGCAATTTTGTTCTAAAATAAGGTAAATTTCTGGAATTTTTCCCCAAATAAGTGGAATTTCTGAGTTTCGCCCCAAAATAAGGAGAATTTCTGTCTTTTTGCCCCAACATATAGAGAATTTCTACCTTTTTGCCCGAAAATTAGGGGAATTTCTGCAATTTTGCTCCAAAATACGGGGAATTTCTGCCTTTTTGCCCGAAAATAAGAAGAATGCATACCTTTTTGCCATAAAAAAGGGAAATTTCTTCATTTTTGCTCAAAAATAAAAAAAATTTCTGCTTTTTTTGCCTCTAAATAAGTGGTATTTCTGTCTTTTTCCCCCAAAACAAAGGGAATTTCTGTCTTTTTTGCCCCAAAATATGGAAAATTTCTTACTTATTACCCTGAAATAAGTGAAATTTCTGCAATTTTGCCCCAAAATAAGCGAAATTTCGGCATTTTTACCCCCAAATAAGGGGAATTTCACCCTTTTTACCTCAAAATAAAGAGAATTTCTGCATTTTTGCCACAAAATATTAGGAATTTCTGCCTTTTTGCCCCAAAATAAGGAAAATTTCTGCCTTTTTTTCCCTGAAATAAGTGAAATTTCCGCAAGTTTGGCCAAAATAAGTGAAATTTCTGCCTTTTTGCCCCCAAATAAGGGGAATTTTAGCCTTTTTACCTCAAAATAAGGAGAATTTCTGCATTTTTGCCCTAAAATATGGGAAATTTCTGCCTTTTTGCCCCAAAATAAGAAAAATTTCTGCAATTTTGTACCAAAATAAAAGAAATTTCTGCCTTTTTGCTTCCAAATAGAAAAATTTCTACTTTTTTTTCTGAAAAAAGTGAAATTTCTGAAATTTTGCCCCAAAATAAGTGAAATTTCTACAATTTTGCCCCAAAATAAGTGAAATTTCTGGAATTTTGCCCCAAAATAAGTGGAATTTCTGTCTTTTTCCCCTAAAACAAAGGGAATTTCTGTATTTTTTGCACCAAGATAAGGAAAATTTCTGACTTATTACCCTGAAATTAGTGAAATTGCTGCAATTTTGCCTCAAAATAAGAAAAATTTCTTCCTTTTTGCCCCCAAATAAGGGGAATTTCAGCCTTTTTACGTCAAAAAAAGGGAAATTTCTGCAGTTTTGTCCAAATATATGGGAAATTTCTGCGTTTTTGCCCCAAAATAAGAAAAATTTCTTCAATTTTGTACCAAAATAAAAGAAATTTCTGCCTTTTTGCCCCAAAATAAAAAAATTCTGCTTTTTTTCTGAAATAAGTGAAATTTCTGCAATTTTGCCCAAAATAAGTGAAATTTCTGCAATTTTTCCACAAAATAAGGGAAATTTCTGGAATTTTGCCTCAAAATAAGTGGTATTTCTGAGTTTTGCCACAAAATAAGGAGAATTTCTGTCCTTTTGCCCCAACATATAGGGAATTTCTGCCTTTTTGCCCCACAATTAGCGGAATTTCTGCAATTTTGCTCCAAAATACAGGGAATTTCTGCCTTTTTATCCGAAAATAAGAAGAATGCATACCTTTTTGCCATAAAAAAGGGAAATTTCTTAATTTTTGCTCCAAAATAAGGGGAATTTCTGCATTTGCCTCTAAATAAGTGGAATTTCTGTCTTTTTCCCCCAAAACAAAGGGAATTTCTGTCTTCTTTGCCCCAAAATAAGGAAAATTTCTGACTTATTACCCTGAAATAAGTGAAATTTCTGCAATTTTGCCTCAAAATAAAGGAAATTTCTGCCTTTTTGCCCCCAAATAAGGGGAATTTCAGCCTTTTTACCTCAAAATAAGGGGAATTTCTGCATTTTTGCTTCAAAATATGGGAAATTTCTGCCTTTTTGCCCCAAAATAAAAAAATTTCTGCTTTTTTTCCCTGAAATAAGTGAAATTTCTGAAATTTTGCCCCAAAATAAGTGAAATTTCTGCAATTTGGCCCCAAAATATGGGAAATTTCTGGAATTTTGCCCCAAAATAAGTGGAATTTCTCAGTTTTGCCCCAAAATAAGAAGAATGTCTGTCTTTTTGCCCCAACATATAGGGAATTTCTGCCTTTTTGCCCCACAATTAGAGGAATTTCTGCAATGTTGCTCAAAATACAGGGAATTTCTGCCTTTTTGCCTGAAAATAAGAAGAATGCATACCTTTTTGCCATAAAAAAGGGAAATTTCTTCATTTTTGCTTCAAAATAAGGGGAATTTCTGCCTTTTTGACTCTAAATAAGTGGAATTTCTGTCTTTTTCCCCAAAACAAAGGGAATTTCTGTCTTTTTTCTTCCAAAATAAAAAAAATTCTTACTTATTACCCTGAAATAACTGAAATTTCTTCAATTTTGCCCCAAAATAAGGGAAATTACTGCCTTTTTGCCCCCAAATAAGGGTAATTTCAGCCTTTTTACCTCAAAATAAGGGGAATTTCTGCATTTTTGCCACAAAATATTAGGAATCTCTGCTTTTTGCCCCAAAATAAGGAAAATTTCTGCCTTTTTTCCCTGAAATAAGTGAAATTTCTGCAATTTTGCCCCAAAATAAGTGAAATTTCTGCAATTTTGTTCTAAAATAAGGTAAATTTCTGGAATTTTGCCCCAAATAAGTGGAATTTCTGAGTTTCGCCCCAAAATAAGGAGAATTTCTGTCTTTTTGCCCCGACATATAGGGAATTTTTACCTTTTTGCCCGACAATTAGGGGAATTTCTGCAATTTTGCTCCAAAATACGGGGAATTTCTGCCTTTTTGCCCGAAAATAAGAAGAATGCATACCTTTTTGCCATAAAAAAGGGAAATTTCTTCATTTTTGCTCCAAAATAAAAAAAATTCTGCATTTTTGCCTCTAAATAAGTGGTATTTCTGTCTTTTTCCCCCAAAACAAAGGGAATTTCTGTCTTTTTTGCCCCAAAATATGGAAAATTTCTTACTTATTACCCTGAAATAAGTGAAATTTCTGCAATTTTGCCCCATAAAAAGCGAAATTTCGGCATTTTTACCCCCAAATAAGGGGAATTTCACCCTTTTTACCTCAAAATAAAGGGAATTTCTGCATTTTTGCCACAAAATATTAGGAATTTCTGCCTTTTTGCCCCAAAATAAGGAAAATTTCTGCCTTTTTTTCCCTGAAATAAGTGAAATTTCCGCAAGTTTGGCCAAAATAAGTGAAATTTCTGCCTTTTTGCCCCCAAATAAGGGGAATTTTAGCCTTTTTACCTCAAAATAAGGAGAATTTCGGCATTTTTGCCCTAAAATATGGGAAATTTCTGCCTTTTTGCCCCAAAATAAGAAAAATTTCTGCAATTTTGTACCAAAATATAAGAAATTTCTGCCTTTTTGCTTCCAAATAGAATAATTTCTACTTTTTTTTCTGAAAAAAGTGAAATTTCTGAAATTTTGCCCCAAAATAAGTGAAATTTCTACATTTTTGCCCCAAAACAAGTGAAATTTCTGGAATTTTGCCCCAAAATAAGTGGAATTTCTGTCTTTTTCCCCCAAAACAAAGGGAATTTCTGTATTTTTTGCCCCAAGATAAGGAAAATTTCTGACTTATTACCCTGAAATAAGTGAAATTGCTGCAATTTTGCCTCAATATAAGAAAAATTTCTCCCTTTTTGCCCCCAAATAAGGGGAATTTCAGCCTTTTTACGTCAAAAAAAGGGAAATTTCTGCAGTTTTGCCCCAAAATATGGGAAATTTCTGCGTTTTTGCCCCAAAATAAGAAAAATTTCTTCAATTTTGTACCAAAATTAAAGAAATTTCTGCCTTTTTGCCCCAAAATAAAAAAAATTCTGCTTTTTTTCTGAAATAAGTGAAATTTCTGCAATTTTGCCCAAAATAAGTGAAATTTCTGCAATTTTTCCACAAAATAAGGGAAATTTCTGGAATTTTGCCTCAAAATTAGTGGTATTTCTGAGTTTTGCCACAAAATAAGGAGAATTTCTGTCCTTTTGCCCCAACATATAGGGAATTTCTGCCTTTTTGCCCCACAATTAGCGGAATTTCTGCAATTTTGCTACAAAATACGGGGAATTTCTGCCTTTTTATCCGAAAATAAGAAGAATGCATACCTTTTTGCCATAAAAAAGGGAAATTTCTTAATTTTTGCTCCAAAATAAGGGGAATTTCTGCATTTGCCTCTAAATAAGTGGAATTTCTGTCTTTTTCCCCCAAAACAAAGGGAATTTCTGTCTTCTTTGCCCCAAAATAAGGAAAATTTCTGACTTATTACCCTGAAATAAGTGAAATTTCTGCAATTTTGCCTCAAAATAAAGGAAATTTCTGCCTTTTTGCCCCCAAATAAGGGGAATTTCAGCCTTTTTACCTCAAAATAAGGGGAATTTCTGCATTTTTGCTTCAAAATATGGGAAATTTCTGCCTTTTTGCCCCAAAATAAAAAAATTTCTGCTTTTTTTCCCTGAAATAAGTGAAATTTCTGAAATTTTGCCCCAAAATAAGTGAAATTTCTGCAATTTGGCCCCAAAATATGGGAAATTTCTGGAATTTTGCCCCAAAATAAGTGGAATTTCTCAGTTTTGCCCCAAAATAAGAAGAATGTCTGTCTTTTTGCCCCAACATATAGGGAATTTCTGCCTTTTTGCCCAACAATTAGGGGAATTTCTGCAATGTTGCTCAAAATACAGGGAATTTCTGCCTTTTTGCCTGAAAATAAGAAGAATGCATACCTTTTTGCCATAAAAAAGGGAAATTTCTTCATTTTTGCTTCAAAATAAGGGGAATTTCTGCCTTTTTGACTCTAAATAAGTGGAATTTCTGTCTTTTTCCCCCAAAACAAAGGGAATTTCTGTCTTTTTTCTTCCAAAATAAAAAAAATTTCTTACTTATTACCCTGAAATAACTGAAATTTCTTCAATTTTGCCCCAAAATAAGGGAAATTACTGCCTTTTTGCCCCCAAATAAGGGTAATTTCAGCCTTTTTACCTCAAAATAAGGGGAATTTCTGCATTTTTGCCACAAAATATTAGGAATTTCTGCTTTTTGCCCCAAAATAAGGAAAATTTCTGCCTTTTTTCCCTGAAATAAGTGAAATTTCTGCAAATTTGCCCCAAAATAAGTGAAATTTCTGCAATTTTGTTCTAAAATAAGGTAAATTTCTGGAATTTTGCCCCAAATAAGTGGAATTTCTGAGTTTCGCCCCAAAATAAGGAGAATTTCTGTCTTTTTGCCCCAACATATAGAAAATTTTTACCTTTTTGCCCGACAATTAGGGGAATTTCTGCAATTTTGCTCCAAAATACGGGGAATTTCTGCCTTTTTGCCCGAAAATAAGAAGAATGCATACCTTTTTGCCATAAAAAAGGGAAATTTCTTAATTTTTGCTCCAAAATAAGGGGAATTTCTGCATTTGCCTCTAAATAAGTGGAATTTCTGTCTTTTTCCCCCAAAACAAAGGGAATTTCTGTCTTTTTTGCCCCAAAATAAGGAAAATTTCTGACTTATTACCCTGAAATAAGTGAAATTTCTGCAATTTTCCCTCAAAATAAAGGAAATTTCTGCCTTTTTGCCCCCAAATAAGGGGAATTTCAGCCTTTTTACCTCAAAATAAGGGGAATTTCTGCATTTTTGCTTCAAAATATGGGAAATTTCTGCCTTTTTGCCCCAAAATAAAAAAATTTCTGCTTTTTTTCCCTTAAATAAGTGAAATTTCTGAAATTTTGCCCCAAAATAAGTGAAATTTCTGCAATTTGGCCCCAAATATGGGAAATTTCTGGAATTTTGCCCCAAAATAAGTGGAATTACTCAGTTTTGCCCCAAAATAAGAAGAATGTCTGTCTTTTTGCCCCAACATATAGGGAATTTCATCCTTTTTGCCCCTCAATTAGGGGAATTTCTGCAATGTTGCTCAAAATACAGGGAATTTCTGCCTTTTTGCCTGAAAATAAGAAGAATGCATACCTTTTTGCCATAAAAAAGGGAAATTTCTTCATTTTTGCTTCAAAATAAGGGGAATTTCTGCCTTTTTGACTCTAAATAAGTGGAATTTCTGTCTTTTTCCCCCAAAACAAAGGGAATTTCTGTCTTTTTTCTTCCAAAATAAAAAAAATTTCTTACTTATAACCCTGAAATAACTGAAATTTCTTCAATTTTGCCCCAAAATAAGGGAAATTACTGCCTTTTTGCCCCCAAATAAGGGTAATTTCAGCCTTTTTACCTCAAAATAAGGGGAATTTCTGCATTTTTGCTTCAAAATATGGGAAATTTCTGCCTTTTTGCCCCAAAATAAAAAAATTTCTGCTTTTTTTCCCTGAAATAAGTGAAATTTCTGAAATTTTGCCCCAAAATAAGTGAAATTTCTGCAATTTGGCCCCAAAATATGGGAAATTTCTGGAATTTTGCCCCAAAATAAGTGGAATTTCTCAGTTTTGCCCCAAAATAAGAAGAATGTCTGTCTTTTTGCCCCAACATATAGGGAATTTCTGCCTTTTTGCCCCACAATTAGGGGAATTTCTGCAATGTTGCTCAAAATACAGGGAATTTCTGCCTTTTTGCCTGAAAATAAGAATAATGCATACCTTTTTGCCATAAAAAAGGAAAATTTCTTCATTTTTGCTTCAAAATAAGGGGAATTTCTGCCTTTTTGACTCTAAATAAGTGGAATTTCTGTCTTTTTCCCCCAAAACAAAGGGAATTTCTGTCTTTTTTCTTCCAAAATAAAAAAAATTTCTTACTTATTACCCTGAAATAACTGAAATTTCTTCAATTTTGCCCCAAAATAAGGGAAATTACTGCCTTTTTGCCCCCAAATAAGGGTAATTTCAGCCTTTTTACCTCAAAATAAGGGGAATTTCTGCATTTTTGAAACAAAATATTAGGAATTTCTGCTTTTTGCCCCAAAATAAGGAAAATTTCTGCCTTTTTTCCCTGAAATAAGTGAAATTTCTGCAATTTTGCCCCAAAATTAGTGAAATTTCTGCAATTTTGTTCTAAAATAAGGTAAATTTCTGGAATTTTGCCCCAAATAAGTGGAATTTCTGAGTTTCGCCCCAAAATAAGGAGAATTTCTGTCTTTTTGCCCCAACATATAGAAAATTTTTACCTTTTTGCCCGACAATTAGGGGAATTTCTGCAATTTTGCTCCAAAATACGGGGAATTTCTGCCTTTTTGCCCGAAAATAAGAAGAATGCATACCTTTTTGCCATAAAAAAGGGAAATTTCTTCATTTTTACTCCAAAATAAGGAAAATTTCTGCTTTTTTGCCTCTAAATAAGTGGTATTTCTGTCTTTTTCCCCCAAAACAAAGGGAATTTCGGTCTTTTTTGCCCCAAAATATGAAAAATTTCTTACTTATTACCCTGAAATAAGTGAAATTTCTGCAATTTTGCCCCAAAATAAGCGAAATTTCGGCATTTTTACCCCCAAATAAGGGGAATTTCACCCTTTTTACCTCAAAATAAAGGGAATTTCTGCATTTTTGCCACAAAATATTAGGAATTTCTGCCTTTTTGCCCCAAATTAAGGAAAATTTCTGCCTTTTTTTCCCTGAAATAAGTGAAATTTCCGCAAGTTTGGCCCAAAATAAGTGAAATTTCTGCCTTTTTGCCCCCAAATAAGGGGAATTTTAGCCTTTTTACCTCAAAATAAGGGGAATTTCTGCATTTTTGCCATAAAATATGGGAAATTTCTGCCTTTTTGCCCCAAAATAAGAAAAATTTCTGCAATTTTGTACCAAAATAAAAGAAATTTCTGCCTTTTTGCTTCCAAATAGAAAAATTTCTACTTTTTTTTCTGAAAAAATTGAAATTTCTGAAATTTTGCCCCAAAATAAGTGAAATTTCTACAATTTTGCCCCAAAATAAGTGAAATTTCTGGAATTTTGCCCCAAAATAAGTGGAATTTCTGTCTTTTTCCCCCAAAACAAAGGGAATTTCTGTATTTTTTGCCCCAAGATAAGGAAAATTTCTGACTTATTACCCTGAAATAAGTGAAATTGCTGCAATTTTGCCTCAAAATAAGAAAAATTTCTCCCTTTTTGCCCCCAAATAAGGGGAATTTCAGCCTTTTTACGTCAAAAAAAGGGAAATTTCTGCAGTTTTGCCCCAAAATATGGGAAATTTCTGCGTTTTTGCCCCAAAGTAAGAAAAATTTCTTCAATTTTGTACCAAAATAAAAGAAATTTCTGCCTTTTTGCCCCAAAATAAAAAAAATTCTGCTTTTTTTCTGAAATAAGTGAAATTTCTGCAATTTTGCCCAAAATAAGTGAAATTTCTGCAATTTTTCCACAAAATAAGGGAATTTCTGGAATTTTGCCTCAAAATAAGTGGTATTTCTGAGTTTTGCCACAAAATAAGGAGAATTTCTGTCCTTTTGCCCCAACATATAGGGAATTTCTGCCTTTTTGCCCCACAATTAGGGGAATTTCTGCAATTTTGCTCCAAAATACGGGGAATTTCTGCCTTTTTGTCCGAAAATTAGAAGAATGCATACCTTTTTGCCATAAAAAAGGGAAATTTCTTCATTTTTGCTCCAAAATAAGGGGAATTTCTGCATTTGCCTCTAAATAAGTGGAATTTCTGTCTTTTTCCCCCAAAACAAAGGGAATTTCTGTCTTTTTTGCCCCAAAATAAGGAAAATTTCTGACTTATTACCCTGAAATAAGTGAAATTTCTGCAATTTTGCCTCAAAATAAAGGAAATTTCTGCCTTTTTGCCCCCAAATAAGGGGAATTTCAGCCTTTTTACCTCAAAATAAGGGGAATTTCTGCATTTTTGCTTCAAAATATGGGAAATTTCTGCCTTTTTGCCCCAAAATAAAAAAATTTCTGCTTTTTTTCCCTGAAATAAGTGAAATTTCTGAAATTTTGCCCCAAAATAAGTGAAATTTCTGCAATTTGGCCCCAAAATATGGGAAATTTCTGGAATTTTGCCCCAAAATAAGTGGAATTTCTCAGTTTTGCCCCAAAATAAGAAGAATGTCTGTCTTTTTGCCCCAACATATAGGGAATTTCTGCCTTTTTGCCCCACAATTAGGGGAATTTCTGCAATGTTGCTCAAAATACAGGGAATTTCTGCCTTTTTGCCTGAAAATAAGAAGAATGCATACCTTTTTGCCATAAAAAAGGGAAATTTCTTCATTTTTGCTTCAAAATAAGAGGAATTTCTGCCTTTTTGACTCTAAATAAGTGGAATTTCTGTCTTTTTCCCCCAAAACAAAGGGAATTTCTGTCTTTTTTCTTCCAAAATAAAAAAAATTTCTTACTTATTACCCTGAAATAACTGAAATTTCTTCAATTTTGCCCCAAAATAAGGGAAATTACTGCCTTTTTGCCCCCAAATAAGGGTAATTTCAGCCTTTTTACCTCAAAATAAGGGGAATTTCTGCATTTTTGCCACAAAATATTAGGAATTTCTGCTTTTTGCCCCAAAATAAGGAAAATTTCTGCCTTTTTTCCCTGAAATAAGTGAAATTTCTGCAATTTTGCCCCAAAATTAGTGAAATTTCTGCAATTTTGTTCTAAAATAAGGTAAATTTCTGGAATTTTGCCCCAAATAAGTGGAATTTCTGAGTTTCGCCCCAAAATAAGGAGAATTTCTGTCTTTTTGCCCCAACATATAGAAAATTTTTACCTTTTTGCCCGACAATTAGGGGAATTTCTGCAATTTTGCTCCAAAATACGGGGAATTTCTGCCTTTTTGCCCGAAAATAAGAAGAATGCATACCTTTTTGCCATAAAAAAGGGAAATTTCTTCATTTTTGCTCCAAAATAAGGAAAATTTCTGCTTTTTTGCCTCTAAATAAGTGGTATTTCTGTCTTTTTCCCCCAAAACAAAGGGAATTTCGGTCTTTTTTGCCCCAAAATATGAAAAATTTCTTACTTATTACCCTGAAATAAGTGAAATTTCTGCAATTTTGCCCCAAAATAAGCGAAATTTCGGCATTTTTACCCCCAAATAAGGGGAATTTCACCCTTTTTACCTCAAAATAAAGGGAATTTCTGCATTTTTGCCACAAAATATTAGGAATTTCTGCCTTTTTGCCCCAAATTAAGGAAAATTTCTGCCTTTTTTTTTCTGAAATAAGTGAAATTTCCGCAAGTTTGGCCCAAAATAAGTGAAATTTCTGACTTTTTGCCCCCAAATAAGTGGAATTTTAGCTTTTACCTCAAAATAAGGGGAATTTCTGCATTTTTGCCCTAAAATATGGGAAATTTCTGCCTTCTTGCCCCAAAATAAGAAAAATTTCTGCAATTTTGTACCAAAATAAAAGAAATTTCTGCCTTTTTGCTTCCAAATAAAAAAATTTCTACTTTTTTTTCTGAAAGAAGTGAAATTTCTGAAATTTTGCCCCAAAATAAGTGAAATTTCTACAAATTTGCCCCAAAATAAGTGAAATTTCTGGAATTTTGCCCCAAAATAAGTGGAATTTCTGTCTTTTTCCCCCAAAACAAAGGGAATTTCTGTATTTTTTGCCCCAAGATAAGGAAAATTTCTGACTTATTACCCTGAAATAAGTGAAATTGCTGCAATTTTGCCTCAAAATAAGAAAAATTTCTCCCTTTTTGCCCCCAAATAAGGGGAATTTCAGCCTTTTTACGTCAAAAAAAGGGAAATTTCTGCAGTTTTGCCCCAAAATATGGGAAATTTCTGCGTTTTTGCCCCAAAGTAAGAAAAATTTCTTCAATTTTGTACCAAAATAAAAGAAATTTCTGCCTTTTTGCCCCAAAATAAAAAAAATTCTGCTTTTTTTCTGAAATAAGTGAAATTTCTGCAATTTTGCCCAAAATAAGTGAAATTTCTGCAATTTTTCCACAAAATAAGGGAATTTCTGGAATTTTGCCTCAAAATAAGTGGTATTTCTGAGTTTTGCCACAAAATAAGGAGAATTTCTGTCCTTTTGCCCCAACATATAGGGAATTTCTGCCTTTTTGCCCCACAATTAGGGGAATTTCTGCAATTTTGCTCCAAAATACGGGGAATTTCTGCCTTTTTGTCCGAAAATTAGAAGAATGCATACCTTTTTGCCATAAAAAAGGGAAATTTCTTCATTTTTGCTCCAAAATAAGGGGAATTTCTGCATTTGCCTCTAAATAAGTGGAATTTCTGTCTTTTTCCCCCAAAGCAAAGGGAATTTCTGTCTTTTTTGCCCCAAAATAAGGAAAATTTCTGACTTATTACCCTGAAATAAGTGAAATTTCTGCAATTTTGCCTCAAAATAAAGGAAATTTCTGCCTTTTTGCCCCCAAATAAGGGGAATTTCAGCCTTTTTACCTCAAAATAAGGGGAATTTCTGCATTTTTGCTTCAAAATATGGGAAATTTCTGCCTTTTTGCCCCAAAATAAAAAAATTTCTGCTTTTTTTCCCTGAAATAAGTGAAATTTCTGAAATTTTGCCCCAAAATAAGTGAAATTTCTGCAATTTGGCCCCAAAATATGGGAAATTTCTGGAATTTTGCCCCAAAATAAGTGGAATTTCTCAGTTTTGCCCCAAAATAAGAAGAATGTCTGTCTTTTTGCCCCAACATATAGGGAATTTCTGCCTTTTTTCCCCACAATTAGGGGAATTTCTGCAATGTTGCTCAAAATACAGGGAATTTCTGCCTTTTTGCCTGAAAATAAGAAGAATGCATACCTTTTTGCCATAAAAAAGGGAAATTTCTTCATTTTTGCTTCAAAATAAGGGGAATTTCTGCCTTTTTGACTCTAAATAAGTGGAATTTCTGTCTTTTCCCCCCAAAACAAAGGGAATTTCTGTCTTTTTTCTTCCAAAATAAAAAAAATTTCTTACTTATTACCCTGAAATAACTGAAATTTCTTCAATTTTGCCCCAAAATAAGGGAAATTACTGCCTTTTTGCCCCCAAATAAGGGTAATTTCAGCCTTTTTACCTCAAAATAAGGGGAATTTCTGCATTTTTGCCACAAAATATTAGGAATTTCTGCTTTTTGCCCTAAAATAAGGAAAATTTCTGCCTTTTTTCCCTGAAATAAGTGAAATTTCTGCAATTTTGCCCCAAAATAAGTGAAATTTCTGCAATTTTGTTCTAAAATAAGGTAAATTTCTGGAATTTTGCCCCAAATAAGTGGAATTTCTGAGTTTCGCCCCAAAATAAGGAGAATTTCTGTCTTTTTGCCCCAACATATAAGGAATTTTTACCTTTTTGCCCGACAATTAGGGGAATTTCTGCAATTTTGCTCCAAAATACGGGGAATTTCTGCCTTTTTGCCCGAAAATAAGAAGAATGCATACCTTTTTGCCATAAAAAAGGGAAATTTCTTAAATTTTGCTCCAAAATAAGGGGAATTTCTGCATTTGCCTCTAAATAAGTGGAATTTCTGTCTTTTTCCCCCAAAACAAAGGGAATTTCTGTCTTCTTTGCCCCAAAATAAGGAAAATTTCTGACTTATTACCCTGAAATAAGTGAAATTTCTGCAATTTTGCCTCAAAATAAAGGAAATTTCTGCCTTTTTGCCCCCAAATAAGGGGAATTTCAGCCTTTTTACCTCAAAATAAGGGGAATTTCTGCATTTTTGCTTCAAAATATGGGAAATTTCTGCCTTTTTGCCCCAAAATAAATAAATTTCTGCTTTTTTTCCATGAAATAAGTGAAATTTCTGAAATTTTGCCCCAAAATAAGTGAAATTTCTGCAATTTGGCCCCAAAATATGGGAAATTTCTGGAATTTGGCCCCAAAATAAGTGGAATTTCTCAGTTTTGCCCCAAAATAAGAAGAATGTCTGTCTTTTTGCCCCAACATATAGGGAATTTCTGCCTTTTTTCCCCACAATTAGGGGAATTTCTGCAATGTTGCTCAAAATACAGGGAATTTCTGCCTTTTTGCCTGAAAATAAGAAGAATGCATACCTTTTTGCCATAAAAAAGGGAAATTTCTTCATTTTTGCTTCAAAATAAGGGGAATTTCTGCCTTTTTGACTCTAAATAAGTGGAATTTCTGTCTTTTCCCCCCAAAACAAAGGGAATTTCTGTCTTTTTTCTTCCAAAATAAAAAAAATTTCTTACTTATTACCCTGAAATAACTGAAATTTCTTCAATTTTGCCCCAAAATAAGGGAAATTACTGCCTTTTTGCCCCCAAATAAGGGTAATTTCAGCCTTTTTACCTCAAAATAAGGGGAATTTCTGCATTTTTGCCACAAAATATTAGGAATTTCTGCTTTTTGCCCTAAAATAAGGAAAATTTCTGCCTTTTTTCCCTGAAATAAGTGAAATTTCTGCAATTTTGCCCCAAAATAAGTGAAATTTTTGCAATTTTGTTCTAAAATAAGGTAAATTTCTGGAATTTTGCCCCAAATAAGTGGAATTTCTGAGTTTCGCCCCAAAATAAGGAGAATTTCTGTCTTTTTGCCCCAACATATAAGGAATTTTTACCTTTTTGCCCGACAATTAGGGGAATTTCTGCAATTTTGCTCCAAAATACGGGGAATTTCTGCCTTTTTGCCCGAAAATAAGAAGAATGCATACCTTTTTGCCATAAAAAATGGAAATTTCTTAATTTTTGCTCCAAAATAAGGGGAATTTCTGCATTTGCCTCTAAATAAGTGGAATTTCTGTCTTTTTCCCCCAAAACAAAGGGAATTTCTGTCTTTTTTGCCCCAAAATAAGGAAAATTTCTGACTTATTACCCTGAAATAAGTGAAATTTCTGCAATTTTGCCTCAAAATAAAGGAAATTTCTGCCTTTTTGCCACCAAATAAGGGGAATTTCAGCCTTTTTACCTCAAAATAAGGGGAATTTCTGCATTTTTGCTTCAAAATATGGGAAATTTCTGCCTTTTTGCCCCAAAATAAAAAAATTTCTGCTTTTTTTCCCTTAAATAAGTGAAATTTCTGAAATTTTGCCCCAAAATAAGTGAAATTTCTGCAATTTGGCCCCAAATATGGGAAATTTCTGGAATTTTGCCCCAAAATAAGTGGAATTACTCAGTTTTGCCCCAAAATAAGAAGAATGTCTGTCTTTTTGCCCCAACATATAGGGAATTTCTGCCTTTTTGCCCCTCAATTAGGGGAATTTCTGCAATGTTGCTCAAAATAAAGGGAATTTCTGCCTTTTTGCCTGAAAATAAGAAGAATGCATACCTTTTTGCCATAAAAAAGGGAAATTTCTTCATTTTTGCTTCAAAATAAGGGGAATTTCTGCCTTTTTGACTCTAAATAAGTGGAATTTCTGTCTTTTTCCCCCAAAACAAAGGGAATTTCTGTCTTTTTTCTTCCAAAATAAAAAAAATTTCTTACTTATTACCCTGAAATAACTGAAATTTCTTCAATTTTGCCCCAAAATAAGGGAAATTACTGCCTTTTTGCCCCCAAATAAGGGTAATTTCAGCCTTTTTACCTCAAAATAAGGGGAATTTCTGCATTTTTGCCACAAAATATTAGGAATTTCTGCTTTTTGCCCCAAAATAAGGAAAATTTCTGCCTTTTTTCCCTGAAATAAGTGAAATTTCTGCAAATTTGCCCCAAAATAAGTGAAATTTCTGCAATTTTGTTCTAAAATAAGGTAAATTTCTGGAATTTTGCCCCAAATAAGTGGAATTTCTGAGTTTCGCCCCAAAATAAGGAGAATTTCTGTCTTTTTGCCCCAACATATAGGGAATTTCTACCTTTTTGCCCGACAATTAGGGGAATTTCTGCAATTTTGCTCCAAAATACGGGGAATTTCTGCCTTTCTGCCCGAAAATAAGAAGAATGCATACCTTTTTGCCATAAAAAAGGGAAATTTCTTCATTTTTGCTCCAAAATAAGGAAAATTTCTGCTTTTTTGCCTCTAAATAAGTGGTATTTCTGTCTTTTTCCCCCAAAACAAAGGGAATTTCTGTCTTTTTTGCCCCAAAATATGGAAAATTTCTGACTTATTACCCTGAAATAAGTGAAATTTCTGCAATTTTTCCCCAGAATAAGCGAAATTTCAGCATTTTTACCCCCAAATAAGGGGAATTTCTCTATTTTTACCTCAAAATAAAGGGAATTTCTGCATTTTTGCCCCAAAATATTAGGAATTTCTGCCTTTTTGCCCCAAATTAAGGAAAATTTCTGCCTTTTTTTTCACTGAAATAAGTGAAATTTCCGCAAGTTTGGCCTAAAATAAGTGAAATTTCTGCCTTTTTGCCCCCAAATAAGTGGAATTTTAGCTTTTACCTCAAAATAAGGGGAATTTCTGCATTTTTGCCATAAAATATGGGAAATTTCTGCCTTTTTGCCCCA
The DNA here is from genome assembly GCF_963924665.1 of Micromys minutus. Lineage (NCBI taxonomy): Eukaryota > Metazoa > Chordata > Mammalia > Rodentia > Muridae > Micromys > Micromys minutus. The sequence goes on from NW_027667760.1 coordinate 111,016, forward strand.
AAATAAGAAAAATTTCTGCAATTTTGTACCAAAATAAAAGAAATTTTTGCCTTTTTGCTTCCAAATAGAAAAATTTCTACTTTTTTTTCTGAAAAAAGTGAAATTTCTGAAATTTTGCCCCAAAATAAGTGAAATTTCTACAAATTTGCCCCAAAATAAGTGAAATTTCTGGAATTTTGCCCCAAAATAAGTGGAATTTCTGTCTTTTTCCCCCAAAACAAAGGGAATTTCTGAATTTTTTGCCCCAAGATAAGGAAAATTTCTGACTTATTACCCTGAAATAAGTGAAATTGCTGCAATTTTGCCTCAAAATAAGAAAAATTTCTCCCTTTTTGCCCCCAAATAAGGGGAATTTCAGCCTTTTTACGTCAAAAAAAGGGAAATTTCTGCAGTTTTGCCCCAAAATATGGGAAATTTCTGCGTTTTTGCCCCAAAATAAGAAAAATTTCGTCAATTTTGTACCAAAATAAAAGAAATTTCTGCCTTTTTGCCCCAAAATAAAAAAAATTCTGCTTTTTTTCTGAAATAAGTGAAATTTCTGCAATTTTGCCCAAAATAAGTGAAATTTCTGCAATTTTTCCACAAAATAAGGGAATTTCTGGAATTTTGCCTCAAAATAAGTGGTATTTCTGAGTTTTGCCACAAAATAAGGAGAATTTCTGTCCTTTTGCCCCAACATATAGGGAATTTCTGCCTTTTTGCCCCACAATTAGGGGAATTTCTGCAATTTTGCTCCAAAATACAGGGAATTTCTGCCTTTTTGCCTGAAAATAAGAAGAATGCATACCTTTTTGCCATAAAAAAGGGAAATTTCTTCATTTTTGCTCCAAAATAAGGGGAATTTCTGCATTTGCCTCTAAATAAGTGGAATTTCTGTCTTTTTCCCCCAAAACAAAGGGAATTTCTGTCTTTTTTGCCCCAAAATAAGGAAAATTTCTGACTTATTACCCTGAAATAAGTGAAATTTCTGCAATTTTGCCTCAAAATAAAGGAAATTTCTGCCTTTTTGCCCCCAAATAAGGGGAATTTCAGCCTTTTTACCTCAAAATAAGGGGAATTTCTGCATTTTTGCTTCAAAATATGGGAAATTTCTGCCTTTTTGCCCCAAAATAAAAAAATTTCTGCTTTTTTTCCCTTAAATAAGTGAAATTTCTGAAATTTTGCCCCAAAATAAGTGAAATTTCTGCAATTTGGCCCCATATATGGGAAATTTCTGGAATTTTGCCCCAAAATAAGTGGAATTACTCAGTTTTGCCCCAAAATAAGAAGAATGTCTGTCTTTTTGCCCCAACATATAGGGAATTTCTGCCTTTTTTCCCCACAATTAGGGGAATTTCTGCAATGTTGCTAAAAATACAGGGAATTTCTGCCTTTTTGACTCTAAATAAGTGGAATTTCTGTCTTTTTCCCCCAAAACAAAGGGAATTTCTGTCTTTTTTCTTCCAAAATAAAAAAAATTTCTTACTTATTACCCTGAAATAACTGAAATTTCTTCAATTTTGCCCCAAAATAAGGGAAATTACTGCCTTTTTGCCCCCAAATAAGGGTAATTTCAGCCTTTTTACCTCAAAATAAGGGGAATTTCTGCATTTTTGCCACAAAATATTAGGAATTTCTGCTTTTTGCCCCAAAATAAGGAAAATTTCTGCCTTTTTTCCCTGAAATAAGTGAAATTTCTGCAAATTTGCCCCAAAATAAGTGAAATTTCTGCAATTTTGTTCTAAAATAAGGTAAATTTCTGGAATTTTGCCCCAAATAAGTGGAATTTCTGAGTTTCGCCCCAAAATAAGGAGAATTTCTGTCTTTTTGCCCCAACATATAGGGAATTTCTACCCTTTTGCCCGACAATTAGGGGAATTTCTGCAATTTTGCTCCAAAATACGGGGAATTTCTGCCTTTTTGCCCGAAAATAAGAAGAATGCATACCTTTTTGCCATAAAAAAGGGAAATTTCTTAATTTTTGCTCCAAAATAAGGGGAATTTCTGCATTTGCCTCTAAATAAGTGGAATTTCTGTCTTTTTCCCCCAAAACAAAGGGAATTTCTGTCTTCTTTGCCCCAAAATAAGGAAAATTTCTGACTTATTACCCTGAAATAAGTGAAATTTCTGCAATTTTGCCTCAAAATAAAGGAAATTTCTGCCTTTTTGCCCCCAAATAAGGGGAATTTCAGCCTTTTTACCTCAAAATAAGGGGAATTTCTGCATTTTTGCTTCAAAATATGGGAAATTTCTGCCTTTTTGCCCCAAAATAAAAAAATTTCTGCTTTTTTTCCATGAAATAAGTGAAATTTCTGAAATTTTGCCACAAAATAAGTGAAATTTCTGCAATTTGGCCCCAAAATATGGGAAATTTCTGGAATTTTGCCCGAAAATAAGTGGAATTTCTCAGTTTTGCCCCAAAATAAGAAGAATGTCTGTCTTTTTGCCCCAACATATAGGGAATTTCTGCCTTTTTTCCCCACAATTAGGGGAATTTCTGCAATGTTGCTCAAAATACAGGGAATTTCTGCCTTTTTGCCTGAAAATAAGAAGAATGCATACCTTTTTGCCATAAAAAAGGGAAATTTCTTCATTTTTGCTTCAAAATAAGGGGAATTTCTGCCTTTTTGACTCTAAATAAGTGGAATTTCTGTCTTTTCCCCCCAAAACAAAGGGAATTTCTGTCTTTTTTCTTCCAAAATAAAAAAAATTTCTTACTTATTACCCTGAAATAACTGAAATTTCTTCAATTTTGCCCCAAAATAAGGGAAATTACTGCCTTTTTGCCCCCAAATAAGGGTAATTTCAGCCTTTTTACCTCAAAATAAGGGGAATTTCTGCATTTTTGCCACAAAATATTAGGAATTTCTGCTTTTTGCCCTAAAATAAGGAAAATTTCTGCCTTTTTTCCCTGAAATAAGTGAAATTTCTGCAATTTTGCCCCAAAATAAGTGAAATTTTTGCAATTTTGTTCTAAAATAAGGTAAATTTCTGGAATTTTGCCCCAAATAAGTGGAATTTCTGAGTTTCGCCCCAAAATAAGGAGAATTTCTGTCTTTTTGCCCCAACATATAAGGAATTTTTACCTTTTTGCCCGACAATTAGGGGAATTTCTGCAATTTTGCTCCAAAATACGGGGAATTTCTGCCTTTTTGCCCGAAAATAAGAAGAATGCATACCTTTTTGCCATAAAAAATGGAAATTTCTTAATTTTTGCTCCAAAATAAGGGGAATTTCTGCATTTGCCTCTAAATAAGTGGAATTTCTGTCTTTTTCCCCCAAAACAAAGGGAATTTCTGTCTTTTTTGCCCCAAAATAAGGAAAATTTCTGACTTATTACCCTGAAATAAGTGAAATTTCTGCAATTTTGCCTCAAAATAAAGGAAATTTCTGCCTTTTTGCCACCAAATAAGGGGAATTTCAGCCTTTTTACCTCAAAATAAGGGGAATTTCTGCATTTTTGCTTCAAAATATGGGAAATTTCTGCCTTTTTGCCCCAAAATAAAAAAATTTCTGCTTTTTTTCCCTTAAATAAGTGAAATTTCTGAAATTTTGCCCCAAAATAAGTGAAATTTCTGCAATTTGGCCCCAAATATGGGAAATTTCTGGAATTTTGCCCCAAAATAAGTGGAATTACTCAGTTTTGCCCCAAAATAAGAAGAATGTCTGTCTTTTTGCCCCAACATATAGGGAATTTCTGCCTTTTTGCCCCTCAATTAGGGGAATTTCTGCAATGTTGCTCAAAATAAAGGGAATTTCTGCCTTTTTGCCTGAAAATAAGAAGAATGCATACCTTTTTGCCATAAAAAAGGGAAATTTCTTCATTTTTGCTTCAAAATAAGGGGAATTTCTGCCTTTTTGACTCTAAATAAGTGGAATTTCTGTCTTTTTCCCCCAAAACAAAGGGAATTTCTGTCTTTTTTCTTCCAAAATAAAAAAAATTTCTTACTTATTACCCTGAAATAACTGAAATTTCTTCAATTTTGCCCCAAAATAAGGGAAATTACTGCCTTTTTGCCCCCAAATAAGGGTAATTTCAGCCTTTTTACCTCAAAATAAGGGGAATTTCTGCATTTTTGCCACAAAATATTAGGAATTTCTGCTTTTTGCCCCAAAATAAGGAAAATTTCTGCCTTTTTTCCCTGAAATAAGTGAAATTTCTGCAAATTTGCCCCAAAATAAGTGAAATTTCTGCAATTTTGTTCTAAAATAAGGTAAATTTCTGGAATTTTGCCCCAAATAAGTGGAATTTCTGAGTTTCGCCCCAAAATAAGGAGAATTTCTGTCTTTTTGCCCCAACATATAGGGAATTTCTACCTTTTTGCCCGACAATTAGGGGAATTTCTGCAATTTTGCTCCAAAATACGGGGAATTTCTGCCTTTCTGCCCGAAAATAAGAAGAATGCATACCTTTTTGCCATAAAAAAGGGAAATTTCTTCATTTTTGCTCCAAAATAAGGAAAATTTCTGCTTTTTTGCCTCTAAATAAGTGGTATTTCTGTCTTTTTCCCCCAAAACAAAGGGAATTTCTGTCTTTTTTGCCCCAAAATATGGAAAATTTCTGACTTATTACCCTGAAATAAGTGAAATTTCTGCAATTTTTCCCCAGAATAAGCGAAATTTCAGCATTTTTACCCCCAAATAAGGGGAATTTCTCTATTTTTACCTCAAAATAAAGGGAATTTCTGCATTTTTGCCCCAAAATATTAGGAATTTCTGCCTTTTTGCCCCAAATTAAGGAAAATTTCTGCCTTTTTTTTCACTGAAATAAGTGAAATTTCCGCAAGTTTGGCCTAAAATAAGTGAAATTTCTGCCTTTTTGCCCCCAAATAAGTGGAATTTTAGCTTTTACCTCAAAATAAGGGGAATTTCTGCATTTTTGCCATAAAATATGGGAAATTTCTGCCTTTTTGCCCCAAAATAAGAAAAATTTCTGCAATTTTGTACCAAAATAAAAGAAATTTTTGCCTTTTTGCTTCCAAATAGAAAAATTTCTACTTTTTTTTCTGAAAAAAGTGAAATTTCTGAAATTTTGCCCCAAAATAAGTGAAATTTCTACAAATTTGCCCCAAAATAAGTGAAATTTCTGGAATTTTGCCCCAAAATAAGTGGAATTTCTGTCTTTTTCCCCCAAAACAAAGGGAATTTCTGAATTTTTTGCCCCAAGATAAGGAAAATTTCTGACTTATTACCCTGAAATAAGTGAAATTGCTGCAATTTTGCCTCAAAATAAGAAAAATTTCTCCCTTTTTGCCCCCAAATAAGGGGAATTTCAGCCTTTTTACGTCAAAAAAAGGGAAATTTCTGCAGTTTTGCCCCAAAATATGGGAAATTTCTGCGTTTTTGCCCCAAAATAAGAAAAATTTCGTCAATTTTGTACCAAAATAAAAGAAATTTCTGCCTTTTTGCCCCAAAATAAAAAAAATTCTGCTTTTTTTCTGAAATAAGTGAAATTTCTGCAATTTTGCCCAAAATAAGTGAAATTTCTGCAATTTTTCCACAAAATAAGGGAATTTCTGGAATTTTGCCTCAAAATAAGTGGTATTTCTGAGTTTTGCCACAAAATAAGGAGAATTTCTGTCCTTTTGCCCCAACATATAGGGAATTTCTGCCTTTTTGCCCCACAATTAGGGGAATTTCTGCAATTTTGCTCCAAAATACAGGGAATTTCTGCCTTTTTGCCTGAAAATAAGAAGAATGCATACCTTTTTGCCATAAAAAAGGGAAATTTCTTCATTTTTGCTCCAAAATAAGGGGAATTTCTGCATTTGCCTCTAAATAAGTGGAATTTCTGTCTTTTTCCCCCAAAACAAAGGGAATTTCTGTCTTTTTTGCCCCAAAATAAGGAAAATTTCTGACTTATTACCCTGAAATAAGTGAAATTTCTGCAATTTTGCCTCAAAATAAAGGAAATTTCTGCCTTTTTGCCCCCAAATAAGGGGAATTTCAGCCTTTTTACCTCAAAATAAGGGGAATTTCTGCATTTTTGCTTCAAAATATGGGAAATTTCTGCCTTTTTGCCCCAAAATAAAAAAATTTCTGCTTTTTTTCCCTTAAATAAGTGAAATTTCTGAAATTTTGCCCCAAAATAAGTGAAATTTCTGCAATTTGGCCCCATATATGGGAAATTTCTGGAATTTTGCCCCAAAATAAGTGGAATTACTCAGTTTTGCCCCAAAATAAGAAGAATGTCTGTCTTTTTGCCCCAACATATAGGGAATTTCTGCCTTTTTTCCCCACAATTAGGGGAATTTCTGCAATGTTGCTAAAAATACAGGGAATTTCTGCCTTTTTGCCCGAAAATAAGAAGAATGCATACCTTTTTGCCATAAAAAAGGGAAATTTCTTCATTTTTGCTTCAAAATAAGGGGAATTTCTGCCTTTTTGACTCTAAATAAGTGGAATTTCTGTCTTTTTCCCCCAAAACAAAGGGAATTTCTGTCTTTTTTCTTCCAAAATAAAAAAAATTTCTTACTTATTACCCTGAAATAACTGAAATTTCTTCAATTTTGCCCCAAAATAAGGGAAATTACTGCCTTTTTGCCCCCAAATAAGGGTAATTTCAGCCTTTTTACCTCAAAATAAGGGGAATTTCTGCATTTTTGCCACAAAATATTAGGAATTTCTGCTTTTTGCCCCAAAATAAGGAAAATTTCTGCCTTTTTTCCCTGAAATAAGTGAAATTTCTGCAAATTTGCCCCAAAATAAGTGAAATTTCTGCAATTTTGTTCTAAAATAAGGTAAATTTCTGGAATTTTGCCCCAAATAAGTGGAATTTCTGAGTTTCGCCCCAAAATAAGGAGAATTTCTGTCTTTTTGCCCCAACATATAGGGAATTTCTACCCTTTTGCCCGACAATTAGGGGAATTTCTGCAATTTTGCTCCAAAATACGGGGAATTTCTGCCTTTTTGCCCGAAAATAAGAAGAATGCATACCTTTTTGCCATAAAAAAGGGAAATTTCTTCATTTTTGCTCCAAAATAAGGAAAATTTCTGCTTTTTTGCCTCTAAATAAGTGGTATTTCTGTCTTTTTCCCCCAAAACAAAGGGAATTTCTGTCTTTTTTGCCCCAAAATATGGAAAATTTCTTACTTATTACCCTGAAATAAGTGAAATTTCTGCAATTTTGCCCCAAAATAAGCGAAATTTCAGCATTTTTACCCCCAAATAAGGGGAATTTCACCCTTTTTACCTCAAAATAAAGGGAATTTCTGCATTTTTGCCACAAAATATTAGAAATTTCTGCCTTTTTGCCCCAAATTAAGGAAAATTTCTGCCTTTTTTTCACTGAAATAAGTGAAATTTCTGCAAGTTTGGCCCAAAATAAGTGAAATTTCTGCCTTTTTGCCCCCAAATAAGTGGAATTTTAGCTTTTACCTCAAAATAAGGGGAATTTCTGCATTTTTGCCATAAAATATGGGAAATTTCTGCCTTTTTGCCCCAAAATAAGAAAAATTTCTGCAATTTTGTACCAAAATAAAAGAAATTTTTGCCTTTTTGCTTCCAAATAGAAAAATTTCTACTTTTTTTTCTGAAAAAAGTGAAATTTCTGCAATTTTGCCTCAAAATAAAGGAAATTTCTGCCTTTTTGCCCCCAAATAAGGGGAATTTCAGCCTTTTTACCTCAAAATAAGGGGAATTTCTGCATTTTTGCTTCAAAATATGGGAAATTTCTGCCTTTTTGCCCCAAAATAAAAAAATTTCTGCTTTTTTTCCCTTAAATAAGTGAAATTTCTGAAATTTTGCCCCAAAATAAGTGAAATTTCTGCAATTTGGCCCCAAATATGGGAAATTTCTGGAATTTTGCCCCAAAATAAGTGGAATTACTCAGTTTTGCCCCAAAATAAGAAGAATGTCTGTCTTTTTGCCCCAACATATAGGGAATTTCTGCCTTTTTGCCCCTCAATTAGGGGAATTTCTGCAATGTTGCTCAAAATACAGGGAATTTCTGCCTTTTTGCCTGAAAATAAGAAGAATGCATACCTTTTTGCCATAAAAAAGGGAAATTTCTTCATTTTTGCTTCAAAATAAGGGGAATTTCTGCCTTTTTGACTCTAAATAAGTGGAATTTCTGTCTTTTTCCCCCAAAACAAAGGGAATTTCTGTCTTTTTTCTTCCAAAATAAAAAAAATTTCTTACTTATTACCCTGAAATAACTGAAATTTCTTCAATTTTGCCCCAAAATAAGGGAAATTACTGCCTTTTTGCCCCCAAATAAGGGTAATTTCAGCCTTTTTACCTCAAAATAAGGGGAATTTCTGCATTTTTGCCACAAAATATTAGGAATTTCTGCTTTTTGCCCCAAAATAAGGAAAATTTCTGCCTTTTTTCCCTGAAATAAGTGAAATTTCTGCAAATTTGCCCCAAAATAAGTGAAATTTCTGCAATTTTGTTCTAAAATAAGGTAAATTTCTGGAATTTTGCCCCAAATAAGTGGAATTTCTGAGTTTCGCCCCAAAATAAGGAGAATTTCTGTCTTTTTGCCCCAACATATAGGGAATTTCTACCTTTTTGCCCGACAATTAGGGGAATTTCTGCAATTTTGCTCCAAAATACGGGGAATTTCTGCCTTTCTGCCCGAAAATAAGAAGAATGCATACCTTTTTGCCATAAAAAAGGGAAATTTCTTCATTTTTGCTCCAAAATAAGGAAAATTTCTGCTTTTTTGCCTCTAAATAAGTGGTATTTCTGTCTTTTTCCCCCAAAACAAAGGGAATTTCTGTCTTTTTTGCCCCAAAATATGGAAAATTTCTGACTTATTACCCTGAAATAAGTGAAATTTCTGCAATTTTTCCCCAGAATAAGCGAAATTTCAGCATTTTTACCCCCAAATAAGGGGAATTTCTCTCTTTTTACCTCAAAATAAAGGGAATTTCTGCATTTTTGCCCCAAAATATTAGGAATTTCTGCCTTTTTGCCCCAAATTAAGGAAAATTTCTGCCTTTTTTTTCACTGAAATAAGTGAAATTTCCGCAAGTTTGGCCTAAAATAAGTGAAATTTCTGCCTTTTTGCCCCCAAATAAGTGGAATTTTAGCTTTTACCTCAAAATAAGGGGAATTTCTGCATTTTTGCCATAAAATATGGGAAATTTCTGCCTTTTTGCCCCAAAATAAGAAAAATTTCTGCAATTTTGTACCAAAATAAAAGAAATTTTTGCCTTTTTGCTTCCAAATAGAAAAATTTCTACTTTTTTTTCTGAAAAAAGTGAAATTTCTGAAATTTTGCCCCAAAATAAGTGAAATTTCTACAAATTTGCCCCAAAATAAGTGAAATTTCTGGAATTTTGCCCCAAAATAAGTGGAATTTCTGTCTTTTTCCCCCAAAACAAAGGGAATTTCTGAATTTTTTGCCCCAAGATAAGGAAAATTTCTGACTTATTACCCTGAAATAAGTGAAATTGCTGCAATTTTGCCTCAAAATAAGAAAAATTTCTCCCTTTTTGCCCCCAAATAAGGGGAATTTCAGCCTTTTTACGTCAAAAAAAGGGAAATTTCTGCAGTTTTGCCCCAAAATATGGGAAATTTCTGCGTTTTTGCCCCAAAATAAGAAAAATTTCGTCAATTTTGTACCAAAATAAAAGAAATTTCTGCCTTTTTGCCCCAAAATAAAAAAAATTCTGCTTTTTTTCTGAAATAAGTGAAATTTCTGCAATTTTGCCCAAAATAAGTGAAATTTCTGCAATTTTTCCACAAAATAAGGGAATTTCTGGAATTTTGCCTCAAAATAAGTGGTATTTCTGAGTTTTGCCACAAAATAAGGAGAATTTCTGTCCTTTTGCCCCAACATATAGGGAATTTCTGCCTTTTTGCCCCACAATTAGGGGAATTTCTGCAATTTTGCTCCAAAATACAGGGAATTTCTGCCTTTTTGCCTGAAAATAAGAAGAATGCATACCTTTTTGCCATAAAAAAGGGAAATTTCTTCATTTTTGCTCCAAAATAAGGGGAATTTCTGCATTTGCCTCTAAATAAGTGGAATTTCTGTCTTTTTCCCCCAAAACAAAGGGAATTTCTGTCTTTTTTGCCCCAAAATAAGGAAAATTTCTGACTTATTACCCTGAAATAAGTGAAATTTCTGCAATTTTGCCTCAAAATAAAGGAAATTTCTGCCTTTTTGCCCCCAAATAAGGGGAATTTCAGCCTTTTTACCTCAAAATAAGGGGAATTTCTGCATTTTTGCTTCAAAATATGGGAAATTTCTGCCTTTTTGCCCCAAAATAAAAAAATTTCTGCTTTTTTTCCCTTAAATAAGTGAAATTTCTGAAATTTTGCCCCAAAATAAGTGAAATTTCTGCAATTTGGCCCCATATATGGGAAATTTCTGGAATTTTGCCCCAAAATAAGTGGAATTACTCAGTTTTGCCCCAAAATAAGAAGAATGTCTGTCTTTTTGCCCCAACATATAGGGAATTTCTGCCTTTTTTCCCCACAATTAGGGGAATTTCTGCAATGTTGCTAAAAATACAGGGAATTTCTGCCTTTTTGCCCGAAAATAAGAAGAATGCATACCTTTTTGCCATAAAAAAGGGAAATTTCTTCATTTTTGCTTCAAAATAAGGGGAATTTCTGCCTTTTTGACTCTAAATAAGTGGAATTTCTGTCTTTTTCCCCCAAAACAAAGGGAATTTCTGTCTTTTTTCTTCCAAAATAAAAAAAATTTCTTACTTATTACCCTGAAATAACTGAAATTTCTTCAATTTTGCCCCAAAATAAGGGAAATTACTGCCTTTTTGCCCCCAAATAAGGGTAATTTCAGCCTTTTTACCTCAAAATAAGGGGAATTTCTGCATTTTTGCCACAAAATATTAGGAATTTCTGCTTTTTGCCCCAAAATAAGGAAAATTTCTGCCTTTTTTCCCTGAAATAAGTGAAATTTCTGCAAATTTGCCCCAAAATAAGTGAAATTTCTGCAATTTTGTTCTAAAATAAGGTAAATTTCTGGAATTTTGCCCCAAATAAGTGGAATTTCTGAGTTTCGCCCCAAAATAAGGAGAATTTCTGTCTTTTTGCCCCAACATATAGGGAATTTCTACCCTTTTGCCCGACAATTAGGGGAATTTCTGCAATTTTGCTCCAAAATACGGGGAATTTCTGCCTTTTTGCCCGAAAATAAGAAGAATGCATACCTTTTTGCCATAAAAAAGGGAAATTTCTTCATTTTTGCTCCAAAATAAGGAAAATTTCTGCTTTTTTGCCTCTAAATAAGTGGTATTTCTGTCTTTTTCCCCCAAAACAAAGGGAATTTCTGTCTTTTTTGCCCCAAAATATGGAAAATTTCTTACTTATTACCCTGAAATAAGTGAAATTTCTGCAATTTTGCCCCAAAATAAGCGAAATTTCAGCATTTTTACCCCCAAATAAGGGGAATTTCACCCTTTTTACCTCAAAATAAAGGGAATTTCTGCATTTTTTGCCACAAAATATTAGAAATTTCTGCCTTTTTGCCCCAAATTAAGGAAAATTTCTGCCTTTTTTTCACTGAAATAAGTGAAATTTCTGCAAGTTTGGCCCAAAATAAGTGAAATTTCTGCCTTTTTGCCCCCAAATAAGTGGAATTTTAGCTTTTACCTCAAAATAAGGGGAATTTCTGCATTTTTGCCATAAAATATGGGAAATTTCTGCCTTTTTGCCCCAAAATAAGAAAAATTTCTGCAATTTTGTACCAAAATAAAAGAAATTTTTGCCTTTTTGCTTCCAAATAGAAAAATTTCTACTTTTTTTTCTGAAAAAAGTGAAATTTCTGCAATTTTGCCTCAAAATAAAGGAAATTTCTGCCTTTTTGCCCCCAAATAAGGGGAATTTCAGCCTTTTTACCTCAAAATAAGGGGAATTTCTGCATTTTTGCTTCAAAATATGGGAAATTTCTGCATTTTTGCCCCAAAATAAAAAAATTTCTGCTTTTTTTCCCTTAAATAAGTGAAATTTCTGAAATTTTGCCCCAAAATAAGTGAAATTTCTGCAATTTGGCCCCAAATATGGGAAATTTCTGGAATTTTGCACCAAAATAAGTGGAATTACTCAGTTTTGCCCCAAAATAAGAAGAATGTCTGTCTTTTTGCCCCAACATATAGGGAATTTCTGCCTTTTTGCCCCTCAATTAGGGGAATTTCTGCAATGTTGCTCAAAATACAGGGAATTTCTGCCTTTTTGCCTGAAAATAAGAAGAATGCATACCTTTTTGCCATAAAAAGGGAAATTTCTTCATTTTTGCTTCAAAATAATGGGAATTTCTGCATTTTTGACTCTAAATAAGTGGAATTTCTGTCTTTTTCCCCCAAAACAAAGGGAATTTCTGTCTTTTTTCTTCCAAAATAAAAAAAATTTCTTACTTATTACCCTGAAATAACTGAAATTTCTTCAATTTTGCCCCAAAATAAGGGAAATTACTGCCTTTTTACCCCCAAATAAGGGTATTTTCAGCCTTTTTACCTCAAAATAAGGGGAATTTCTGCATTTTTGCCACAAAATATTAGGAATTTCTGCTTTTTGCCCTAAAATAAGGAAAATTTCTGCCTTTTTTCCCTGAAATAAGTGAAATTTCTGCAATTTTGCCCCAAAATAAGTGAAATTTCTGCAATTTTGTTCTAAAATAAGGTAAATTTCTGGAATTTTGCCCCAAATAAGTGGAATTTCTGAGTTTCGCCCCAAAATAAGGAGAATTTCTGTCTTTTTGCCCCAACATATAAGGAATTTTTACCTTTTTGCCCGACAATTAGGGGAATTTCTGCAATTTTGCTCCAAAATACGGGGAATTTCTGCCTTTTTGCCCGAAAATAAGAAGAATGCATACCTTTTTGCCATAAAAAAGGGAAATTTCTTAATTTTTGCTCCAAAATAAGGGGAATTTCTGCATTTGCCTCTAAATATGTGGAATTTCTGTCTTTTTCCCCCAAAACAAAGGGAATTTCTGTCTTTTTTGCCCCAAAATAAGGAAAATTTCTGACTTATTACCCTGAAATAAGTGAAATTTCTGCAATTTTGCCTCAAAATAAAGGAAATTTCTGCCTTTTTGCCCCCAAATAAGGGGAATTTCAGCCTTTTTACCTCAAAATAAGGGGAATTTCTGCATTTTTGCTTCAAAATATGGGAAATTTCTGCCTTTTTGCCCCAAAATAAAAAAATTTCTGCTTTTTTTCCCTTAAATAAGTGAAATTTCTGAAATTTTGCCCCAAAATAAGTGAAATTTCTGCAATTTGGCCCCAAATATGGGAAATTTCTGGAATTTTGCCCCAAAATAAGTGGAATTACTCAGTTTTGCCCCAAAATAAGAAGAATGTCTGTCTTTTTGCCCCAACATATAGGGAATTTCTGCCTTTTTGCCCCTCAATTAGGGGAATTTCTGCAATGTTGCTCAAAATACAGGGAATTTCTGCCTTTTTGCCTGAAAATAAGAAGAATGCATACCTTTTTGCCATAAAAAAGGGAAATTTCTTCATTTTTGCTTCAAAATAAGGGGAATTTCTGCCTTTTTGACTCTAAATAAGTGGAATTTCTGTCTTTTTCCCCCAAAACAAAGGGAATTTCTGTCTTTTTTCTTCCAAAATAAAAAAAATTTCTTAATTATTACCCTGAAATAACTGAAATTTCTTCAATTTTGCCCCAAAATAAGGGAAATTACTGCCTTTTTGCCCCCAAATAAGGGTAATTTCAGCCTTTTTACCTCAAAATAAGGGGAATTTCTGCATTTTTGCCACAAAATATTAGGAATTTCTGCTTTTTGCCCCAAAATAAGGAAAATTTCTGCCTTTTTTCCCTGAAATAAGTGAAATTTCTGCAAATTTGCCCCAAAATAAGTGAAATTTCTGCAATTTTGTTCTAAAATAAGGTAAATTTCTGGAATTTTGCCCCAAATAAGTGGAATTTCTGAGTTTCGCCCCAAAATAAGGAGAATTTCTGTCTTTTTGCCCCAACATATAGGGAATTTCTACCTTTTTGCCCGACAATTAGGGGAATTTCTGCAATTTAGCTCCAAAATACGGGGAATTTCTGCCTTTTTGCCCGAAAATAAGAAGAATGCATACCTTTTTGCCATAAAAAAGGGAAATTTCTTCATTTTTGCTCCAAAATAAGGAAAATTTCTGCTTTTTTGCCTCTAAATAAGTGGTATTTCTGTCTTTTTCCCCCAAAACAAAGGGAATTTCTGTCTTTTTTGCCCCAAAATATGGAAAATTTCTTACTTATTACCCTGAAATAAGTGAAATTTCTGCAATTTTGCCCCAAAATAAGCGAAATTTCAGCATTTTTACCCCCAAATAAGGGGAATTTCACCCTTTTTACCTCAAAATAAAGGGAATTTCTGCATTTTTGCCCCAAAATATTAGGAATTTCTGCCTTTTTGCCCCAAATTAAGGAAAATTTCTGCCTTTTTTTCACTGAAATAAGTGAAATTTCCGCAAGTTTGGCCCAAAATAAGTGAAATTTCTGCCTTTTGCCCCCAAATAAGTGGAATTTTAGCTTTTACCTCAAAATAAGGGGAATTTCTGCATTTTTGCCATAAAATATGGGAAATTTCTGCCTTTTTGCCCCAAAATAAGAAAAATTTCTGCAATTTTGTACCAAAATAAAAGAAATTTTTGCCTTTTTGCTTCCAAATAGAAAAATTTCTACTTTTTTTTCTGAAAAAAGTGAAATTTCTGCAATTTTGCCTCAAAATAAAGGAAATTTCTGCCTTTTTGCCCCCAAATAAGGGGAATTTCAGCCTTTTTACCTCAAAATAAGGGGAATTTCTGCATTTTTGCTTCAAAATATGGGAAATTTCTGCCTTTTTGCCCCAAAATAAAAAAATTTCTGCTTTTTTTCCCTTAAATAAGTGAAATTTCTGAAATTTTGCCCCAAAATAAGTGAAATTTCTGCAATTTGGCCCCAAATATGGGAAATTTCTGGAATTTTGCCCCAAAATAAGTGGAATTACTCAGTTTTGCCCCAAAATAAGAAGAATGTCTGTCTTTTTGCCCCAACATATAGGGAATTTCTGCCTTTTTGCCCCTCAATTAGGGGAATTTCTGCAATGTTGCTCAAAATACAGGGAATTTCTGCCTTTTTGCCTGAAAATAAGAAGAATGCATACCTTTTTGCCATAAAAAAGGGAAATTTCTTCATTTTTGCTTCAAAATAAGGGGAATTTCTGCCTTTTTGACTCTAAATAAGTGGAATTTCTGTCTTTTTCCCCAAAACAAAGGGAATTTCTGTCTTTTTTCTTCCAAAATAAAAAAAATTTCTTACTTATTACCCTGAAATAACTGAAATTTCTTCAATTTTGCCCCAAAATAAGGGAAATTACTGCCTTTTGCCCCCAAATAAGGGTAATTTCAGCCTTTTTACCTCAAAATAAGGGGAATTTCTGCATTTTTGCCACAAAATATTAGGAATTTCTGCTTTTTGCCCCAAAATAAGGAAAATTTCTGCCTTTTTTCCCTGAAATAAGTGAAATTTCTGCAAATTTGCCCCAAAATAAGTGAAATTTCTGCAATTTTGTTCTAAAATAAGGTAAATTTCTGGAATTTTGCCCCAAATAAGTGGAATTTCTGAGTTTCGCCCCAAAATAAGGAGAATTTCTGTCTTTTTGCCCCAACATATAGGGAATTTCTACCTTTTTGCCCGACAATTAGGGGAATTTCTGCAATTTAGCTCCAAAATACGGGGAATTTCTGCCTTTTTGCCCGAAAATAAGAAGAATGCATACCTTTTTGCCATAAAAAAGGGAAATTTCTTCATTTTTGCTCCAAAATAAGGAAAATTTCTGCTTTTTTGCCTCTAAATAAGTGGTATTTCTGTCTTTTTCCCCCAAAACAAAGGGAATTTCTGTCTTTTTTGCCCCAAAATATGGAAAATTTCTGACTTATTACCCTGAAATAAGTGAAATTTCTGCAATTTTGCCCCAGAATAAGCGAAATTTCAGCATTTTTACCCCCAAATAAGGGGAATTTCTCCCTTTTTACCTCAAAATAAAGGGAATTTCTGCATTTTTGCCCCAAAATATTAGGAATTTCTGCCTTTTTGCCCCAAATTAAGGAAAATTTCTGCCTTTTTTTTCACTGAAATAAGTGAAATTTACGCAAGTTTGGCCTAAAATAAGTGAAATTTCTGCCTTTTTGCCCCCAAATAAGTGGAATTTTAGCTTTTACCTCAAAATAAGGGGAATTTCTGCATTTTTGCCATAAAATATGGGAAATTTCTGCCTTTTTGCCCCAAAATAAGAAAAATTTCTGCAATTTTGTACCAAAATAAAAGAAATTTATGCCTTTTTGCTTCCAAATAGAAAAATTTCTACTTTTTTTTCTGAAAAAAGTGAAATTTCTGAAATTTTGCCCCAAAATAAGTGAAATTTCTACAAATTTGCCCCAAAATAAGTGAAATTTCTGGAATTTTACCCCAAAATAAGTGGAATTTCTGTCTTTTTCCCTCAAAACAAAGGGAATTTCTGAAATTTTTGCCCCAAGATAAGGAAAATTTCTGACTTATTACCCTGAAATAAGTGAAATTGCTGCAATTTTGCCTCAAAATAAGAAAAATTTCTCCCTTTTTGCCCCCAAATAAGGGGAATTTCAGCCTTTTTACGTCAAAAAAAAGGGAAATTTCTGCAGTTTTGCCCCAAAATATGGGAAATTTCTGCGTTTTTGCCCCAAAATAAGAAAAATTTCGTCAATTTTGTACCAAAATAAAAGAAATTTCTGCCTTTTTGCCCCAAAATAAAAAAAATTCTGCTTTTTTTCTGAAATAAGTGAAATTTCTGCAATTTTGCCCAAAATAAGTGAAATTTCTGCAATTTTTCCACAAAATAAGGGAATTTCTGGAATTTTGCCTCAAAATAAGTGGTATTTCTGAGTTTTGCCACAAAATAAGGAGAATTTCTGTCCTTTTGCCCCAACATATAGGGAATTTCTGCCTTTTTGCCCCACAATTAGGGGAATTTCTGCAATTTTGCTCCAAAATACAGGGAATTTCTGCCTTTTTGCCTGAAAATAAGAAGAATGCATACCTTTTTGCCATAAAAAAGGGAAATTTCTTCATTTTTGCTCCAAAATAATGGGAATTTCTGCATTTGCCTCTAAATAAGTGGAATTTCTGTCTTTTTCCCCCAAAACAAAGGGAATTTCTGTCTTTTTTGCCCCAAAATAAGGAAAATTTCTGACTTATTACCCTGAAATAAGTGAAATGTCTGCAATTTTGCCTCAAAATAAAGGAAATTTCTGCCTTTTTGCCCCCAAATAAGGGGAATTTCAGCCTTTTTACCTCAAAATAAGGGGAATTTCTGCATTTTTGCTTCAAAATGTGGGAAATTTCTGCCTTTTTGCCCCAAAATAAAAAAATTTCTGCTTTTTTTCCCTTAAATAAGTGAAATTTCTGAAATTTTGCCCCAAAATAAGTGAAATTTCTGCAATTTGGCCCCAAATATGGGAAATTTCTGGAATTTTGCCCCAAAATAAGTGGAATTACTCAGTTTTGCCCCAAAATAAGAAGAATGTCTGTCTTTTTGCCCCAACATATAGGGAATTTCTGCCTTTTTTCCCCACAATTAGGGGAATTTCTGCAATGTTGCTAAAAATACAGGGAATTTCTGCCTTTTTGCCTGAAAATAAGAAGAATGCATACCTTTTTGCCATAAAAAAGGGAAATTTCTTCATTTTTGCTTCAAAATAAGGGGAATTTCTGCCTTTTTCACTCTAAATAAGTGGAATTTCTGTCTTTTTCCCCCAAAACAAAGGGAATTTCTGTCTTTTTTCTTCCAAAATAAAAAAAAATTTCTTACTTATTACCCTGAAATAACTGAAATTTCTTCAATTTTGCCCCAAAATAAGGGAAATTACTGCCTTTTTGCCCCCAAATAAGGGTAATTTCAGCCTTTTTACCTCAAAATAAGGGGAATTTCTGCATTTTTGCCACAAAATATTAGGAATTTCTGCTTTTTGCCCCAAAATAAGGAAAATTTCTGCCTTTTTTCCCTGAAATAAGTGAAATTTCTGCAAATTTGCCCCAAAATAAGTGAAATTTCTGCAATTTTGTTCTAAAATAAGGTAAATTTCTGGAATTTTGCCCCAAATAAGTGGAATTTCTGAGTTTCGCCCCAAAATAAGGAGAATTTCCGTCTTTTTGCCCCAACATATAGGGAATTTCTACCCTTTTGCCCGACAATTAGGGGAATTTCTGCAATTTTGCTCCAAAATACGGGGAATTTCTGCCTTTTTGCCCGAAAATAAGAAGAATGCATACCTTTTTGCCATAAAAAAGGGAAATTTCTTCATTTTTGCTCCAAAATAAGGAAAATTTCTGCTTTTTTGCCTCTAAATAAGTGGTATTTCTGTCTTTTTCCCCCAAAACAAAGGGAATTTCTGTCTTTTTTGCCCCAAAATATGGAAAATTTCTTACTTATTACCCTGAAATAAGTGAAATTTCTGCAATTTTGCCCCAAAATAAGCGAAATTTCAGCATTTTTACCCCCAAATAAGGGGAATTTCACCCTTTTTACCTCAAAATAAAGGGAATTTCTGCATTTTTGCCACAAAATATTAGGAATTTCTGCCTTTTTGCCCCAAATTAAGGAAAATTTCTGCCTTTTTTTCACTGAAATAAGTGAAATTTCCGCAAGTTTGGCCCAAAATAAGTGAAATTTCTGCCTTTTTGCCCCCAAATAAGTGGAATTTTAGCTTTTACCTCAAAATAAGGGGAATTTCTGCATTTTTGCCATAAAATATGGGAAATTTCTGCCTTTTTGCCCCAAAATAAGAAAAATTTCTGCAATTTTGTACCAAAATAAAAGAAATTTTTGCCTTTTTGCTTCCAAATAGAAAAATTTCTACTTTTTTTTCTGAAAAAAGTGAAATTTCTGAAATTTTGCCCCAAAATAAGTGAAATTTCTACAAATTTGCCCCAAAATAAGTGAAATTTCTGGAATTTTGCCCCAAAATAAGTGGAATTTCTGGCTTTTTACCCCAAAACAAAGGGAATTTCTGTATTTTTTGCCCCAAGATAAGGAAAATTTCTGACTTATTACCCTGAAATATGTGAAATTGCTGCAATTTTGCCTCAAAATAAGAAAAATTTCTCCCTTTTTGCCCCCAAATAAGGGGAATTTCAGCCTTTTTACGTCAAAAAAAGGGAAATTTCTGCAGTTTTGCCCCAAAATATGGGAAATTTCTGCGTTTTTGCCCCAAAATAAGAAAAATTTCGTCAACTTTGTACCAAAATAAAAGAAATTTCTGCCTTTTTGCCCCAAAATAAAAAAAATTCTGCTTTTTTTTTTGAAATAAGTGAAATTTCTGCAATTTTGCCCAAAATAAGTGAAATTTCTGCAATTTTTCCACAAAATAAGGGAATTTCTGGAGCTTTGCCTCAAAATAAGTGGTATTTGTGAGTTTTGCCACAAAATAAGGAGAATTTCTGTCCTTTTGCCCCAACATATAGGGAATTTCTGCCTTTTTGCCCCACAATTAGGGGAATTTCTGCAATTTTGCTCCAAAATACGGGGAATTTCTGCCTATTTGTCCGAAAATAAGAAGAATGCATACCTTTTTGCCATAAAAAAGGGAAATTTCTTCATTTTTGCTCCAAAATAAGGGCAATTTCTGCATTTGCCTCTAAATAAGTGGAATTTCTGTCTTTTTCCCCCAAAACAAAGGGAATTTCTGTCTTTTTTGCCCCAAAATAAGGAAAATTTCTGACTTATTATCCTGAAATAAGTGAAATTTCTGCAATTTTGCCTCAAAATAAAGGAAATTTCTGTCTTTTGCCCCCAAATAAGGGGAATTTCAGCCTTTTTACCTCAAAATAAGGGGAATTTCTGCATTTTTGCTTCAAAATATGGGAAATTTCTGCCTTTTTGCCCCAAAATAAAAAAATTTCTGTTTTTTTCCCTGAAATAAGTGAAATTTCTGAAATTTTGCCCCAAAATAAGTGAAATTTCTGCAATTTGGCCCCAAATATTGGAAATTTCTGGAATTTTGCCCTAAAATAAGTGGAATTACTCAGTTTTGCCCCAAAATAAGAAGAATGTCTGTCTTTTTGCCCCAACATATAGGGAATTTCTGCCTTTTTACCCCACAATTAGGGGAATTTCTGCAATGTTGCTCAAAATACAGGGAATTTCTGCCTTTTTGCCTGAAAATAAGAAGAATGCATACCTTTTTGCCATAAAAAAGGGAAATTTCTTCATTTTTGCTTCAAAATAAGGGGAATTTCTGCCTTTTTGACTCTAAATAAGTGGAATTTCTGTCTTTTTCCCCCAAAACAAAGGGAATTTCTGTCTTTTTTCTTCCAAAATAAAAAAAAATTTCTTACTTATTACCCTGAAATAACTGAAATTTCTTCAATTTTGCCCCAAAATAAGGGAAATTACTGCCTTTTTGCCCCCAAATAAGGGTAATTTCAGCCTTTTTACCTCAAAATAAGGGGAATTTCTGCATTTTTGCCAAAAAATATTAGGAATTTCTGCTTTTTGCCCCAAAATAAGGAAAATTTCTGCCTTTTTTCCCTGAAATAAGTGAAATTTCTGCAAATTTGCCCCAAAATAAGTGAAATTTCTGCAATTTTGTTCTAAAATAAGGTAAATTTCTGGAATTTTGCCCCAAATAAGTGGAATTTCTGAGTTTCGCCCCAAAATAAGGAGAATTTCTGTCTTTTTGCCCCAACATATAGGGAATTTCTACCTTTTTGCCCGACAATTAGGGGAATTTCTGCAATTTTGCTCCAAAATACGGGGAATTTCTGCCTTTTTGCCCGAAAATAAGAAGAATGCATACCTTTTTGCCATAAAAAAGGGAAATTTCTTCATTTTTGCTCCATAATAAGGAAAATTTCTGCTTTTTGCCTCTAAATAAGTGGTATTTCTGTCTTTTTCCCCCAAAACAAAGGGAATTTCTGTCTTTTTTGCCACAAAATATGGAAAATTTCTTAGTTATTACCCTGAAATAAGTGAAATTTCTGCAATTTTGCTCCAAAATAAGCGAAATTTCGGCATTTTTACCCCCAAATAAGGGGAATTTCACCCTTTTTACCTCAAAATAAAGGGAATTTCTGCATTTTTGCCACAAAATATTAGGAATTTCTGCCTTTTTGCCCCAAATTAAGGAAAATTTCTGCCTTTTTTTCCCTGAAATAAGTGAAATTTCCGCAAGTTTGGCCCAAAATAAGTGAAATTTCTGCCTTTTTGCCCCCAAATAAGTGGAATTTTAGCTTTTACCTCAAAATAAGGGGAATTTCTGCATTTTTGCCCTAAAATATGGGAAATTTCTGCCTTTTTGCCCCAAAATAAGAAAAATTTCTGCAATTTTGTACCAAAATAAAAGAAATTTCTGCCTTTTTGCTTCCAAATAGAAAAATTTCTACTTTTTTTTCTGAAAAAAGTGAAATTTCTGAAATTTTGCCCCAAAATAAGTGAAATTTCTACAAATTTGCCCCAAAATAAGTGAAATTTCTGGAATTTTGCCCCAAAATAAGTGGAATTTCTGTCTTTTTCCCCCAAAACAAAGGGAATTTCTGTATTTTTTGCCCCAAGATAAGGAAAATTTCTGACTTATTACCCTGAAATAAGTGAAATTGCTGCAATTTTGCCTCAAAATAAGAAAAATTTCTCCCTTTTTGCCCCCAAATAAGGGGAATTTCAGCCTTTTTACGTCAAAAAATGGGAAATTTCTGCAGTTTTGCCCCAAAATATGGGAAATTTCTGCGTTTTTGCTCCAAAATAAGAAAAATTTCTTCAATTTTGTACCAAAATAAAAGAAATTTCTGCCTTTTTGCCCCAAAATAAAAAAAATTCTGCTTTTTTTCTGAAATAAGTGAAATTTCTGCAATTTTGCCCAAAATAAGTGAAATTTCTGCAATTTTTCCACAAAATAAGGGAATTTCTGGAATTTTGCCTCAAAATAAGTGGTATTTCTGAGTTTTGCCACAAAATAAGGAGAATTTCTCTCCTTTTGCCCCAACATATAGGGAATTTCTGCCTTTTTGCCCCACAATTAGGGGAATTTCTGCAATTTTGCTCCAAAATACGGGGAATTTCTGCCTTTTTGTCCGAAAATAAGAAGAATGCATACCTTTTTGCCATAAAAAAGGGAAATTTTTTCATTTTTGCTCCAAAATAAGGGGAATTTCTGCATTTGCCTCTAAATAAGGGGAATTTCTGTCTTTTTCCCCCAAATCAAAGGGAATTTCTGTCTTTTTTGCCCCAAAATAATGAAAATTTCTGACTTATTACACTGAAATAAGTGAAATTTCTGCAATTTTGCCTCAAAATAAAGGAAATTTCTGCCTTTTTGCCCCCAAATAAGGGGAATTTCAGCCTTTTTACCTCAAAATAAGAGGAATTTCTGCATTTTTGCTTCAAAATATGAGAAATTTCTGCCTTTTTGCCCCAAAATAAAAAAAATTTCTGCTTTTTTTCCCTGAAATAAGTGAAATTTCTGAAATTTTGCCCCAAAATAAGTGAAATTTCTGCATTTTGGCCCCAAAATATGGGAAATTTCTGGAATATTGCCCCAAAATAAGTGGAATTTTTCAGTTTTGCCCCAAAATAAGAAGAATGTCTGTCTTTTTGCCCCAACATATAGGGAATTTCTGCCTTTTTACCCCACAATTAGGGGAATTTCTGCAATGTTGCTCAAAATACAGGGAATTTCTGCCTTTTTGCCTGAAAATAAGAAGAATGCATACCTTTTTGCCATAAAAAAGGGAAATTTCTTCATTTTTGCTTCAAAATAAGGGGAATTTCTGCCTTTTTGACTCTAAATAAGTGGAATTTCTGTCTTTTTCCCCCAAAACAAAGGGAATTTCTGTCTTTTTTCTTCCAAAATAAAAAAAATTCTTAATTATTACCCTGAAATAACTGAAATTTCTTCAATTTTGCCCCAAAATAAGGGAAATTACTGCCTTTTTGCCCCCAAATAAGGGTAATTTCAGCCTTTTTACCTCAAAATAAGGGGAATTTCTGCATTTTTGCCACAAAATATTAGGAATTTCTGCTTTTTGCCCCAAAATAAGGAAAATTTCTGCCTTTTTTCCCTGAAATAAGTGAAATTTCTGCAATTTTGCCCCAAAATAAGTGAAATTTCTGCAATTTTGTTCTAAAATAAGGTAAATTTCTGGAATTTTGCCCCAAATAAGTGGAATTTCTGAGTTTCGCCCCAAAATAAGGAGAATTTCTGTCTTTTTGCCCCAACATATAGGGAATTTCTACCTTTTTGCCCGACAATTAGGGGAATTTCTGCAATTTTGCTCCAAAATACGGGGAATTTCTGCCTTTTTGCCCGAAAATAAGAAGAATGCATACCTTTTTGCCATAAAAAAGGGAAATTTCTTCATTTTTGCTCCAAAATAAGGAAAATTTCTGCTTTTTTGCCTCTAAATAAGTGGTATTTCTGTCTTTTTCCCCCAAAACAAAGGGAATTTCTGTCTTTTTTGCCCCAAAATATGGAAAATTTTTTACTTATTACCCTGAAATAAGTGAAATTTCTGCAATTTTGCCCCAAAATAAGCGAAATTTCAGCATTTTTACCCCCAAATAAGGGGAATTTCACCCTTTTTACCTCAAAATAAAGGGAATTTCTGCATTTTTGCCACAAAATATTAGGAATTTCTGCCTTTTTACCCCAAAATAAGGAAAATTTCTGCCTTTTTTCCCTGAAATAAGTGAAATTTCCGCAAGTTTTGCACAAAATAAGTGAAATTTCTGCCTTTTTGCCCCCAAATAAGTGGAATTTTAGCTTTTACCTCAAAATAAGGGGAATTTCTGCATTTTTGCCCTAAAATATGGGAAATTTCTGCCTTTTTGCCCCAAAATAAGAAAAATTTCTGCAATTTTGTACCAAAATAAAAGAAATTTCTGCCTTTTTGCTTCCAAATAGAAAAATTTCTACTTTTTTTTCTGAAAAAAGTGAAATTTCTGAAATTTTGCCCCAAAATAAGTGAAATTTCTACAAATTTGCCCCAAAATAAGTGAAATTTCTGGAATTTTGCCCCAAAATAATTGGAATTTCTGTCTTTTTCCCCCAAAACAAAGGGAATTTCTGTATTTTTTGCCCCAAGATAAGGAAAATTTCTGACTTATTACCCTGAAATAAGTGAAATTGCTGCAATTTTGCCTCAAAATAAGAAAAATTTCTCCCTTTTTGCCCCCAAATAAGGGGAATTTCAGCCTTTTTACGTCAAAAAAAGGGAAATTTCTGCAGTTTTGCCCCAAAATATGGGAAATTTCTGCGTTTTTGCTCCAAAATAAGAAAAATTTCTTCAATTTTGTACCAAAATAAAAGAAATTTCTGCCTTTTTGCCCCAAAATAAAAAAAATTCTGCTTTTTTTCTGAAATAAGTGAAATTTCTGCAATTTTGCCCAAAATAAGTGAAATTTCTGCAATTTTTCCACAAAATAAGGGAATTTCTGGAATTTTGCCTCAAAATAAGTGGTATTTCTGAGTTTTGCCACAAAATAAGGAGAATTTCTGTCCTTTTGCCCCAACATATAGGGAATTTCTGCCTTTTTGCCCCACAATTAGGGGAATTTCTGCAATTTTGCTCCAAAATACGGGGAATTTCTGCCTTTTTGTCCGAAAATAAGAAGAATGCATACCTTTTTGCCATAAAAATGGGAAATTTTTTCATTTTTGCTCCAAAATAAGGGGAATTTCTGCATTTGCCTCTAAATAAGGGGAATTTCTGTCTTTTTCCCCCAAATCAAAGGGAATTTCTGTCTTTTTTGCCCCAAAATAATGAAAATTTCTGACTTATTACA
Organism: Micromys minutus; assembly: GCF_963924665.1. NCBI lineage: Eukaryota > Metazoa > Chordata > Mammalia > Rodentia > Muridae > Micromys > Micromys minutus. Next base: position 135,710 of record NW_027667760.1, read on the forward strand.
CTGAAATAAGTGAAATTTCTGCAATTTTGCCTCAAAATAAAGGAAATTTCTGCCTTTTTGCCCCCAAATAAGGGGAATTTCAGCCTTTTTACCTCAAAATAAGAGGAATTTCTGCATTTTTGCTTCAAAATATGAGAAATTTCTGCCTTTTTGCCCCAAAATAAAAAAAATTTCTGCTTTTTTTCCCTGAAATAAGTGAAATTTCTGAAATTTTGCCCCAAAATAAGTGAAATTTCTGCATTTTGGCCCCAAAATATGGGAAATTTCTGGAATATTGCCCCAAAATAAGTGGAATTTTTCAGTTTTGCCCCAAAATAAGAAGAATGTCTGTCTTTTTGCCCCAACATATAGGGAATTTCTGCCTTTTTACCCCACAATTAGGGGAATTTCTGCAATGTTGCTCAAAATACAGGGAATTTCTGCCTTTTTGCCTGAAAATAAGAAGAATGCATACCTTTTTGCCATATAAAAGGGAAATTTCTTCATTTTTGCTTCAAAATAAGGGGAATTTCTGCCTTTTTGACTCTAAATAAGTGGAATTTCTGTCTTTTTCCCCCAAAACAAAGGGAATTTCTGTCTTTTTTCTTCCAAAATAAAAAAAATTCTTACTTATTACCCTGAAATAACTGAAATTTCTTCAATTTTGCCCCAAAATAAGGGAAATTACTGCCTTTTTGCCCCCAAATAAGGGTAATTTCAGCCTTTTTACCTCAAAATAAGGGGAATTTCTGCATTTTTGCCACAAAATATTAGGAATTTCTGCTTTTTGCCCCAAAATAAGGAAAATTTCTGCCTTTTTTCCCTGAAATAAGTGAAATTTCTGCAATTTTGCCCCAAAATAAGTGAAATTTCTGCAATTTTGTTCTAAAATATGGTAAATTTCTGGAATTTTGCCCCAAATAAGTGGAATTTCTGAGTTTCGCCCCAAAATAAGGAGAATTTCTGTCTTTTTGCCCCAACATATAGGGAATTTCTACCTTTTTGCCCGACAATTAGGGGAATTTCTGCAATTTTGCTCCAAAATACGGGGAATTTCTGCCTTTTTGCCCGAAAATAAGAAGAATGCATACCTTTTTGCCATAAAAAAGGGAAATTTCTTCATTTTTGCTCCAAAATAAGGAAAATTTCTGCTTTTTTGCCTCTAAATAAGTGGTATTTCTGTCTTTTTCCCCCAAAACAAAGGGAATTTCTGTCTTTTTTGCCCCAAAATATGGAAAATTTTTTACTTATTACCCTGAAATAAGTGAAATTTCTGCAATTTTGCCCCAAAATAAGCGAAATTTCAGCATTTTTACCCCCAAATAAGGGGAATTTCACCCTTTTTACCTCAAAATAAAGGGAATTTCTGCATTTTTGGCACAAAATATTAGGAATTTCTGCCTTTTTACCCCAAAATAAGGAAAATTTCTGCCTTTTTTCCCTGAAATAAGTGAAATTTCCGCAAGTTTTGCACAAAATAAGTGAAATTTCTGCCTTTTTGCCCCCAAATAAGGGGAATTTTAGCCTTTTTACCTCAAAATAAGGGGAATTTCTGCATTTTTGCCCCAATTTATGGGAAATTTCTGCCTTTTTGCCCCAAAATAAGAAAAATTTCTGCAATTTTGTACCAAAATAAAAGAAATTTCTGCCTTTTTGCTTCCAAATAGAAAAATTTCTACTTTTTTTTCTGAAAAAAGTGAAATTTCTGAAATTTTGCCCCAAAATAAGTGAAATTTCTACAAATTTGCCCCAAAATAAGTGAAATTTCTGGAATTTTGCCCCAAAATAAGTGGAATTTCTGTCTTTTTCCCCCAAAACAAAGGGAATTTCTGTATTTTTTGCCCCAAGATAAGGAAAATTTCTGACTTATTACCCTGAAATAAGTGAAATTGCTGCAATTTTGCCTCAAAATAAGAAAAATTTCTCCCTTTTTGCCCCCAAATAAGGGGAATTTCAGCCTTTTTACGTCAAAAAAAGGAAATTTCTGCAGTTTTGCCCCAAAATATGGGAAATTTCTGCGTTTTTGCCCCAAAATAAGAAAAATTTCTTCAATTTTGTACCAAAATAAAAGAAATTTCTGCCTTTTTGCCCCAAAATAAAAAAAATTCTGCTTTTTTTCTGAAATAAGTTAAATTTCTGCAATTTTGCCCAAAATAAGTAAAATTTCTGCAATTTTTCCACAAAATAAGGGAAATTTCTGGAATTTTGCCTCAAAATAAGTGGTATTTCTGAGTTTAGCCACAAAATAAGGAGAATTTCTGTCCTTTTGCCCCAACATATAGGGAATTTCTGCCTTTTTGCCCCACAATTAGGGGAATTTCTGCAATTTTGCTCCAAAATACGGGGAATTTCTGCCTTTTTGTCCGAAAATAAGAAGAATGCATACCTTTTTGCCATAAAAAAGGGAAATTTCTTCATTTTTGCTCAAAATTAAGGGGAATTTCTGCATTTGCCTCTAAATAAGTGGAATTTCTGTCTTTTTCCCCCAAAACAAAGGGAATTTCTGTCTTTTTTGCCCCAAAATAAGGAAAATTTCTGACTTATTACCCTGAAATAAGTGAAATTTCTGCAATTTTGCCTCAAAATAAAGGAAATTTCTGCCTTTTTGCCCCCAAATAAGGGGAATTTCAGCCTTTTTACCTCAAAATGAGGGGAATTTCTGCATTTTTGCTTCAAAATATGGGAAATTTCTGCCTTTTTGCCCCAAAATAAAAAATTTCTGCTTTTTTTCCCTGAAATAAGTGAAATTTCTGAAATTTTGCCCCAAAATAAGTGAAATTTCTGCAATTTGGCCCCAAAATATGGGAAATTTCTGGAATTTTGCCCCAAAATAAGTGGAATTACTCAGTTTTGCCCCCAAATAAGAAGAATGTCTGTCTTTTTGCCCCAACATATAGGGAATTTCTGCCTTTTAGCCCCACAATTAGGGGAATTTCTGCAATGTTGCTCAAAATACAGGGAATTTCTGCCTTTTTGCCTGAAAATAAGAAGAATGCATAACTTTTTGCCATAAAAAAGGGAAATTTCTTCATTTTTGCTTCAAAATAAGGGGAATTTCTGCCTTTTTGACTCTAAATTAGTGGAATTTCTGTACTTTTCCCCCAAAACAAAGGGAATTTCTGTCTTTTTTCTTCCAAAATAAAAAAAATTTCTTACTTATTACCCTGAAATAACTGAAATTTCTTCAATTTTGCCCCAAAATAAGGGAAATTACTGACTTTTGCCCCCAAATAAGGGTAATTTCAGCCTTTTTACCTCAAAATAAGGGGAATTTCTGCATTTTTGCCACAAAATATTAGGAATTTCTGTTTTTGCCCCAAAATAAGGAAAATTTCTGCCTTTTTTCCCTGAAATAAGTGAAATTTCTGCAATTTTGCCCCAAAATAAGTGAAATTTCTGCAATTTTGTTCTAAAATAAGGTAAATTTCTGGAATTTTGCCCCAAATAAGTGGAATTTCTGAGTTTCGCCCCAAAATAAGGAGAATTTCTGTCTTTTTGCCCCAACATATAGGGAATTTCTACCTTTTTGCCCGACAATTAGGGGAATTTCTGCAATTTTGCTCCAAAATACGGGGAATTTCTGCCTTTTTGCCCGAAAATAAGAAGAATGCATACCTTTTTGCCATAAAAAAGGGAAATTTCTTCATTTTTGCTCCAAAATAAGGAAAATTTCTGCTTTTTTGCCTCTAAATAAGTGGTATTTCTGTCTTTTTCCCCCAAAACAAAGGGAATTTCTGTCTTTTTTGCCCCAAAATATGGAAAATTTCTTACTTATTACCCTGAAATAAGTGAAATTTCTGCAATTTTGCCCCAAAATAAGCGAAATTTCGGCATTTTTACCCCCAAATAAGGGGAATTTCACACTTTTTACCTCAAAATAAAGGGAATTTCTGCATTTTTGCCACAAAATATTAGGAATTTCTGCCTTTTTGCCCCAAATTAAGGAAAATTTCTGCCTTTTTTTCCCTGAAATAAGTGAAATTTCCGCAAGTTTGGCCCAAAATAAGTGAAATTTCTGACTTTTTGCCCCCAAATAAGTGGAATTTTAGCTTTTACCTCAAAATAAGGGGAATTTCTGCATTTTTGCCCTAAAATATGGGAAATTTCTGCCTTCTTGCCCCAAAATAAGAAAAATTTCTGCAATTTTGTACCAAAATAAAAGAAATTTCTGCCTTTTTGCTTCCAAATAAAAAAATTTCTACTTTTTTTTCTGAAAGAAGTGAAATTTCTGAAATTTTGCCCCAAAATAAGTGAAATTTCTACAAATTTGCCCCAAAATAAGTGAAATTTCTGGAATTTTGTCCCAAAATAAGTGGAATTTCTGTCTTTTTCCCCCAAAACAAAGGGAATTTCTGTATTTTTTGCCCCAAGATAAGGAAAATTTCTGACTTATTACCCTGAAATAAGTGAAATTGCTGCAATTTTGCCTCAAAATAAGAAAAATTTCTCCCTTTTTGCCCCCAAATAAGGGGAATTTCAGCCTTTTTACGTCAAAAAAAGGGAAATTTCTGCAGTTTTGCCCCAAAATATTGGAAATTTCTGCGTTTTTGCCCCAAAATAAAAAAAATTTCTTCAATTTTGTACCAAAATAAAAGAAATTTCTGCCTTTTTGCCCCAAAATAAAAAAAAATTCTGCTTATTTTCTGAAATAAGTGAAATTTCTGCAATTTTGCCCAAAATAAGTAAAATTTCTGCAATTTTTCCACAAAATAAGGGAAATTTCTGGAATTTTGCCTCAAAATAAGTGGTATTTCTGAGTTTAGCCACAAAATAAGGAGAATTTCTGTCCTTTTGCCCCAACATATAGGGAATTTCTGCCTTTTTGCCCCACAATTAGGGGAATTTCTGCAATTTTGCTCCAAAATACGGGGAATTTCTGCCTTTTTGTCCGAAAATAAGAAGAATGCATACCTTTTTGCCATAAAAAAGGGAAATTTCTTAATTTTTGCTCCAAAATAAGGGGAATTTCTGCATTTCCCTCTAAATAAGTGGAATTTCTGTCTTTTTCCCCCAAAACAAAGGGAATTTCTGTCTTCTTTGCCCCAAAATAAGGAAAATTTCTGACTTATTACCCTGAAATAAGTAAAATTTCTGCAATTTTGCCTCAAAATAAAGGAAATTTCTGCCTTTTTGCCCCCAAATAAGGGGAATTTCAGCCTTTTTACCTCAAAATAAGGGGAATTTCTGCATTTTTGCTTCAAAATATGAGAAATTTCTGCCTTTTTGCCCCAAAATAAAAAAAAAATTCTGCTTTTTTTCCCTGAAATAAGTGAAATTTCTGAAATTTTGCCCCAAAATAAGTGAAATTTCTGCAATTTGGCCCCAAAATATGGGAAATTTCTGGAATATTGCCCCAAAATAAGTGGAATTTCTCAGTTTTGCCCCAAAATGAGAAGAATGTCTGTCTTTTTGCCCCAACATATAGAGAATTTCTGCCTTTTTACCCCACAATTAGGGGAATTTCTGCAATGTTGCTCAAAATACAGGGAATTTCTGCCTTTTTGCCTGAAAATAAGAAGAATGCATACCTTTTTGCCATAAAAAAGGGAAATTTCTTCATTTTTGCTTCAAAATAAGGGGAATTTCTGCCTTTTTGACTCTAAATAAGTGGAATTTCTGTCTTTTTCCCCCAAAACAAAGGGAATTTCTGTCTTTTTTCTTCCAAAATAAAAAAAATTTCTTACTTATTACCCTGAAATAACTGAAATTTCTTCAATTTTGCCCCAAAATAAGGGAAATTACTGCCTTTTTGCCCCCAAATAAGGGTAATTTCAGCCTTTTTACCTCAAAATAAGGGGAATTTCTGCATTTTTGCCACAAAATATTAGGAATTTCTGCTTTTTGCCCCAAAATAAGGAAAATTTCTGCCTTTTTTCCCTGAAATAAGTGAAATTTCTGCAATTTTGCCCCAAAATAAGTGAAACTTCTGCAATTTTGTTCTAAAATAAGGTAAATTTCTGGAATTTTGCCCCAAATAAGTGGAATTTCTGAGTTTCGCCCCAAAAGAAGGAGAATTTCTGTCTTTTTGCCCCAACATATAGGGAATTTCTACCTTTTTGCCCAACAATTAGGGGAATTTCTGCAATTTTGCTCCAAAATACGGGGAATTTCTGCCTTTTTGCCCGAAAATTAGAAGAATGCATACCTTTTTGCCATAAAAAAGGGAAATTTCTTCATTTTTGCTCCAAAATAAGGAAAATTTCTGCTTTTTTGCCTCTAAATAAGTGGTATTTCTGTCTTTTTCCCCCAAAACAAAGGGAATTTCTGTCTTTTTTACCCTTAAATAAGGAAAATTTCTTACTTATTACCCTTAAATAAGTGAAATTTCTGCAATTTTGCCCCAAAATAAGCGAAATTTCGGCATTTTTACCCCCAAATAAGGGGAATTTCACCCTTTTTACCTCAAAATAAAGGGAATTTCTGCATTTTAGCCACAAAATATTAGGAATTTCTGCCTTTTTGCCCCAAATTAAGGAAAATTTCTGCCTTTTTTTTCCTGAAATAAGTGAAATTTCCGCAAGTTTGGCCCAAAATAAGTGAAATCTGCCTTTTTGCCCCCAAATAAGTGGAATTTTAGCTTTTACCTCAAAATAAAGGGAATTTCTGCATTTTTGCCCTAAAATATGGGAAATTTCTGCCTTTTTGCCCCAAAATAAGAAAAATTTCTGCAATTTTGTACCAAAATAAAAGAAATTTCTGCCTTTTTGCTTCCAAATAGAAAAATTTCTACTTTTTTTTCTGAAAAAAGTGAAATTTCTGAAATTTTGCCCCAAAATAAGTGAAATTTCTACAAATTTGCCCCAAAATAAGTGAAATTTCTGGAATTTTGCCCCAAAATAAGTGGAATTTCTGTCTTTTTCCCCCAAAACAAAGGGAATCTCTGTATTTTTTGCCCCAAGATAAGGAAAATTTCTGACTTATTACCCTGAAATAAGTGAAATTGCTGCAATTTTGCCTCAAAATAAGAAAAATTTCTCCCTTTTTGCCCCCAAATAAGGGGAATTTCAGCCTTTTTACGTCAAAAAAAGGGAAATTTCTGCAGTTTTGCCCCAAAATATGGGAAATTTCTGCGTTTTTGCCCCAAAATAAGAAAAATTTCTTCAATTTTGTACCAAAATAAAAGAAATTTCTGCCTTTTTGCCCCAAAATAAAAAAAATTCTGCTTTTTTTCTGAAATAAGTGAAATTTCTGCAATTTTGCCCAAAATAAGTGAAATTTCTGCAATTTTTCCACAAAATAAGGGAATTTCTGGAATTTTGCCTCAAAATAAGTGGTATTTCTGAGTTTTGCCACAAAATAAGGAGAATTTCTGTCCTTTTGCCCCAACATATAGGGAATTTCTGCCTTTTTGCCCCACAATTAGGGGAATTTCTGCAATTTTGCTCCAAAATACGGGGAATTTCTGCCTTTTTGTCCGAAAATAAGAAGAATGCATACCTTTTTGCCATAAAAAAGGGAAATTTCTTCATTTTTGCTCCAAAATAAGGGGAATTTCTGCATTTGCCTCTAAATAAGTGGAATTTCTGTCTTTTTCCCCCAAAACAAAGGGAATTTCTGTCTTCTTTGCCCCAAAATAAGGAAAATTTCTGACTTATTACCCTGAAATAAGTGAAATTTCTGCAATTTTGCCTCAAAATAAAGGAAATTTCTGCCTTTTTGCCCCCAAATAAGGGGAATTTCAGCCTTTTTACCTCAAAATAAGGGGAATTTCTGCATTTTTGCCTCTAAATAAGTGGAATTTCTGTCTTTTTCCCCCAAAACAAAGGGAATTTCTGTATTTTTTGCCCCAAGATAAGGAAAATTTCTGACTTATCACCCTGAAATAAGTGAAATTGCTGTATTTTGCCTCAAAATAAGAAAAATTTCTCCCTTTTTGCCCCCAAATAAGGGTAATTTCAGCCTTTTTACCTCAAAATAAGGGGAAGTTCTGCATTTTTGCTTCAAAATATGGAAAATTTCTGCCTTTTTGCCCCAAAATAAAAAAAATTTCTGCTTTTTTCCCTGAAATAAGTGAAATTTCTGAAATTTTGCCCCAAAATAAGTGAAATTTCTGCAATTTGGCCCCAAAATATGGGAAATTTCTGGAATTTTGCCCCAAAATAAGTGGAATTTCTCAGTTTTGCCCCAAAATAAGAAGAATGTCTGTCTTTTTGCCCCAACATATAGGGAATTTCTGCCTTTTTGCCCCACAATTAGGGGAATTTCTGCAATGTTGCTCAAAATACAGGGAATTTCTGCCTTTTTGCCTGAAAATAAGAAGAATGCATACCTTTTTGCCATAAAAAAAAGAAATTTCTTCATTTTTGCTTCAAAATAAGGGGAATTTCTGCCTTTTTGACTCTAAATAAGTGGAATTTCTGTCTTTTTCCCCCAAAACAAAGGGAATTTCTGTCTTTTTTCTTCCAAAATAAAAAAAATTTCTTACTTATTACCCTGAAATAACTGAAATTTCTTCAATTTTGCCTCAAAATAAGGGAAATTACTGCCTTTTTGCCCCCAAATAAGGGTAATTTCAGCCTTTTTACCTCAAAATAAGGGGAATTTCTGCATTTTTGCCACAAAATATTAGGAATTTCTGCTTTTTGCCCCAAAATAAGGAAAATTTCTGCCTTTTTTCCCTGAAATAAGTGAAATTTCTGCAATTTTGCCCCAACATAAGTGAAATTTCTGCAATTTTGTTCTAAAATAAGGTAAATTTCTGGAATTTTGCCCCAAATAAGTGGAATTTCTGAGTTTCGCCCCAAAAGAAGGAGAATTTCTGTCTTTTTGCCCCAACATATAGGGAATTTCTACCTTTTTGCCCGACAATTAGGGGAATTTCTGCAATTTTGCTCCAAAATACGGGGAATTTCTGCCTTTTTGCCCGAAAATAAGAAGAATGCATACCTTTTTGCCATAAAAAAGAGAATTTCTTCATTTTTGCTCCAAAATAAGAAAAATTTCTGCTTTTTTGCCTCTAAATAAGTGGTATTTCTGTCTTTTTCCCCCAAAACAAAGGGAATTTCTGTCTTTTTTGCCCCAAAATATGGAAAATTTCTTACTTATTACCCTGAAATAAGTGAAATTTCTGCAATTTTGCCCCAAAATAAGCGAAATTTCGGCATTTTTACCCCCAAATAAGAGGAATTTCACCATTTTTACCTCAAAATAAAGGGAATTTCTGCATTTTTGCCACAAAATATAAGGAATTTCTGCCTTTTTGCCCCAAAATAAGGAAAATTTCTGCCTTTTTTTCCCTGAAATAAGTGAAATTTCCGCAAGTTTGGCCCAAAATAAGTGAAATTTCTGCCTTTTTGCCCCCAAATAAGGGGAATTTTAGCCTTTTTACCTCAAAATAAGGGGAATTTCTGCATTTTTGCCCTAAAATATGGGAAATTTCTGCCTTTTTGTCCCAAAATAAGAAAAATTTCTGCAATTTTGTACCAAAATAAAAGAAATTTCTGCCTTTTTGCTTCCAAATAGAAAAATTTCTACTTTTTTTTCTGAAAAAAGTGAAATTTCTGAAATTTTGCCCCAAAATAAGTGAAATTTCTAAAATTTTGCCCCAAAATAAGTGAAATTTCTGGGATTTTGCCCCAAAATAAGTGGAATTTCTGTCTTTTTCCCCCAAAACAAAGGGAATCTCTGTATTTTTTGCCCCAAGATAAGGAAAATTTCTGACTTATTACCCCGAAATAAGTGAAATTGCTGCAATTTTGCCTCAAAATAAGAAAAATTTCTCCCTTTTTGCCCCCAAATACGGGGAATTTCAGCCTTTTTACGTCAAAAAAAGGGAAATTTCTGCAGTTTTGCCCCAAAATATGGGAAATTTCTGCGTTTTTGCCCCAAAATAAGAAAAATTTCTTCAATTTTGTACCAAAATAAAAGAAATTTCTGCCTTTTTGCCCCAAAATAAAAAAATTCTGCTTTTTTTCTGAAATAAGTGAAATTTCTGCAATTTTGCCCAAAATAAGTGAAATTTCTGCAATTTTTCCACAAAATAAGAAAAATTTCTGGAATTTTGCCTCAAAATAAGTGGTATTTCTGAGTTTTGCCACAAAATAAGGAGAATTTCTGTCCTTTTGCCCCAACATATAGGGAATTTCTGCCTTTTTGCCCCACAATTAGGGGAATTTCTGCAATTTTGCTCCAAAATACGGGGAATTTCTGCCTTTTTGTCCGAAAATAAGAAGAATGCATACTTTTTTGCCATAAAAAAGGGAAATTTCTTCATTTTTGCTCCAAAATAAGGGGAATTTCTGCATTTGCCTCTAAATAAGTGGAATTTCTGTCTTTTTCCCCCAAAACAAAGGGAATTTCTGTCTTTTTTGCCCCAAAATAAGGAAAATTTCTGACTTATTACCCTGAAATAAGTGAAATTTCTGCAATTTTGCCTCAAAATAAAGGAAATTTCTGCCTTTTTGCCCCCAAATAAGGGGAATTTCAGCCTTTTTATCTCAAAATAAGGGGAATTTCTGCTTTTTTGCCTCTAAATAAGTGGAATTTCTGTCTTTTTCCCCCAAAACAAAGGGAATTTCTGTATTTTTTGCCCCAAGATAAGGAAAATTTCTGACTTATCACCCTGAAATAAGTGAAATTGCTGTATTTTGCCTCAAAATAAGAAAAATTTCTCCCTTTTTGCCCCCAAATAAGGAGAATTTCAGCCTTTTTACTTCAAAAAAAGGGAAATTTCTGCATTTTTGCCCCAAAATATGGGAACTTTCTGCGTTTTTGCCCCAAAATAAGAAAATTTTCTTCAATTTTGTACCAAAATAAAAGAAATTTCTGCCTTTTTCCCCTAAAATAAAAAAAATTCTGCTTTTTTTCCGAAATAAGTGAAATTTCTGCAATTTTGCCCCAAAATGAAGGAAATTTCTGGAATTTTGCCTCAAAATAAGTGGTATTTCTGAGTTTTGCCACAAAATAAGGAGAATTTCTGTCCTTTTGCCCCAACATATAGGGAATTTCTGCCTTTTTGCTCCACAATTAGGGGAATTTCTGCAATTTTGCTCCAAAATACGGGGAATTTCTGCCTTTTTGTCCGAAAATAAGAAGAATGCATACCTTTTTGCCATAAAAAAGGGAAATTTCTTAATTTTTGCTCCAAAATAAGGGGAATTTCTGCATTTGCCTCTAAATAAGTTGAATTTCTGTCTTTTTCCCCCAAAACAAAGGGAATTTCTGTCTTCTTTGCCCCAAAATAAAGAAAATTTCTGACTTATTACACTGAAATAAGTGAAATTTCTGCAATTTTGCCCCAAAATAAAGGAAATTTCTGCCTTTTTGCCCCCAAATAAGGGGAATTTCAGCCTTTTTACCTCAAAATAAGGGGAATTTCTTCTTTTTTCCCTCTAAATAAGTGGAATTTCTGTCTTTTTTCTCTAAAACAAAAAAAATTTCTGTCTTTTTGCCCCAAAATAAGGAAAATTTCTGACTTTTTTTCTTTAAATAAGTGAAATTTCTGCTTTTTTGCCCCCAAATAAGAGAATTTCAGATTTTTTACCACAAAATAAGGGGAATTTCTGCATTTTTGCCCCAAAATTTGGGAAATTTCTGCCTTTTTGCCCCAAAATAAGAAAAATTTCTGCAATTTTGTTACAAAATAAAAGAAATTTCTGCCTTTTTGCCCCAAAATAAGAAAATTTATGCTTTTTTTTTCTGAAATAACTGAAATTTCTGTAATTTTGCCCCAAAATAAGTGAAATTTCTGAGTTTTGCCACAAAATAAGGAGAATTTCTGTCTTTTTGCCCCAACATATAAGGAATTTCTGCCTTTTTGCCCCACAATTAGAGGAATTTCTGCAATTTTGCTCCAAAATACGGGGAATTTCTGCCTTTTTGTCTGAAAATAAGAAGAATGCATACCTTTTTGCCATAAAAAACGGAAATTTTTTCATTTTTGCTCCAAAATAAGAAGAATTTCTGCTTCTTTCCTCTAAATAATTCGAATATCTGTTTTTTCCCACAAAACAAATAGAATTTCTGTCTTTTTTGCCCCAAAATAAAGAAAATTGCTGATTTATTACCCTGAAATAAATGAAATTTCTGCAATTTTGCCTCTAAATAAGAGAAATTTCTGCCTTTTTGCACCCAAATAAGGGGAATTTCAGCCTTTTTACCTCAAAATAAGGGGAATTTCTGCATTTTTGCTTCAAAATATGGGAAATTTCTGCCTTTTTGCCCCAAAATAAAAAAAATTCTGCTTTTTTTCCCTGAAATAAGTGAAATTTCTGAAATTTTGCCCCAAAATAAGTGAAATTTCTGCAATTTGGCCCCAAAATATGGGAAATTTCTGGAATTTTGCCCCAAAATAAGTGGAATTTCTGAGTTTTGCCCCAAAATAAGAAGAATGTCTGTCTTTTTGCCCCAACATATAGGGAATTTCTGCCTTTTTGGCCCACAATTAGGGGAATTTCTGCAATGTTGCTCAAAATACAGGGAATTTCTGCCTTTTTGCCTGAAAATAAGAAGAATGCATACCTTTTTGCCATAAAAAAGGGAAATTTCTTCATTTTTGCTTCAAAATAAGGGGAATTTCTGCCTTTTTGACTCTAAATAAGTGGAATTTCTGTCTTTTTCCCCCAAAACAAAGGGAATTTCTGTCTTTTTTCTTCCAAAATAAAAAAAATTTCTTACTTATTACCCTGAAATAACTGAAATTTCTTCAATTTTGCCCCAAAATAAGGGAAATTACTGACTTTTTGCCCCCAAATAAGGGTAATTTCAGCCTTTTTACCTCAAAATAAGGGGAATTTCTGCATTTTTGCCACAAAATATTAGGAATTTCTGCTTTTTGCCCCAAAATAAGGAAAATTTCTGCCTTTTTTCCCTGAAATAAGTGAAATTTCTGCAATTTTGCCCCAAAATAAGTGAAATTTCTGCAATTTTGTTCTAAAATAAGGTAAATTTCTGGAATTTTGCCCCAAATAAGTGGAATTTTTGAGTTTCGCCCCAAAATAAGGAGAATTTCTGTCTTTTTGCCCCAACATATAGGGAATTTCTACCTTTTTGCCCGACAATTAGGGGAATTTCTGCAATTTTGCTCCAAAATACGGGGAATTTCTGCCTTTTTCCCTGAAAATTAGAAGAATACATACCTTTTTGCCATAAAAAAGAGAAATTTCTTCATTTTTGCTCCAAAATAAGGAAAATTTCTGCTTTTTTGCCTCTTAATAAGTGGTATTTCTGTCTTTTTTTCCCAAAACAAAGGGAATTTCTGTCTTTTTTGCCCCAAAATATGGAAAATTTCTTACTTATTACCCTGAAATAAGTGAAATTTCTGCAATTTTGCCCCAAAATAAGCAAAATTTCGGCCTTTTTAACCCCAAATAAGGGGAATTTCACCCTTTTTACCTCAAAATAAAGGGAATTTCTGCATTTTTGCCACAATATATTAGGAATTTCTGCCTTTTTGCCCCAAAATGAGGAAAATTTCTGACTTATCACCCTGAAATAAGTGAAATTGCTGTATTTTGCCTCAAAATAAGAAAAATTTCTCCCTTTTTGCCCCCAAATAAGGAGAATTTCAGCCTTTTTACTTCAAAAAAAGGGAAATTTCTGCATTTTTGCCCCAAAATATGGGAACTTTCTGCGTTTTTGCCCCAAAATAAGAAAATTTTCTTCAATTTTGTACCAAAATAAAAGAAATTTCTGCCTTTTTCCCCTAAAATAAAAAAAATTCTGCTTTTTTTCCGAAATAAGTGAAATTTCTGCAATTTTGCCCCAAAATGAAGGAAATTTCTGGAATTTTGCCTCAAAATAAGTGGTATTTCTGAGTTTTGCCACAAAATAAGGAGAATTTCTGTCCTTTTGCCCCAACATATAGGGAATTTCTGCCTTTTTGCTCCACAATTAGGGGAATTTCTGCAATTTTGCTCCAAAATACGGGGAATTTCTGCCTTTTTGTCCGAAAATAAGAAGAATGCATACCTTTTTGCCATAAAAAAGGGAAATTTCTTAATTTTTGCTCCAAAATAAGGGGAATTTCTGCATTTGCCTCTAAATAAGTTGAATTTCTGTCTTTTTCCCCCAAAACAAAGGGAATTTCTGTCTTCTTTGCCCCAAAATAAAGAAAATTTCTGACTTATTACACTGAAATAAGTGAAATTTCTGCAATTTTGCCCCAAAATAAAGGAAATTTCTGCCTTTTTGCCCCCAAATAAGGGGAATTTCAGCCTTTTTACCTCAAAATAAGGGGAATTTCTTCTTTTTTCCCTCTAAATAAGTGGAATTTCTGTCTTTTTTCTCTAAAACAAAAAAAATTTCTGTCTTTTTGCCCCAAAATAAGGAAAATTTCTGACTTTTTTTCTTTAAATAAGTGAAATTTCTGCTTTTTTGCCCCCAAATAAGAGAATTTCAGATTTTTTACCCCAAAATAAGGGGAATTTCTGCATTTTTGCCCCAAAATTTGGGAAATTTCTGCCTTTTTGCCCCAAAATAAGAAAAATTTCTGCAATTTTGTTACAAAATAAAAGAAATTTCTGCCTTTTTGCCCCAAAATAAGAAAATTTATGCTTTTTTTTTCTGAAATAACTGAAATTTCTGTAATTTTGCCCCAAAATAAGTGAAATTTCTGAGTTTTGCCACAAAATAAGGAGAATTTCTGTCTTTTTGCCCCAACATATAAGGAATTTCTGCCTTTTTGCCCCACAATTAGAGGAATTTCTGCAATTTTGCTCCAAAATACGGGGAATTTCTGCCTTTTTGTCTGAAAATAAGAAGAATGCATACCTTTTTGCCATAAAAAACGGAAATTTTTTCATTTTTGCTCCAAAATAAGAAGAATTTCTGCTTCTTTCCTCTAAATAATTCGAATATCTGTTTTTTCCCACAAAACAAATAGAATTTCTGTCTTTTTTGCCCCAAAATAAAGAAAATTGCTGATTTATTACCCTGAAATAAATGAAATTTCTGCAATTTTGCCTCTAAATAAGAGAAATTTCTGCCTTTTTGCACCCAAATAAGGGGAATTTCAGCCTTTTTACCTCAAAATAAGGGGAATTTCTGCATTTTTGCTTCAAAATATGGGAAATTTCTGCCTTTTTGCCCCAAAATAAAAAAAATTCTGCTTTTTTTCCCTGAAATAAGTGAAATTTCTGAAATTTTGCCCCAAAATAAGTGAAATTTCTGCAATTTGGCCCCAAAATATGGGAAATTTCTGGAATTTTGCCCCAAAATAAGTGGAATTTCTGAGTTTTGCCCCAAAATAAGAAGAATGTCTGTCTTTTTGCCCCAACATATAGGGAATTTCTGCCTTTTTGGCCCACAATTAGGGGAATTTCTGCAATGTTGCTCAAAATACAGGGAATTTCTGCCTTTTTGCCTGAAAATAAGAAGAATGCATACCTTTTTGCCATAAAAAAGGGAAATTTCTTCATTTTTGCTTCAAAATAAGGGGAATTTCTGCCTTTTTGACTCTAAATAAGTGGAATTTCTGTCTTTTTCCCCCAAAACAAAGGGAATTTCTGTCTTTTTTCTTCCAAAATAAAAAAAATTTCTTACTTATTACCCTGAAATAACTGAAATTTCTTCAATTTTGCCCCAAAATAAGGGAAATTACTGCCTTTTTGCCCCCAAATAAGGGTAATTTCAGCCTTTTTACCTCAAAATAAGGGGAATTTCTGCATTTTTGCCACAAAATATTAGGAATTTCTGCTTTTTGCCCCAAAATAAGGAAAATTTCTGCCTTTTTTCCCTGAAATAAGTGAAATTTCTGCAATTTTGCCCCAAAATAAGTGAAATTTCTGCAATTTTGTTCTAAAATAAGGTAAATTTCTGGAATTTTGCCCCAAATAAGTGGAATTTTTGAGTTTCGCTCCAAAATAAGGAGAATTTCTGTCTTTTTGCCCCAACATATAGGGAATTTCTACCTTTTTGCCCGACAATTAGGGGAATTTCTGCAATTTTGCTCCAAAATACGGGGAATTTCTGCCTTTTTCCCTGAAAATTAGAAGAATACATACCTTTTTGCCATAAAAAAGAGAAATTTCTTCATTTTTGCTCCAAAATAAGGAAAATTTCTGCTTTTTTGCCTCTTAATAAGTGGTATTTCTGTCTTTTTTTCCCAAAACAAAGGGAATTTCTGTCTTTTTTGCCCCAAAATATGGAAAATTTCTTACTTATTACCCTGAAATAAGTGAAATTTCTGCAATTTTGCCCCAAAATAAGCAAAATTTCGGCCTTTTTAACCCCAAATAAGGGGAATTTCACCCTTTTTACCTCAAAATAAAGGGAATTTCTGCATTTTTGCCACAATATATTAGGAATTTCTGCCTTTTTGCCCCAAAATGAGGAAAATTTCTGACTTATCACCCTGAAATAAGTGAAATTGCTGTATTTTGCCTCAAAATAAGAAAAATTTCTCCCTTTTTGCCCCCAAATAAGGAGAATTTCAGCCTTTTTACTTCAAAAAAAGGGAAATTTCTGCATTTTTGCCCCAAAATATGGGAACTTTCTGCGTTTTTGCCCCAAAATAAGAAAATTTTCTTCAATTTTGTACCAAAATAAAAGAAATTTCTGCCTTTTTCCCCTAAAATAAAAAAAATTCTGCTTTTTTTCCGAAATAAGTGAAATTTCTGCAATTTTGCCCCAAAATGAAGGAAATTTCTGGAATTTTGCCTCAAAATAAGTGGTATTTCTGAGTTTTGCCACAAAATAAGGAGAATTTCTGTCCTTTTGCCCCAACATATAGGGAATTTCTGCCTTTTTGCTCCACAATTAGGGGAATTTCTGCAATTTTGCTCCAAAATACGGGGAATTTCTGCCTTTTTGTCCGAAAATAAGAAGAATGCATACCTTTTTGCCATAAAAAAGGGAAATTTCTTAATTTTTGCTCCAAAATAAGGGGAATTTCTGCATTTGCCTCTAAATAAGTTGAATTTCTGTCTTTTTCCCCCAAAACAAAGGGAATTTCTGTCTTCTTTGCCCCAAAATAAAGAAAATTTCTGACTTATTACACTGAAATAAGTGAAATTTCTGCAATTTTGCCCCAAAATAAAGGAAATTTCTGCCTTTTTGCCCCCAAATAAGGGGAATTTCAGCCTTTTTACCTCAAAATAAGGGGAATTTCTTCTTTTTTCCCTCTAAATAAGTGGAATTTCTGTCTTTTTTCTCTAAAACAAAAAAAATTTCTGTCTTTTTGCCCCAAAATAAGGAAAATTTCTGACTTTTTTTCTTTAAATAAGTGAAATTTCTGCTTTTTTGCCCCCAAATAAGAGAATTTCAGATTTTTTACCCCAAAATAAGGGGAATTTCTGCATTTTTGCCCCAAAATTTGGGAAATTTCTGCCTTTTTGCCCCAAAATAAGAAAAATTTCTGCAATTTTGTTACAAAATAAAAGAAATTTCTGCCTTTTTGCCCCAAAATAAGAAAATTTATGCTTTTTTTTTCTGAAATAACTGAAATTTCTGTAATTTTGCCCCAAAATAAGTGAAATTTCTGAGTTTTGCCACAAAATAAGGAGAATTTCTGTCTTTTTGCCCCAACATATAAGGAATTTCTGCCTTTTTGCCCCACAATTAGAGGAATTTCTGCAATTTTGCTCCAAAATACGGGGAATTTCTGCCTTTTTGTCTGAAAATAAGAAGAATGCATACCTTTTTGCCATAAAAAACGGAAATTTTTTCATTTTTGCTCCAAAATAAGAAGAATTTCTGCTTTTTTCCTCTAAGTAATTCGAATATCTGTTTTTTCCCACAAAACAAATAGAATTTCTGTCTTTTTTGCCCCAAAATAAAGAAAATTGCTGATTTATTACCCTGAAATAAATGAAATTTCTGCAATTTTGCCTCTAAATAAGAGAAATTTCTGCCTTTTTGCACCCAAATAAGGGGAATTTCAGCCTTTTTACCTCAAAATAAGGGGAATTTCTGCATTTTTGCTTCAAAATATGGGAAATTTCTGCCTTTTTGCCCCAAAATAAAAAAAATTTCTGCTTTTTTCCCTGAAATAAGTGAAATTTCTGAAATTTTGCCCCAAAATAAGTGAAATTTCTGCAATTTGGCCCCAAAATATGGGAAATTTCTGGAATTTTGCCCCAAAATAAGTGGAATTTCTCAGTTTTGCCCCAAAATAAGAAGAATGTCTGTCTTTTTGCCCCAACATATAGGGAATTTCTGCCTTTTTGCCCCACAATTAGGGGAATTTCTGCAATGTTGCTCAAAATACAGGGAATTTCTGCCTTTTTGCCTGAAAATAAGAAGAATGCATACCTTTTTGCCATAAAAAAAAGAAATTTCTTCATTTTTGCTTCAAAATAAGGGGAATTTCTGCCTTTTTGACTCTAAATAAGTGGAATTTCTGTCTTTTTCCCCCAAAACAAAGGGAATTTCTGTCTTTTTTCTTCCAAAATAAAAAAAATTTCTTACTTATTACCCTGAAATAACTGAAATTTCTTCAATTTTGCCTCAAAATAAGGGAAATTACTGCCTTTTTGCCCCCAAATAAGGGTAATTTCAGCCTTTTTACCTCAAAATAAGGGGAATTTCTGCATTTTTGCCACAAAATATTAGGAATTTCTGCTTTTTGCCCCAAAATAAGGAAAATTTCTGCCTTTTTTCCCTGAAATAAGTGAAATTTCTGCAATTTTGCCCCAACATAAGTGAAATTTCTGCAATTTTGTTCTAAAATAAGGTAAATTTCTGGAATTTTGCCCCAAATAAGTGGAATTTCTGAGTTTCGCCCCAAAAGAAGGAGAATTTCTGTCTTTTTGCCCCAACATATAGGGAATTTCTACCTTTTTGCCCGACAATTAGGGGAATTTCTGCAATTTTGCTCCAAAATACGGGGAATTTCTGCCTTTTTGCCCGAAAATAAGAAGAATGCATACCTTTTTGCCATAAAAAAGAGAATTTCTTCATTTTTGCTCCAAAATAAGAAAAATTTCTGCTTTTTTGCCTCTAAATAAGTGGTATTTCTGTCTTTTTCCCCCAAAACAAAGGGAATTTCTGTCTTTTTTGCCCCAAAATATGGAAAATTTCTTACTTATTACCCTGAAATAAGTGAAATTTCTGCAATTTTGCCCCCAAATAAGCGAAATTTCGGCATTTTTACCCCCAAATAAGAGGAATTTCACCATTTTTACCTCAAAATAAAGGGAATTTCTGCATTTTTGCCACAAAATATAAGGAATTTCTGCCTTTTTGCCCCAAAATAAGGAAAATTTCTGCCTTTTTTTCCCTGAAATAAGTGAAATTTCCGCAAGTTTGGCCCAAAATAAGTGAAATTTCTGCCTTTTTGCCCCCAAATAAGGGGAATTTTAGCCTTTTTACCTCAAAATAAGGGGAATTTCTGCATTTTTGCCCTAAAATATGGGAAATTTCTGCCTTTTTGTCCCAAAATAAGAAAAATTTCTGCAATTTTGTACCAAAATAAAAGAAATTTCTGCCTTTTTGCTTCCAAATAGAAAAATTTCTACTTTTTTTTCTGAAAAAAGTGAAATTTCTGAAATTTTGCCCCAAAATAAGTGAAATTTCTAAAATTTTGCCCCAAAATAAGTGAAATTTCTGGGATTTTGCCCCAAAATAAGTGGAATTTCTGTCTTTTTCCCCCAAAACAAAGGGAATCTCTGTATTTTTTGCCCCAAGATAAGGAAAATTTCTGACTTATTACCCCGAAATAAGTGAAATTGCTGCAATTTTGCCTCAAAATAAGAAAAATTTCTTTCTTTTTGCCCCCAAATAAGGGGAATTTCAGCCTTTTTACGTCAAAAAAAGGGAAATTTCTGCAGTTTTGCCCCAAAATATGGGAAATTTCTGCGTTTTTGCCCCAAAATAAGAAAAATTTCTTCAATTTTGTACCAAAATAAAAGAAATTTCTGCCTTTTTGCCCCAAAATAAAAAAAATTCTGCTTTTTTTCTGAAATAAGTGAAATTTCTGCAATTTTGCCCAAAATAAGTGAAATTTCTGCAATTTTTCCACAAAATAAGAAAAATTTCTGGAATTTTGCCTCAAAATAAGTGGTATTTCTGAGTTTTGCCACAAAATAAGGAGAATTTCTGTCCTTTTGCCCCAACATATAGGGAATTTCTGCCTTTTTGCCCCACAATTAGGGGAATTTCTGCAATTTTGCTCCAAAATACGGGGAATTTCTGCCTTTTTGTCCGAAAATAAGAAGAATGCATACCTTTTTGCCATAAAAAAGGGAAATTTCTTCATTTTTGCTCCAAAATAAGGGGAATTTCTGCATTTGCCTCTAAATAAGTGGAATTTCTGTCTTTTTCCCCCAAAACAAAGGGAATTTCTGTCTTTTTTGCCCCAAAATAAGGAAAATTTCTGACTTATTACCCTGAAATAAGTGAAATTTCTGCAATTTTGCCTCAAAATAAAGGAAATTTCTGCCTTTTTGCCCCCAAATAAGGGGAATTTCAGCCTTTTTATCTCAAAATAAGGGGAATTTCTGCTTTTTTGCCTCTAAATAAGTGGAATTTCTGTCTTTTTCCCCCAAAACAAAGGGAATTTCTGTATTTTTTGCCCCAAGATAAGGAAAATTTCTGACTTATCACCCTGAAATAAGTGAAATTGCTGTATTTTGCCTCAAAATAAGAAAAATTTCTCCCTTTTTGCCCCCAAATAAGGAGAATTTCAGCCTTTTTACTTCAAAAAAAGGGAAATTTCTGCATTTTTGCCCCAAAATATGGGAACTTTCTGCGTTTTTGCCCCAAAATAAGAAAATTTTCTTCAATTTTGTACCAAAATAAAAGAAATTTCTGCCTTTTTCCCCTAAAATAAAAAAAAATCTGCTTTTTTTCCGAAATAAGTGAAATTTCTGCAATTTTGCCCCAAAATGAAGGAAATTTCTGGAATTTTGCCTCAAAATAAGTGGTATTTCTGAGTTTTGCCACAAAATAAGGAGAATTTCTGTCCTTTTGCCCCAACATATAGGGAATTTCTGCCTTTTTGCTCCACAATTAGGGGAATTTCTGCAATTTTGCTCCAAAATACGGGGAATTTCTGCCTTTTTGTCCGAAAATAAGAAGAATGCATACCTTTTTGCCATAAAAAAGGGAAATTTCTTAATTTTTGCTCCAAAATAAGGGGAATTTCTGCATTTGCCTCTAAATAAGTTGAATTTCTGTCTTTTTCCCCCAAAACAAAGGGAATTTCTGTCTTCTTTGCCCCAAAATAAAGAAAATTTCTGACTTATTACACTGAAATAAGTGAAATTTCTGCAATTTTGCCCCAAAATAAAGGAAATTTCTGCCTTTTTGCCCCCAAATAAGGGGAATTTCAGCCTTTTTACCTCAAAATAAGGGGAATTTCTTCTTTTTTCCCTCTAAATAAGTGGAATTTCTGTCTTTTTTCTCTAAAACAAAAAAAATTTCTGTCTTTTTGCCCCAAAATAAGGAAAATTTCTGACTTTTTTTCTTTAAATAAGTGAAATTTCTGCTTTTTTGCCCCCAAATAAGAGAATTTCAGATTTTTTACCCCAAAATAAGGGGAATTTCTGCATTTTTGCCCCAAAATTTGGGAAATTTCTGCCTTTTTGCCCCAAAATAAGAAAAATTTCTGCAATTTTGTTACAAAATAAAAGAAATTTCTGCCTTTTTGCCCCAAAATAAGAAAATTTATGCTTTTTTTTTCTGAAATAACTGAAATTTCTGTAATTTTGCCCCAAAATAAGTGAAATTTCTGAGTTTTGCCACAAAATAAGGAGAATTTCTGTCTTTTTGCCCCAACATATAAGGAATTTCTGCCTTTTTGCCCCACAATTAGAGGAATTTCTGCAATTTTGCTCCAAAATACGGGGAATTTCTGCATTTTTGTCTGAAAATAAGAAGAATGCATACCTTTTTGCCATAAAAAACGGAAATTTTTTCATTTTTGCTCCAAAATAAGAAGAATTTCTGCTTTTTTCCTCTAAATAATTCGAATATCTGTTTTTTCCCACAAAACAAATAGAATTTCTGTCTTTTTTGCCCCAAAATAAAGAAAATTGCTGATTTATTAACCTGAAATAAATGAAATTTCTGCAATTTTGCCTCTAAATAAGAGAAATTTCTGCCTTTTTGCACCCAAATAAGGGGAATTTCAGCCTTTTTACCTCAAAATAAGGGGAATTTCTGCATTTTTGCTTCAAAATATGGGAAATTTCTGCCTTTTTGCCCCAAAATAAAAAAAATTTCTGCTTTTTTCCCTGAAATAAGTGAAATTTCTGAAATTTTGCCCCAAAATAAGTGAAATTTCTGCAATTTGGCCCCAAAATATGGGAAATTTCTGGAATTTTGCCCCAAAATAAGTGGAATTTCTCAGTTTTGCCCCAAAATAAGAAGAATGTCTGTCTTTTTGCCCCAACATATAGGGAATTTCTGCCTTTTTGCCCCACAATTAGGGGAATTTCTGCAATGTTGCTCAAAATACAGGGAATTTCTGCCTTTTTGCCTGAAAATAAGAAGAATGCATACCTTTTTGCCATAAAAAAGGGAAATTTCTTCATTTTTGCTTCAAAATAAGGGGAATTTCTGCCTTTTTGACTCTAAATAAGTGGAATTTCTGTCTTTTTCCCCCAAAACAAAGGGAATTTCTGTCTTTTTTCTTCCAAAATAAAAAAAATTTCTTACTTATTACCCTGAAATAACTGAAATTTCTTCAATTTTGCCCCAAAATAAGGGAAATTACTGCCTTTTTGCCCCCAAATAAGGGTAATTTCAGCCTTTTTACCTCAAAATAAGGGGAATTTCTGCATTTTTGCCACAAAATATTAGGAATTTCTGCTTTTTGCCCCAAAATAAGGAAAATTTCTGCCTTTTTTCCCTGAAATAAGTGAAATTTCTGCAATTTTGCCCCAAAATAAGTGAAATTTCTGCAATTTTGTTCTAAAATAAGGTAAATTTCTGGAATTTTGCCCCAAATAAGTGGAATTTTTGAGTTTCGCCCCAAAATAAGGAGAATTTCTGTCTTTTTGCCCCAACATATAGGGAATTTCTACCTTTTTGCCCGACAATTAGGGGAATTTCTGCAATTTTGCTCCAAAATACGGGGAATTTCTGCCTTTTTCCCTGAAAATTAGAAGAATACATACCTTTTTGCCATAAAAAAGAGAAATTTCTTCATTTTTGCTCCAAAATAAGGAAAATTTCTGCTTTTTTGCCTCTTAATAAGTGGTATTTCTGTCTTTTTTTCCCAAAACAAAGGGAATTTCTGTCTTTTTTGCCCCAAAATATGGAAAATTTCTTACTTATTACCCTGAAATAAGTGAAATTTCTGCAATTTTGCCCCAAAATAAGCAAAATTTCGGCCTTTTTAACCCCAAATAAGGGGAATTTCACCCTTTTTACCTCAAAATAAAGGGAATTTCTGCATTTTTGCCACAATATATTAGGAATTTCTGCCTTTTTGCCCCAAAATGAGGAAAATTTCTGCCATTTTTCCCTGAAATAAGTGAAATTTCCGCAAGTTTGGCCCAAAATAAGTGAAATTTCTGCCTTTTTGCGCCCAAATAAGGGGAATTTTAGCCTTTTTACCTCAAAATAAGGGGAATTTCTGCATTTTTGCCCCAAAATATGGGAAATTTCTGCCTTTTTGCCCCAAAATAAGAAAAATTTCTGCAATTTTGTACCAAAATAAAAGAAATTTCTGCCTTTTTGCTTCCAAATAGAAAAATTTCTACTTCTTTTTCTGAAAAAAGTGAAATTTCTGAAATTTTGCCCCAAAATAAGTGAAATTTCTACAATTTTGCCCCAAAATAAGTGAAATTTCTGGAATTTTGTCCCAAAATAAGTGGAATTTCTGTCTTTTCCCCCCAAAACAAAGGGAATTTCTGTATTTTTTGCCCCAAGATAAGGAAAATTTCTGACTTATTACCCTGAAATAAGTGAAATTGCTGCAATTTTGCCTCAAAATAAGAAAAATTTCTCCCTTTTTGCCCCCAAATAAGGGGAATTTCAGCCTTTTTACGTCAAAAAAAGGGAAATTTCTGCAGTTTTGCCCCAAAATATGGGAAATTTCTGCGTTTTTGCCCCAAAATACGAAAAATTTCTTTAATTTTGTACCAAAATAAAAGAAATTTCTGCCTTTTTGCCCCAAAATAAAAAAAAATTCTGCTTTTTTTCTGAAATAAGTAAAATTTCTGCAATTTTGCCCAAAATAAGTGAAATTTCTGCAATTTTTCCACAAAATAAGGGAAATTTCTGGAATTTTGCCTCAAAATAAGTGGTATTTCTGAGTTTTGCCACAAAATAAGGAGAATTTCTGTCCTTTTGCCCCAACATATAGGGAATTTCTGCCTTTTTGCCCCACAATTAGGGGAATTTCTGCAATTTTGCTCCAAAATACGGGGAATTTCTGCTTTTTTGTCCGAAAATAAGAAGAATGCATACCTTTTTGCCATAAAAAAGGGAAATTTCTTCATTTTTGCTCCAAAATAAGGGGAATTTCTGCATTTGCCCCTAAATAAGTAGAATTTCTGTCTTTTTCCCCCAAAACAAAGGGAATTTCTGTCTTTTTTGCCCCAAAATAAGGAAAATTTCTGACTTATTACCTTGAAATAAGTGAAATTTCTGCAATTTTGCCCAAAATAAGTGAAATTTCTGCAATTTTTCCACAAAATAAGGGAAATTTCTGGAATTTTGCCTCAAAATAAGTGGTATTTCTGAGTTTTGCCACAAAATAAGGAGAATTTCTGTCCTTTTGCCCCAACATATAGGGAATTTCTGCCTTTTTGCCCCACAATTAGGGGAATTTCTGCAATTTTGCTCTAAAATACGGGGAATTTCTGCTTTTTGTCCGAAAATAAGAAGAATGCATACCTTTTTGCAATAAAAAAGGGAAATTTCTTCATTTTTTGCTCCAAAATAAGGGGAATTTCTGCATTTGCCTCTAAATAAGTGGAATTTCTGTCTTTTTCCCCCAAAACAAAGGGAATTTCTGTCTTTTTTGCCCCAAAATAAGGAAAATTTCTGACTTATTACCTTGAAATAAGTGAAATTTCTGCAATTTTGCCTCAAAATAAAGGAAATTTCTGCCTTTTTGCCTCCAAATAAGGGGAATTTCAGCCTTTTTACCTCAAAATAAGGGGAATTTCTGCTTTTTTGCCTCTAAATAAGTGGAATTTCTGTCTTTTTCTCTAAAACAAAAGGAATTTCTGTCTTTTTGCCCCAAAATAAGGAAAATTTCTGACTTTTTTTCTTTAAATAAGTGAAATTTCTGCTTTTTTTGCCCCCGAATAATGGAATTTCAGACTTTTTACCCCATAATAAGGGGAATTTCTGCATTTTTGCCCCAAAATATGGGAAATTTCTGCCTTTTTGCCCCAAAATAAGAAAATTTCTGCTTTTTTTTTCTGAAATAACTGAAATTTCTGCAATTTTGTCCCAAAATAGGTGAAATTTCTGAGTTTTGCCACAAAATAAGGAGAATTTCTGTCTTTTTGCCCCAACATATAAGGAATTTCTTCCTTTTTGCCCCACAATTAGAGGAATTTCTGCAATTTTGCTCCAAAATACGGGGAATTTCTGCCTTTTTGTCTGAAAATAAGAAGAATGCATACCTTTTTGCAATAAAAAAGTAAAATTTTTTCATTTTTGCTCCAAAATAAGAAGAATTTCTGCTTTTTTCCTCTAAATAATTCGAATTTCTGTTTTTTCCCCGAAAACAAATAGAATTTCTGTCTTTCTTGCCCCAAAATAAAGAAAATTTCTGATTTATTACCCTGAAATAAGTGAAATTTCTGCAATTTTTCCCCAAAATAAGGGAAATTACTGCCTTTTTGCCCCCAAATAAGGGGAATTTCAGCCTTTTTACCTCAAAATAAGAGGAATTTCTGCATTTTTACTACAAAATATTAGGAATTTCTGTTTTTTGCCCGAAAATAAGGAAAATTTCTGCTTTTTTTCCCTGAAATAAGTGAAATTTCTGCAATTTTGCCCCAAAATAAGTGAAATTTCTGCAATTTTGCCTTAAAATAAGGTAAATTTCTGGAATTTTGCCCCAAATAAGTGGAATTTCTGAGTTTCGCCCCAAAATAAAGAGAATTTCTGTCTTTTTGCCCCAACATATATGGAATTTCTACCTTTTTGCCTGACAATTAGGGGAATTTCTGCAATTTTGCTCCAAAATACAAGGAATTTTTGCCTTTTTGCCATAAAAAAGGGAAATTTCTTAATTTTTGCTCCAAAATAAGGAAAATTTCTGCTTTTTTGCCTCTAAATAAGTGGTATTTCGGTCTTTTTCCTCCAAAACAAAGGGAATTTCTGTCTTTTTTGCCCCAAAATAAAAAAAATTTCTGACTTATTACCCTGAAATAAGTGAAATTTCTGCAATTTTGACACAAAATAAGGGAAATTTCGGCCTTTTTACCCCCAAATAAGGGGAATTTCACCCTTTTTACCTCAAAATAAAGTGAATTTCTTTATTTTTGCCAGAAAATATTAGGAATTTCTGCCTTTTTGCCCCAAAAGAAGGAAAATTTCTGCCTTTTTTCCCTGAAATAAGTGAAATTTCCGCAATTTTGGCCCAAAAGAAGTGGATTTTCTGCCTTTTTGCCCCCAAATAAGGGGAATTTTAGCCTTTTTACCTCAAAATAAGGGGAATTTCTGAATTTTTGCCCCAAAATATGGGAAATTTCTGCCTTTTTGCCCCAAAATAAGAAAAATTTCTGCAATTTTGTACCAAAATAAAAGAAATTTCTGCATTTTTGCTTACAAATAGAAAAATTTTTATTTTTTTTTTTCTGAAAATAAGTGAAATTTCTGAAATTTTGGCCCAAAATAAGTGAAATTTCTAAAATTTTGCCCCAAAATAAGTGAAATTTCTGGAATTTTGCCCCAAAATAAGTGGAATTTCTGAGTTTTACCCCAAAATAAGGAGAATTTCTGTCTTTTTGCCCCAACATATAGGGAATTTCTGCCTTTTTGCCCCACAATTAGGGGAATTTCTGCAATTTTGCTCCAAAAGACGGGGAATTTCTGCCTTTTTGCCCGAAAATAAGAATGCATACCTTTTTGACATAAAAAAGGAAAATTTCTTCATTTTTGCTCCAAAATAAAAGGAATTTCTGCCTTTTTGACTCTAAATAAGTGGAATTTCTGTCTTTTTCCCCCAAAACAAAGGGAATTTCTGTCTTTTTTGTTCCAAAATAAGGAAAATTTCTGACTTATTACCCTGAAGTAAGTGAAATTTCTACAATTTTGCCCCCAAAAAAGGGAAATTTCTGCCGTTTTTGCCCCCAAATAAAGGGAATTTTAGCCTTTTTACCTCAAAATAAGGGGAATTTCTGCATTTTTGCCACAAAATATTAGGAATTTCTGCCTTTTTGCCCCAAAATAAGGAAAATTTCTGCCTTTTTTTCCTGAAATAAGTGAAATTTCTGAAATTTTGCCCCAAAATAAGTGAAATTTCTGCAATTTTGCCCCAAAATAAGGGAAATTTCTGCAATTTTGTACCAAAATAAAAGAAATTTCTGCCTTTTTGCTTCCAAATAAGAAAATTTCTGCTTTTTTGCCTCTAAATAAGTGGTATTTCTGTCTTTTTCCCCCAAAACAAAGGGAATTTCTGTCTTTTTTGCCCCAAAATATGGAAAATTTCTTACTTATTACCCTGAAATAAGTGAAATTTCTGCAATTTTGCCCCCAAATAAGCGAAATTTCGGCATTTTTACCCCCAAATAAGAGGAATTTCACCATTTTTACCTCAAAATAAAGGGAATTTCTGCATTTTTGCCACAAAATATAAGGAATTTCTGCCTTTTTGCCCCAAAATAAGGAAAATTTCTGCCTTTTTTTCCCTGAAATAAGTGAAATTTCCGCAAGTTTGGCCCAAAATAAGTGAAATTTCTGCCTTTTTGCCCCCAAATAAGGGGAATTTTAGCCTTTTTACCTCAAAATAAGGGGAATTTCTGCATTTTTGCCCTAAAATATGGGAAATTTCTGCCTTTTTGTCCCAAAATAAGAAAAATTTCTGCAATTTTGTACCAAAATAAAAGAAATTTCTGCCTTTTTGCTTCCAAATAGAAAAATTTCTACTTTTTTTTCTGAAAAAAGTGAAATTTCTGAAATTTTGCCCCAAAATAAGTGAAATTTCTAAAATTTTGCCCCAAAATAAGTGAAATTTCTGGGATTTTGCCCCAAAATAAGTGGAATTTCTGTCTTTTTCCCCCAAAACAAAGGGAATCTCTGTATTTTTTGCCCCAAGATAAGGAAAATTTCTGACTTATTACCCCGAAATAAGTGAAATTGCTGCAATTTTGCCTCAAAATAAGAAAAATTTCTTTCTTTTTGCCCCCAAATAAGGGGAATTTCAGCCTTTTTACGTCAAAAAAAGGGAAATTTCTGCAGTTTTGCCCCAAAATATGGGAAATTTCTGCGTTTTTGCCCCAAAATAAGAAAAATTTCTTCAATTTTGTACCAAAATAAAAGAAATTTCTGCCTTTTTGCCCCAAAATAAAAAAAATTCTGCTTTTTTTCTGAAATAAGTGAAATTTCTGCAATTTTGCCCAAAATAAGTGAAATTTCTGCAATTTTTCCACAAAATAAGAAAAATTTCTGGAATTTTGCCTCAAAATAAGTGGTATTTCTGAGTTTTGCCACAAAATAAGGAGAATTTCTGTCCTTTTGCCCCAACATATAGGGAATTTCTGCCTTTTTGCCCCACAATTAGGGGAATTTCTGCAATTTTGCTCCAAAATACGGGGAATTTCTGCCTTTTTGTCCGAAAATAAGAAGAATGCATACCTTTTTGCCATAAAAAAGGGAAATTTCTTCATTTTTGCTCCAAAATAAGGGGAATTTCTGCATTTGCCTCTAAATAAGTGGAATTTCTGTCTTTTTCCCCCAAAACAAAGGGAATTTCTGTCTTTTTTGCCCCAAAATAAGGAAAATTTCTGACTTATTACCCTGAAATAAGTGAAATTTCTGCAATTTTGCCTCAAAATAAAGGAAATTTCTGCCTTTTTGCCCCCAAATAAGGGGAATTTCAGCCTTTTTATCTCAAAATAAGGGGAATTTCTGCTTTTTTGCCTCTAAATAAGTGGAATTTCTGTCTTTTTCCCCCAAAACAAAGGGAATTTCTGTATTTTTTGCCCCAAGATAAGGAAAATTTCTGACTTATCACCCTGAAATAAGTGAAATTGCTGTATTTTGCCTCAAAATAAGAAAAATTTCTCCCTTTTTGCCCCCAAATAAGGAGAATTTCAGCCTTTTTACTTCAAAAAAAGGGAAATTTCTGCATTTTTGCCCCAAAATATGGGAACTTTCTGCGTTTTTGCCCCAAAATAAGAAAATTTTCTTCAATTTTGTACCAAAATAAAAGAAATTTCTGCCTTTTTCCCCTAAAATAAAAAAAAATCTGCTTTTTTTCCGAAATAAGTGAAATTTCTGCAATTTTGCCCCAAAATGAAGGAAATTTCTGGAATTTTGCCTCAAAATAAGTGGTATTTCTGAGTTTTGCCACAAAATAAGGAGAATTTCTGTCCTTTTGCCCCAACATATAGGGAATTTCTGCCTTTTTGCTCCACAATTAGGGGAATTTCTGCAATTTTGCTCCAAAATACGGGGAATTTCTGCCTTTTTGTCCGAAAATAAGAAGAATGCATACCTTTTTGCCATAAAAAAGGGAAATTTCTTAATTTTTGCTCCAAAATAAGGGGAATTTCTGCATTTGCCTCTAAATAAGTTGAATTTCTGTCTTTTTCCCCCAAAACAAAGGGAATTTCTGTCTTCTTTGCCCCAAAATAAAGAAAATTTCTGACTTATTACACTGAAATAAGTGAAATTTCTGCAATTTTGCCCCAAAATAAAGGAAATTTCTGCCTTTTTGCCCCCAAATAAGGGGAATTTCAGCCTTTTTACCTCAAAATAAGGGGAATTTCTTCTTTTTTCCCTCTAAATAAGTGGAATTTCTGTCTTTTTTCTCTAAAACAAAAAAAATTTCTGTCTTTTTGCCCCAAAATAAGGAAAATTTCTGACTTTTTTTCTTTAAATAAGTGAAATTTCTGCTTTTTTGCCCCCAAATAAGAGAATTTCAGATTTTTTACCCCAAAATAAGGGGAATTTCTGCATTTTTGCCCCAAAATTTGGGAAATTTCTGCCTTTTTGCCCCAAAATAAGAAAAATTTCTGCAATTTTGTTACAAAATAAAAGAAATTTCTGCCTTTTTGCCCCAAAATAAGAAAATTTATGCTTTTTTTTTCTGAAATAACTGAAATTTCTGTAATTTTGCCCCAAAATAAGTGAAATTTCTGAGTTTTGCCACAAAATAAGGAGAATTTCTGTCTTTTTGCCCCAACATATAAGGAATTTCTGCCTTTTTGCCCCACAATTAGAGGAATTTCTGCAATTTTGCTCCAAAATACGGGGAATTTCTGCATTTTTGTCTGAAAATAAGAAGAATGCATACCTTTTTGCCATAAAAAACGGAAATTTTTTCATTTTTGCTCCAAAATAAGAAGAATTTCTGCTTTTTTCCTCTAAATAATTCGAATATCTGTTTTTTCCCACAAAACAAATAGAATTTCTGTCTTTTTTGCCCCAAAATAAAGAAAATTGCTGATTTATTAACCTGAAATAAATGAAATTTCTGCAATTTTGCCTCTAAATAAGAGAAATTTCTGCCTTTTTGCACCCAAATAAGGGGAATTTCAGCCTTTTTACCTCAAAATAAGGGGAATTTCTGCATTTTTGCTTCAAAATATGGGAAATTTCTGCCTTTTTGCCCCAAAATAAAAAAAATTTCTGCTTTTTTCCCTGAAATAAGTGAAATTTCTGAAATTTTGCCCCAAAATAAGTGAAATTTCTGCAATTTGGCCCCAAAATATGGGAAATTTCTGGAATTTTGCCCCAAAATAAGTGGAATTTCTCAGTTTTGCCCCAAAATAAGAAGAATGTCTGTCTTTTTGCCCCAACATATAGGGAATTTCTGCCTTTTTGCCCCACAATTAGGGGAATTTCTGCAATGTTGCTCAAAATACAGGGAATTTCTGCCTTTTTGCCTGAAAATAAGAAGAATGCATACCTTTTTGCCATAAAAAAGGGAAATTTCTTCATTTTTGCTTCAAAATAAGGGGAATTTCTGCCTTTTTGACTCTAAATAAGTGGAATTTCTGTCTTTTTCCCCCAAAACAAAGGGAATTTCTGTCTTTTTTCTTCCAAAATAAAAAAAATTTCTTACTTATTACCCTGAAATAACTGAAATTTCTTCAATTTTGCCCCAAAATAAGGGAAATTACTGCCTTTTTGCCCCCAAATAAGGGTAATTTCAGCCTTTTTACCTCAAAATAAGGGGAATTTCTGCATTTTTGCCACAAAATATTAGGAATTTCTGCTTTTTGCCCCAAAATAAGGAAAATTTCTGCCTTTTTTCCCTGAAATAAGTGAAATTTCTGCAATTTTGCCCCAAAATAAGTGAAATTTCTGCAATTTTGTTCTAAAATAAGGTAAATTTCTGGAATTTTGCCCCAAATAAGTGGAATTTTTGAGTTTCGCCCCAAAATAAGGAGAATTTCTGTCTTTTTGCCCCAACATATAGGGAATTTCTACCTTTTTGCCCGACAATTAGGGGAATTTCTGCAATTTTGCTCCAAAATACGGGGAATTTCTGCCTTTTTCCCTGAAAATTAGAAGAATACATACCTTTTTGCCATAAAAAAGAGAAATTTCTTCATTTTTGCTCCAAAATAAGGAAAATTTCTGATTTTTTGCCTCTTAATAAGTGGTATTTCTGTCTTTTTTTCCCAAAACAAAGGGAATTTCTGTCTTTTTTGCCCCAAAATATGGAAAATTTCTTACTTATTACCCTGAAATAAGTGAAATTTCTGCAATTTTGCCCCAAAATAAGCAAAATTTCGGCCTTTTTAACCCCAAATAAGGGGAATTTCACCCTTTTTACCTCAAAATAAAGGGAATTTCTGCATTTTTGCCACAATATATTAGGAATTTCTGCCTTTTTGCCCCAAAATGAGGAAAATTTCTGCCATTTTTCCCTGAAATAAGTGAAATTTCCGCAAGTTTGGCCCAAAATAAGTGAAATTTCTGCCTTTTTGCGCCCAAATAAGGGGAATTTTAGCCTTTTTACCTCAAAATAAGGGGAATTTCTGCATTTTTGCCCCAAAATATGGGAAATTTCTGCCTTTTTGCCCCAAAATAAGAAAAATTTCTGCAATTTTGTACCAAAATAAAAGAAATTTCTGCCTTTTTGCTTCCAAATAGAAAAATTTCTACTTCTTTTTCTGAAAAAAGTGAAATTTCTGAAATTTTGCCCCAAAATAAGTGAAATTTCTACAATTTTGCCCCAAAATAAGTGAAATTTCTGGAATTTTGTCCCAAAATAAGTGGAATTTCTGTCTTTTCCCCCCAAAACAAAGGGAATTTCTGTATTTTTTGCCCCAAGATAAGGAAAATTTCTGACTTATTACCCTGAAATAAGTGAAATTGCTGCAATTTTGCCTCAAAATAAGAAAAATTTCTCCCTTTTTGCCCCCAAATAAGGGGAATTTCAGCCTTTTTACGTCAAAAAAAGGGAAATTTCTGCAGTTTTGCCCCAAAATATGGGAAATTTCTGCGTTTTTGCCCCAAAATACGAAAAATTTCTTTAATTTTGTACCAAAATAAAAGAAATTTCTGCCTTTTTGCCCCAAAATAAAAAAAAATTCTGCTTTTTTTCTGAAATAAGTAAAATTTCTGCAATTTTGCCCAAAATAAGTGAAATTTCTGCAATTTTTCCACAAAATAAGGGAAATTTCTGGAATTTTGCCTCAAAATAAGTGGTATTTCTGAGTTTTGCCACAAAATAAGGAGAATTTCTGTCCTTTTGCCCCAACATATAGGGAATTTCTGCCTTTTTGCCCCACAATTAGGGGAATTTCTGCAATTTTGCTCCAAAATACGGGGAATTTCTGCTTTTTTGTCCGAAAATAAGAAGAATGCATACCTTTTTGCCATAAAAAAGGGAAATTTCTTCATTTTTGCTCCAAAATAAGGGGAATTTCTGCATTTGCCCCTAAATAAGTAGAATTTCTGTCTTTTTCCCCCAAAACAAAGGGAATTTCTGTCTTTTTTGCCCCAAAATAAGGAAAATTTCTGACTTATTACCTTGAAATAAGTGAAATTTCTGCAATTTTGCCCAAAATAAGTGAAATTTCTGCAATTTTTCCACAAAATAAGGGAAATTTCTGGAATTTTGCCTCAAAATAAGTGGTATTTCTGAGTTTTGCCACAAAATAAGGAGAATTTCTGTCCTTTTGCCCCAACATATAGGGAATTTCTGCCTTTTTGCCCCACAATTAGGGGAATTTCTGCAATTTTGCTCTAAAATACGGGGAATTTCTGCTTTTTGTCCGAAAATAAGAAGAATGCATACCTTTTTGCAATAAAAAAGGGAAATTTCTTCATTTTTGCTCCAAAATAAGGGGAATTTCTGCATTTGCCTCTAAATAAGTGGAATTTCTGTCTTTTTCCCCCAAAACAAAGGGAATTTCTGTCTTTTTTGCCCCAAAATAAGGAAAATTTCTGACTTATTACCTTGAAATAAGTGAAATTTCTGCAATTTTGCCTCAAAATAAAGGAAATTTCTGCCTTTTTGCCTCCAAATAAGGGGAATTTCAGCCTTTTTACCTCAAAATAAGGGGAATTTCTGCTTTTTTGCCTCTAAATAAGTGGAATTTCTGTCTTTTTCTCTAAAACAAAAGGAATTTCTGTCTTTTTGCCCCAAAATAAGGAAAATTTCTGACTTTTTTTCTTTAAATAAGTGAAATTTCTGCTTTTTTTGCCCCCGAATAATGGAATTTCAGACTTTTTACCCCATAATAAGGGGAATTTCTGCATTTTTGCCCCAAAATATGGGAAATTTCTGCCTTTTTGCCCCAAAATAAGAAAATTTCTGCTTTTTTTTTCTGAAATAACTGAAATTTCTGCAATTTTGTCCCAAAATAGGTGAAATTTCTGAGTTTTGCCACAAAATAAGGAGAATTTCTGTCTTTTTGCCCCAACATATAAGGAATTTCTTCCTTTTTGCCCCACAATTAGAGGAATTTCTGCAATTTTGCTCCAAAATACGGGGAATTTCTGCCTTTTTGTCTGAAAATAAGAAGAATGCATACCTTTTTGCAATAAAAAAGTAAAATTTTTTCATTTTTGCTCCAAAATAAGAAGAATTTCTGCTTTTTTCCTCTAAATAATTCGAATTTCTGTTTTTTCCCCGAAAACAAATAGAATTTCTGTCTTTCTTGCCCCAAAATAAAGAAAATTTCTGATTTATTACCCTGAAATAAGTGAAATTTCTGCAATTTTTCCCCAAAATAAGGGAAATTACTGCCTTTTTGCCCCCAAATAAGGGGAATTTCAGCCTTTTTACCTCAAAATAAGAGGAATTTCTGCATTTTTACTACAAAATATTAGGAATTTCTGTTTTTTGCCCGAAAATAAGGAAAATTTCTGCTTTTTTTCCCTGAAATAAGTGAAATTTCTGCAATTTTGCCCCAAAATAAGTGAAATTTCTGCAATTTTGCCTTAAAATAAGGTAAATTTCTGGAATTTTGCCCCAAATAAGTGGAATTTCTGAGTTTCGCCCCAAAATAAAGAGAATTTCTGTCTTTTTGCCCCAACATATATGGAATTTCTACCTTTTTGCCTGACAATTAGGGGAATTTCTGCAATTTTGCTCCAAAATACAAGGAATTTTTGCCTTTTTGCCATAAAAAAGGGAAATTTCTTAATTTTTGCTCCAAAATAAGGAAAATTTCTGCTTTTTTGCCTCTAAATAAGTGGTATTTCGGTCTTTTTCCTCCAAAACAAAGGGAATTTCTGTCTTTTTTGCCCCAAAATAAAAAAAATTTCTGACTTATTACCCTGAAATAAGTGAAATTTCTGCAATTTTGACACAAAATAAGGGAAATTTCGGCCTTTTTACCCCCAAATAAGGGGAATTTCACCCTTTTTACCTCAAAATAAAGTGAATTTCTTTATTTTTGCCAGAAAATATTAGGAATTTCTGCCTTTTTGCCCCAAAAGAAGGAAAATTTCTGCCTTTTTTCCCTGAAATAAGTGAAATTTCTGCAATTTTGGCCCAAAAGAAGTGGATTTTCTGCCTTTTTGCCCCCAAATAAGGGGAATTTTAGCCTTTTTACCTCAAAATAAGGGGAATTTCTGAATTTTTGCCCCAAAATATGGGAAATTTCTGCCTTTTTGCCCCAAAATAAGAAAAATTTCTGCAATTTTGTACCAAAATAAAAGAAATTTCTGCATTTTTGCTTACAAATAGAAAAATTTTTATTTTTTTTTTTCTGAAAATAAGTGAAATTTCTGAAATTTTGGCCCAAAATAAGTGAAATTTCTAAAATTTTGCCCCAAAATAAGTGAAATTTCTGGAATTTTGCCCCAAAATAAGTGGAATTTCTGAGTTTTACCCCAAAATAAGGAGAATTTCTGTCTTTTTGCCCCAACATATAGGGAATTTCTGCCTTTTTGCCCCACAATTAGGGGAATTTCTGCAATTTTGCTCCAAAAGACGGGGAATTTCTGCCTTTTTGCCCGAAAATAAGAATGCATACCTTTTTGACATAAAAAAGGAAAATTTCTTCATTTTTGCTCCAAAATAAAAGGAATTTCTGCCTTTTTGACTCTAAATAAGTGGAATTTCTGTCTTTTTCCCCCAAAACAAAGGGAATTTCTGTCTTTTTTGTTCCAAAATAAGGAAAATTTCTGACTTATTACCCTGAAGTAAGTGAAATTTCTACAATTTTGCCCCCAAAAAAGGGAAATTTCTGCCGTTTTTGCCCCCAAATAAAGGGAATTTTAGCCTTTTTACCTCAAAATAAGGGGAATTTCTGCATTTTTGCCACAAAATATTAGGAATTTCTGCCTTTTTGCCCCAAAATAAGGAAAATTTCTGCCTTTTTTTCCTGAAATAAGTGAAATTTCTGAAATTTTGCCCCAAAATAAGTGAAATTTCTGCAATTTTGCCCCAAAATAAGGGAAATTTCTGCAATTTTGTACCAAAATAAAAGAAATTTCTGCCTTTTTGCTTCCAAATAAGAAAATTTCTGCTTTTTTGCCTCTAAATAAGTGGTATTTCTGTCTTTTTCCCCCAAAACAAAGGGAATTTCTGTCTTTTTTGCCCCAAAATATGGAAAATTTCTTACTTATTACCCTGAAATAAGTGAAATTTCTGCAATTTTGCCCCCAAATAAGCGAAATTTCGGCATTTTTACCCCCAAATAAGAGGAATTTCACCATTTTTACCTCAAAATAAAGGGAATTTCTGCATTTTTGCCACAAAATATAAGGAATTTCTGCCTTTTTGCCCCAAAATAAGGAAAATTTCTGCCTTTTTTTCCCTGAAATAAGTGAAATTTCCGCAAGTTTGGCCCAAAATAAGTGAAATTTCTGCCTTTTTGCCCCCAAATAAGGGGAATTTTAGCCTTTTTACCTCAAAATAAGGGGAATTTCTGCATTTTTGCCCTAAAATATGGGAAATTTCTGCCTTTTTGTCCCAAAATAAGAAAAATTTCTGCAATTTTGTACCAAAATAAAAGAAATTTCTGCCTTTTTGCTTCCAAATAGAAAAATTTCTACTTTTTTTTCTGAAAAAAGTGAAATTTCTGAAATTTTGCCCCAAAATAAGTGAAATTTCTAAAATTTTGCCCCAAAATAAGTGAAATTTCTGGGATTTTGCCCCAAAATAAGTGGAATTTCTGTCTTTTTCCCCCAAAACAAAGGGAATCTCTGTATTTTTTGCCCCAAGATAAGGAAAATTTCTGACTTATTACCCCGAAATAAGTGAAATTGCTGCAATTTTGCCTCAAAATAAGAAAAATTTCTTTCTTTTTGCCCCCAAATAAGGGGAATTTCAGCCTTTTTACGTCAAAAAAAGGGAAATTTCTGCAGTTTTGCCCCAAAATATGGGAAATTTCTGCGTTTTTGCCCCAAAATAAGAAAAATTTCTTCAATTTTGTACCAAAATAAAAGAAATTTCTGCCTTTTTGCCCCAAAATAAAAAAAATTCTGCTTTTTTTCTGAAATAAGTGAAATTTCTGCAATTTTGCCCAAAATAAGTGAAATTTCTGCAATTTTTCCACAAAATAAGAAAAATTTCTGGAATTTTGCCTCAAAATAAGTGGTATTTCTGAGTTTTGCCACAAAATAAGGAGAATTTCTGTCCTTTTGCCCCAACATATAGGGAATTTCTGCCTTTTTGCCCCACAATTAGGGGAATTTCTGCAATTTTGCTCCAAAATACGGGGAATTTCTGCCTTTTTGTCCGAAAATAAGAAGAATGCATACCTTTTTGCCATAAAAAAGGGAAATTTCTTCATTTTTGCTCCAAAATAAGGGGAATTTCTGCATTTGCCTCTAAATAAGTGGAATTTCTGTCTTTTTCCCCCAAAACAAAGGGAATTTCTGTCTTTTTTGCCCCAAAATAAGGAAAATTTCTGACTTATTACCCTGAAATAAGTGAAATTTCTGCAATTTTGCCTCAAAATAAAGGAAATTTCTGCCTTTTTGCCCCCAAATAAGGGGAATTTCAGCCTTTTTATCTCAAAATAAGGGGAATTTCTGCTTTTTTGCCTCTAAATAAGTGGAATTTCTGTCTTTTTCCCCCAAAACAAAGGGAATTTCTGTATTTTTTGCCCCAAGATAAGGAAAATTTCTGACTTATCACCCTGAAATAAGTGAAATTGCTGTATTTTGCCTCAAAATAAGAAAAATTTCTCCCTTTTTGCCCCCAAATAAGGAGAATTTCAGCCTTTTTACTTCAAAAAAAGGGAAATTTCTGCATTTTTGCCCCAAAATATGGGAACTTTCTGCGTTTTTGCCCCAAAATAAGAAAATTTTCTTCAATTTTGTACCAAAATAAAAGAAATTTCTGCCTTTTTCCCCTAAAATAAAAAAAAATCTGCTTTTTTTCCGAAATAAGTGAAATTTCTGCAATTTTGCCCCAAAATGAAGGAAATTTCTGGAATTTTGCCTCAAAATAAGTGGTATTTCTGAGTTTTGCCACAAAATAAGGAGAATTTCTGTCCTTTTGCCCCAACATATAGGGAATTTCTGCCTTTTTGCTCCACAATTAGGGGAATTTCTGCAATTTTGCTCCAAAATACGGGGAATTTCTGCCTTTTTGTCCGAAAATAAGAAGAATGCATACCTTTTTGCCATAAAAAAGGGAAATTTCTTAATTTTTGCTCCAAAATAAGGGGAATTTCTGCATTTGCCTCTAAATAAGTTGAATTTCTGTCTTTTTCCCCCAAAACAAAGGGAATTTCTGTCTTCTTTGCCCCAAAATAAAGAAAATTTCTGACTTATTACACTGAAATAAGTGAAATTTCTGCAATTTTGCCCCAAAATAAAGGAAATTTCTGCCTTTTTGCCCCCAAATAAGGGGAATTTCAGCCTTTTTACCTCAAAATAAGGGGAATTTCTTCTTTTTTCCCTCTAAATAAGTGGAATTTCTGTCTTTTTTCTCTAAAACAAAAAAAATTTCTGTCTTTTTGCCCCAAAATAAGGAAAATTTCTGACTTTTTTTCTTTAAATAAGTGAAATTTCTGCTTTTTTGCCCCCAAATAAGAGAATTTCAGATTTTTTACCCCAAAATAAGGGGAATTTCTGCATTTTTGCCCCAAAATTTGGGAAATTTCTGCCTTTTTGCCCCAAAATAAGAAAAATTTCTGCAATTTTGTTACAAAATAAAAGAAATTTCTGCCTTTTTGCCCCAAAATAAGAAAATTTATGCTTTTTTTTTCTGAAATAACTGAAATTTCTGTAATTTTGCCCCAAAATAAGTGAAATTTCTGAGTTTTGCCACAAAATAAGGAGAATTTCTGTCTTTTTGCCCCAACATATAAGGAATTTCTGCCTTTTTGCCCCACAATTAGAGGAATTTCTGCAATTTTGCTCCAAAATACGGGGAATTTCTGCATTTTTGTCTGAAAATAAGAAGAATGCATACCTTTTTGCCATAAAAAACGGAAATTTTTTCATTTTTGCTCCAAAATAAGAAGAATTTCTGCTTTTTTCCTCTAAATAATTCGAATATCTGTTTTTTCCCACAAAACAAATAGAATTTCTGTCTTTTTTGCCCCAAAATAAAGAAAATTGCTGATTTATTAACCTGAAATAAATGAAATTTCTGCAATTTTGCCTCTAAATAAGAGAAATTTCTGCCTTTTTGCACCCAAATAAGGGGAATTTCAGCCTTTTTACCTCAAAATAAGGGGAATTTCTGCATTTTTGCTTCAAAATATGGGAAATTTCTGCCTTTTTGCCCCAAAATAAAAAAAATTTCTGCTTTTTTCCCTGAAATAAGTGAAATTTCTGAAATTTTGCCCCAAAATAAGTGAAATTTCTGCAATTTGGCCCCAAAATATGGGAAATTTCTGGAATTTTGCCCCAAAATAAGTGGAATTTCTCAGTTTTGCCCCAAAATAAGAAGAATGTCTGTCTTTTTGCCCCAACATATAGGGAATTTCTGCCTTTTTGCCCCACAATTAGGGGAATTTCTGCAATGTTGCTCAAAATACAGGGAATTTCTGCCTTTTTGCCTGAAAATAAGAAGAATGCATACCTTTTTGCCATAAAAAAGGGAAATTTCTTCATTTTTGCTTCAAAATAAGGGGAATTTCTGCCTTTTTGACTCTAAATAAGTGGAATTTCTGTCTTTTTCCCCCAAAACAAAGGGAATTTCTGTCTTTTTTCTTCCAAAATAAAAAAAATTTCTTACTTATTACCCTGAAATAACTGAAATTTCTTCAATTTTGCCCCAAAATAAGGGAAATTACTGCCTTTTTGCCCCCAAATAAGGGTAATTTCAGCCTTTTTACCTCAAAATAAGGGGAATTTCTGCATTTTTGCCACAAAATATTAGGAATTTCTGCTTTTTGCCCCAAAATAAGGAAAATTTCTGCCTTTTTTCCCTGAAATAAGTGAAATTTCTGCAATTTTGCCCCAAAATAAGTGAAATTTCTGCAATTTTGTTCTAAAATAAGGTAAATTTCTGGAATTTTGCCCCAAATAAGTGGAATTTTTGAGTTTCGCCCCAAAATAAGGAGAATTTCTGTCTTTTTGCCCCAACATATAGGGAATTTCTACCTTTTTGCCCGACAATTAGGGGAATTTCTGCAATTTTGCTCCAAAATACGGGGAATTTCTGCCTTTTTCCCTGAAAATTAGAAGAATACATACCTTTTTGCCATAAAAAAGAGAAATTTCTTCATTTTTGCTCCAAAATAAGGAAAATTTCTGCTTTTTTGCCTCTTAATAAGTGGTATTTCTGTCTTTTTTTCCCAAAACAAAGGGAATTTCTGTCTTTTTTGCCCCAAAATATGGAAAATTTCTTACTTATTACCCTGAAATAAGTGAAATTTCTGCAATTTTGCCCCAAAATAAGCAAAATTTCGGCCTTTTTAACCCCAAATAAGGGGAATTTCACCCTTTTTACCTCAAAATAAAGGGAATTTCTGCATTTTTGCCACAATATATTAGGAATTTCTGCCTTTTTGCCCCAAAATGAGGAAAATTTCTGCCATTTTTCCCTGAAATAAGTGAAATTTCCGCAAGTTTGGCCCAAAATAAGTGAAATTTCTGCCTTTTTGCGCCCAAATAAGGGGAATTTTAGCCTTTTTACCTCAAAATAAGGGGAATTTCTGCATTTTTGCCCCAAAATATGGGAAATTTCTGCCTTTTTGCCCCAAAATAAGAAAAATTTCTGCAATTTTGTACCAAAATAAAAGAAATTTCTGCCTTTTTGCTTCCAAATAGAAAAATTTCTACTTCTTTTTCTGAAAAAAGTGAAATTTCTGAAATTTTGCCCCAAAATAAGTGAAATTTCTACAATTTTGCCCCAAAATAAGTGAAATTTCTGGAATTTTGTCCCAAAATAAGTGGAATTTCTGTCTTTTCCCCCCAAAACAAAGGGAATTTCTGTATTTTTTGCCCCAAGATAAGGAAAATTTCTGACTTATTACCCTGAAATAAGTGAAATTGCTGCAATTTTGCCTCAAAATAAGAAAAATTTCTCCCTTTTTGCCCCCAAATAAGGGGAATTTCAGCCTTTTTACGTCAAAAAAAGGGAAATTTCTGCAGTTTTGCCCCAAAATATGGGAAATTTCTGCGTTTTTGCCCCAAAATACGAAAAATTTCTTTAATTTTGTACCAAAATAAAAGAAATTTCTGCCTTTTTGCCCCAAAATAAAAAAAAATTCTGCTTTTTTTCTGAAATAAGTAAAATTTCTGCAATTTTGCCCAAAATAAGTGAAATTTCTGCAATTTTTCCACAAAATAAGGGAAATTTCTGGAATTTTGCCTCAAAATAAGTGGTATTTCTGAGTTTTGCCACAAAATAAGGAGAATTTCTGTCCTTTTGCCCCAACATATAGGGAATTTCTGCCTTTTTGCCCCACAATTAGGGGAATTTCTGCAATTTTGCTCCAAAATACGGGGAATTTCTGCTTTTTTGTCCGAAAATAAGAAGAATGCATACCTTTTTGCCATAAAAAAGGGAAATTTCTTCATTTTTGCTCCAAAATAAGGGGAATTTCTGCATTTGCCCCTAAATAAGTAGAATTTCTGTCTTTTTCCCCCAAAACAAAGGGAATTTCTGTCTTTTTTGCCCCAAAATAAGGAAAATTTCTGACTTATTACCTTGAAATAGGTGAAATTTCTGCAATTTTGCCCAAAATAAGTGAAATTTCTGCAATTTTTCCACAAAATAAGGGAAATTTCTGGAATTTTGCCTCAAAATAAGTGGTATTTCTGAGTTTTGCCACAAAATAAGGAGAATTTCTGTCCTTTTGCCCCAACATATAGGGAATTTCTGCCTTTTTGCCCCACAATTAGGGGAATTTCTGCAATTTTGCTCTAAAATACGGGGAATTTCTGCTTTTTGTCCGAAAATAAGAAGAATGCATACCTTTTTGCAATAAAAAAGGGAAATTTCTTCATTTTTGCTCCAAAATAAGGGGAATTTCTGCATTTGCCTCTAAATAAGTGGAATTTCTGTCTTTTTCCCCCAAAACAAAGGGAATTTCTGTCTTTTTTGCCCCAAAATAAGGAAAATTTCTGACTTATTACCTTGAAATAAGTGAAATTTCTGCAATTTTGCCTCAAAATAAAGGAAATTTCTGCCTTTTTGCCTCCAAATAAGGGGAATTTCAGCCTTTTTACCTCAAAATAAGGGGAATTTCTGCTTTTTTGCCTCTAAATAAGTGGAATTTCTGTCTTTTTCTCTAAAACAAAAGGAATTTCTGTCTTTTTGCCCCAAAATAAGGAAAATTTCTGACTTTTTTTCTTTAAATAAGTGAAATTTCTGCTTTTTTTGCCCCCGAATAATGGAATTTCAGACTTTTTACCCCATAATAAGGGGAATTTCTGCATTTTTGCCCCAAAATATGGGAAATTTCTGCCTTTTTGCCCCAAAATAAGAAAATTTCTGCTTTTTTTTTCTGAAATAACTGAAATTTCTGCAATTTTGTCCCAAAATAGGTGAAATTTCTGAGTTTTGCCACAAAATAAGGAGAATTTCTGTCTTTTTGCCCCAACATATAAGGAATTTCTTCCTTTTTGCCCCACAATTAGAGGAATTTCTGCAATTTTGCTCCAAAATACGGGGAATTTCTGCCTTTTTGTCTGAAAAT
Organism: Micromys minutus; assembly: GCF_963924665.1. Classification (NCBI taxonomy): domain Eukaryota; kingdom Metazoa; phylum Chordata; class Mammalia; order Rodentia; family Muridae; genus Micromys; species Micromys minutus. The sequence continues at coordinate 178,219 of NW_027667760.1, forward strand.
AAGAAGAATGCATACCTTTTTGCAATAAAAAAGTAAAATTTTTTCATTTTTGCTCCAAAATAAGAAGAATTTCTGCTTTTTTCCTCTAAATAATTCGAATTTCTGTTTTTTCCCCGAAAACAAATAGAATTTCTGTCTTTCTTGCCCCAAAATAAAGAAAATTTCTGATTTATTACCCTGAAATAAGTGAAATTTCTGCAATTTTTCCCCAAAATAAGGGAAATTACTGCCTTTTTGCCCCCAAATAAGGGGAATTTCAGCCTTTTTACCTCAAAATAAGAGGAATTTCTGCATTTTTACTACAAAATATTAGGAATTTCTGTTTTTTGCCCGAAAATAAGGAAAATTTCTGCTTTTTTTCCCTGAAATAAGTGAAATTTCTGCAATTTTGCCCCAAAATAAGTGAAATTTCTGCAATTTTGCCTTAAAATAAGGTAAATTTCTGGAATTTTGCCCCAAATAAGTGGAATTTCTGAGTTTCGCCCCAAAATAAAGAGAATTTCTGTCTTTTTGCCCCAACATATATGGAATTTCTACCTTTTTGCCTGACAATTAGGGGAATTTCTGCAATTTTGCTCCAAAATACAAGGAATTTTTGCCTTTTTGCCATAAAAAAGGGAAATTTCTTAATTTTTGCTCCAAAATAAGGAAAATTTCTGCTTTTTTGCCTCTAAATAAGTGGTATTTCGGTCTTTTTCCTCCAAAACAAAGGGAATTTCTGTCTTTTTTGCCCCAAAATAAAAAAAATTTCTGACTTATTACCCTGAAATAAGTGAAATTTCTGCAATTTTGACACAAAATAAGGGAAATTTCGGCCTTTTTACCCCCAAATAAGGGGAATTTCACCCTTTTTACCTCAAAATAAAGTGAATTTCTTTATTTTTGCCAGAAAATATTAGGAATTTCTGCCTTTTTGCCCCAAAAGAAGGAAAATTTCTGCCTTTTTTCCCTGAAATAAGTGAAATTTCCGCAATTTTGGCCCAAAAGAAGTGGATTTTCTGCCTTTTTGCCCCCAAATAAGGGGAATTTTAGCCTTTTTACCTCAAAATAAGGGGAATTTCTGAATTTTTGCCCCAAAATATGGGAAATTTCTGCCTTTTTGCCCCAAAATAAGAAAAATTTCTGCAATTTTGTACCAAAATAAAAGAAATTTCTGCATTTTTGCTTACAAATAGAAAAATTTTTATTTTTTTTTTTCTGAAAATAAGTGAAATTTCTGAAATTTTGGCCCAAAATAAGTGAAATTTCTAAAATTTTGCCCCAAAATAAGTGAAATTTCTGGAATTTTGCCCCAAAATAAGTGGAATTTCTGAGTTTTACCCCAAAATAAGGAGAATTTCTGTCTTTTTGCCCCAACATATAGGGAATTTCTGCCTTTTTGCCCCACAATTAGGGGAATTTCTGCAATTTTGCTCCAAAAGACGGGGAATTTCTGCCTTTTTGCCCGAAAATAAGAATGCATACCTTTTTGACATAAAAAAGGAAAATTTCTTCATTTTTGCTCCAAAATAAAAGGAATTTCTGCCTTTTTGACTCTAAATAAGTGGAATTTCTGTCTTTTTCCCCCAAAACAAAGGGAATTTCTGTCTTTTTTGTTCCAAAATAAGGAAAATTTCTGACTTATTACCCTGAAGTAAGTGAAATTTCTACAATTTTGCCCACAAAAAAGGGAAATTTCTGCCGTTTTTGCCCCCAAATAAAGGGAATTTTAGCCTTTTTACCTCAAAATAAGGGGAATTTCTGCATTTTTGCCACAAAATATTAGGAATTTCTGCCTTTTTGCCCCAAAATAAGGAAAATTTCTGCCTTTTTTTCCTGAAATAAGTGAAATTTCTGAAATTTTGCCCCAAAATAAGTGAAATTTCTGCAATTTTGCCCCAAAATAAGGGAAATTTCTGCAATTTTGTACCAAAATAAAAGAAATTTCTGCCTTTTTGCTTCCAAATAAGAAAATTTCTGCTTTTTTTCTGAAATAAGTGAAATTTCTGAAATTTTTCCCCAAAATAAGTGAAATTTCTACAATTTTGCCCCAAAATAAGTGAAATTTCTGGAATTTTGCCTCAAAATAATTGGAATTTCATAGTTTTGACCCAAAATAAGGAGAATTTCTGTCTTTTTGCCTCAACATATAGGGATTTTCTGCCTTTTTGCCCCACAATTATGGCAATTTCTGCAATTTTGCTCCAAAATACGGGGAATTTCTGCCTTTTTGCCCGAAAATAAGAAGAATGCATACCTTTTTGCCATAAAAAAGGAAAATTTCTTCATTTTTGCTCCAAAATAATTGGAATTTCTGCTTTTATGCCTCTAAATATGTGGAATTTCTGTCTTTGTCCCCCAATACAAATAGAATTTCGGTCTTTTTGCTCCAAAATAAGGAAAATTTGTGACTTATTACCCAAATAAGTTAAATTTCTGCAATTTTGCACCAAAATAAGTGAAAATTCTGCAATTTTGCCCCAAAATAAGTGAAATTTCCACAATTTTGCCCCAAAATAAGTGAAATTTCTGGAATTTTGCCCCAAAATAAGTGGAATTTCTGAGTTTTGCCCCAAAATAAGGAGAATTTCTGTCTTTTTGCCTCAACATATAGGGAATTTCTGCCTTTTTGCCCCACAATTAGGGGAATTTCTGCAATTTTGCTCCAAAATACGGGGAATTTCTGCCTTTTTGCCCGAAAATAAGAATGCATAACTTTTTGCCATAAAAAAGGAAAATTTCTTCATTTTTGCTCCAAAATAAAGGGAATTTTTGCTTTTTTGCCTCTAAATAAGTGGAATTTCTGTCTTTTTCTCCCAAAACAAAGGTAATTTCTGTCTTTTTTGCCCAAAAATAAGGAAATCTTCTGACTTATTACCCTGAAGTAAGTGAAATTTATGCAATTTTGCCCCAAAAAAAGAGGAATTTCTGCTTTTTTGTCTCTAAATAAGTGGAATTTATGTATTTTTCCCCCAAAACAAAGGGAATTTCTGTCTTTTTTGCGCAAAATAAAGAAAATTTCTGACTTATTACCATGAAATAAGGGAAATTTCTGGAATTTTGCCCCAAATAAGGGAAATTTCTGCCTTTTTGCCCGAAAATAAGAAGAATGCATAACTATTTGCGATAAAAAAGGAAAATTTCTTCATTTTTGCTCCAAAATAAAGAGATTTTTTGCTTTTATGCCTCTAAATATGTGGAATTTCTGTCTTTGTCCCCCCAAAAAAGGGAATTTCTGTATTTTTGCCTCAAAATAAGGAAAATTTTTGACTTATTACCCTGAAATAAGTGAAATTTCTGCAATTTTTCCCCAAAATAAGGGAAATTTCTCCCTTTTTGCCCTCAAATAACGGGTATTTCAGCCTTTTTACCTCAAAATAAGAAGAATTTCTGCATTTTGCCCCAAAATATGGGAAATTTCTGACTTTTTGCCCAAAATAAAAAAATTTTCTGCAATTTTGTACCAAAATAAAGAAAATTTTGCCTTTTTGCCCCAGAAGAAGAAAATTTCTGCTTTTTTTCCCTTAAATAAGTGAAATTTCTGCAATTTTGCCCCAAAATAAGTGAAATTTCTGCAATTTTGCCCCAAAATAAGAGAAATTTCTGGAATTTTGCCTTAAAATATGTGGAATTTCTGAGTTTTGCCCCAAAATAAGAAGGATTTCTGTCTTTATGCCATAAAATATAGGGAATTTCTGCCTTTTTACCCCACAATTAGAGGAATTTCTGCAATTTTGCTCCAAAATACAGGAAATTTCTGGTTTTTGCCCTAAAATAAGAAGAATGCATACCTTTTTGCCATAAAAAAGAAAAATTTCTTCATTTTTGCTCCAAAATAAGGGGAATTTCTGCTTTTTTGCCTCTAAATAATTGGAATTTCTGTCTTTTTCCCCCAAAACAAAGGGAATTTCTGTCTTTTTTGCCCTAAATTAAAAAAAATTTCTGACTTATTACCCTGACATAAGTGAAATTTCTCCAATTTTGCCCCAAAATAAGTGAAATTTCTGCAATTTTGCCCCAAAATAAGAAAAATTTCTGACTTATTATTCTGAAATAAGTGAAATTTCTGCAATTTTGCCCCAAAATAAGGGAAATTTCTGCCTTTTTGCCCCCAAATAAGGGGAATTTCAGCCTTTTTCCTCAAAATAAGAAGAATTTCTGCATTTTTGCCCCAAAATATGGGAAATTTCTGCATTTTTGCTCCAAAATAAGAAAAATTTCTGCAATTTTGTACCAAAATAAATGAAATGTCTGCCTTTTTGCCCCAAAATAAGAAAATTTCTGCTTTTTTTTTCTGAAATAAGTGAAATTTTTGCAATTTTGCCCCAAAATAGGTGAAATTTCAGCAATTTTGCCCCAAAATAAGTGGAATTTCTGAGTTTTGCCCGAAAATAAGGAGGATTTCTGTCTTTTTCACAAACATATAAGGAATTTCTTCCTTTTTGCCCCACAATTAAGGGAATTTCTACAATTTTGCTCCAAATACGGGGAATTTCTGCTTTTTAGCCTAAAAATAAGGGGAATGTATACCTTTTGCTATAAAAAAGGGAAATTTCTTCATTTTTGCTAAAAAATAAAAGGAATTTCTGCTTTTTTGCCTCTAAAAAAGTGGAATTTCTGTGTTTTCCCCACAAAACAAAGTGAATTTCTGTGTTTTTTGCCCAAAATAAGGAAAATTTATGACTTATTACCCTGAAATAAGTGAAATTTCTGCAATTTTGCCCCAAAATAAGGGAAATTTCTGCCTTTTTGCCCCCAAATAAGGGGAATTTCAGCCTTTTTCCTCAAAATAAGAAGAATTTCTGCATTTTTGCCCCAAAATATGGGAAATTTCTGCATTTTTGCTCCAAAATAAGAAAAATTTCTGCAATTTTGTACCAAAATAAATGAAATTTCTGCCTTTTTGCCTCAAAATAAGAAAATTTCTGCTTTTTTTTCTGAAATAAGTGAAATTTCTGCAATTTTGCCCCAAAATAGGTGAAATTTCAGCAATTTTCCCCCAAAATAAGGGAAATTTCTGGAATTTTGCCCTATAATAAGTAAACTTCTGAGTTTTGCCCGATATTAAGGAGAATTTCTGTCTTTTTGCACCAACATATAGGGAATTTCTGCCTTTTTGTTCCACAATTAGGGGAATTTCTGCAATTTTCCTCCAAAATACGGGGAATTTCTGCCTTTTGGCCCAAAAATAAGAAGAAAGCATACCTTTTTGCCATAAAAAAGGGAAATTTCTTCATTTTTTCCCCAAATAAGAGGAATTTCTGCATTTTTGACTCTAAATAAGTAGAATTTCTGTCTATTTCCCCCAAAACAAAGGAAATTTCTGTCCTTTTAGCTTCAAAATAAGGAAAATTTCTGACTTATTACCCTGAAATAAGTGAAATTTCTGCAATTTTGCCCCAAAATAAGGGAAATTACTGCCTTTTGCCCCCAAATAAGGGGAATTTCAGCCTTTTTACCTCAAAATAAGGGGAATTTCTAGATTTTTGCCACAAAATATTAGGAATTTCTGCCTTTTTCCCAAAAATAAGGAAAATTTCTGCCTTTTTTTCCTGAAATAAGTGAAATATCTGCAATTTTGCCCCAAAATAAGTGAAATTTCTTCAATTTTGCCCCAAAATAATGGAAATTTTTTGAATTTTGCCCCAAAATAAGTGGAATTTCTGAGTTTTGCCCCAAAATAAGGAGAATTTCTGTCTTTTTGCCCTAACATATAGGGAATTTCTGCCTTTTTGCCCCAGAATTAGGGGAATTTCTGCAATTTTGCTCCAAAATACGGGGAATTTCTGACTTTTTGCTCGATAATAAGAAGAATGCATACCTTTTTGCCATAAAAAAGGGAAATTTTTGCAATTTTGCTCCAAAATAAGGGAAATTTCTGCTTTTTTGCCTCTAAATATGTGGAATCTGTCTTTTTCCCCGAAAACAAAGGGAATTTCTGTCTTTTTTGCCCCAAAATAAGGAAAATTTCTGCCTTTTTGCCCCCAAAGAAGGGGAATATCAGCCTTTTTACCTCAAAATAAGGGGAATTTCTGCATTTTTGCCACAAAATATTAGGAATTTCTGTTTTTTTGCCCAAAAATAAGGAAAATTTCTGCCTTTTTTCCCTGAAATAAGTGAATTGTCTGCAATTTTGCCCCAAAATAAGTGAAATTTCTGCAATTTTGCCCCAAAATAAGGAAAATTTCTGCCTTTTATCCCTGAAATAAGTGAATTGTCTGCAATTTTGCCCCAAAATAAGAGAAATTTCTGCTTTTTGACCCCAAAAAAGGGGAATTTCAGCTTTTTTACCTCAAAATAAGGGGAATTTCTGCATTTTTGCCCCAAAATATGGGAAATTTCTGCCTTTTTGCCCCAAATTAAGAAAAATTTCTGCAATTTTGTACCAAAATAAAAGAAATTTCTGCCTTTTTGCCCCAAAATAAGAAAATTTTGCTATTTTTCTGAAATAAATGAAATTTCTGCAATTTTGCCTCAAAATATTTTAAATTTCTGAATTTTGCCCTAAAATAAGGAGAATTTCTGTCTATTTGCCCCAACAGATAGGGAATTTCTGCCTTTTTGCACCACAATTAGGGGAATGTCTGCAATTTTGCTCCTAAATACGGGGAATTTCTGCCTTTTTGCCCGAAAATAAGAATGCATACCTTTTTGCCATAAAAAAGGAAAATTTCTTTATTTTTGCTCCAAAATAAGGGGAATTTCTGCCTTTTTGACTCTAAATAAATGGAATTTCTGTCTTTTCCCCCAAAACAAAGGGAATTTCTGTCTTTTTTGTTCCAAAATAAGGAAAATTTCTGACTTATTACCCTGAAGTAAGTGAAATTTCTACAATTTTGCCCCAAAAAAAGGGAAATTTCTGCCTTTTTGCCCCCAAATAAGGGGAATTTCAGCCTTTTTACCTCAAAATAAGGGGAATTTCTGCATTTTTGCCACAAAATATTAGGAATTTCTGCCTTTTTGCCCCAAAATAAGGAAAATTTCTGCCTTCTTTTTCAGAAATAAGTGAAATTTCTGAAATTTTGCCCCAAAATAAGTGAAATTTCTGCAATTTTGCCCCAAAATAAAGGAAATTTCTGCAATTTTGTACCAAAATAAAAGAAATTTCTGCTTTTTGGCTTCAAAATTAGAAAATTTCTGCTTTTTTTCTGAAATAAGTGAAATTTCTGAAATTTTTCCCCAAAATAAGTGAAATTTCTACAATTTTGCCCCAAAATAAGTGAAATTTCTGGAATTTTGCCTCAAAATAATTGGAATTTCATAGTTTTGACCCAAAATAAGGAGAATTTCTGTCTTTTTGCCTCAACATATAGGGAATTTCTGCCTTTTTGCCCCACAATAAGGGCAATTTCTGCAATTTTGCTCCAAAATACGGGGAATTTCTGCCTTTTTGCCCGAAAATAAGAAGAATGCATACCTTTTTGCCATAAAAAAGGAAAATTTCTTCATTTTTGCTCTAAAATAAGGGGAATTTCTGCTTTTATGCCTCTAAACATGTAGAATTTCTGTCTTTGTCCCCTAATACAAATAGAATTTCTGTCTTTTTGCCCCAAAATAAGGAAAATTTCTGACTTATTACCCTGAAATAAGTTAAATTTCTGCAATTTTGCCCCAAAATAAGTGAAATTTCTGCAATTTTGCCCCAAAATAAGTGAAATATCTGAAATTTTGCCCCAAAATAAGTGGAATTTCTGAGTTTTGACCAAAAATAAGGAGAATTTCTGTCTTTTTGCCCCAACATATAGGGAATTTCTGCCTTTTTGCCCCACAATTAGGGGAATTTCTGCAATTTTGCTCCAAAATACGGGTAATTTCTTCCTTTTTGCGCGAAAATAAGTAGAATGCATAACTTTTTGCCATAAAAAAGGGAAATTTTTGCAATTTTGCTCCAAAATAAAGGGAATTTCTGCTTTTCTGCCTCTAAATAACTGGAATTTCTGTCTTTTTCCCCCAAAACAAAGGTAATTTCTGTCTTTTTTGCCCAAAAATAAGGAAAATTTCTGACTTATTACCCTGAAGTAAGTGAAATTTATGCAATTTTGCCCCAAAATAAGGGAAATTTCTGCTTTTTTGTCTCTAAATATGTGGAATTTATGTATTTTTCCCCCAAAACAAAGGGAATTTCTGTCTTTTTTGCGCAAAATAAGGAAAATTTCTGACTTATTACTATGAAATAAGGGAAATTTCTGAAATTTTGCCCCAAATAAGGGAAATTTCTGCCTTTTTGCCCCCAAATAAGGGGGATTTCAGCCTTTTTACCTCAAAATAAGGGGAATTTCTGCAATTTTGCCACAAAATATTAGGAATTTCTGCATTTTTGCCCCAAAATAAAAAAAATTTCTGCCTTTTTTCACTGAAATAAGTAAAATTCCTGCAATTTTGCCCCAAAATAAGTGAAATTTTTGCAATTTTGTCCCAAAATAAGGGAAATCTCTGGAATTTTGCCCCAAAATAAGTGGAAGTTCTGAGTTTTGCCACAAAATAAGGAGAATTTCTGTTTTTTGCCCTAACATATAGGGAATTTCTGCCTTTTTGCCCCACAATAAGAGGAATTTCTGCAATTTCTCTCCAAAATATGGGGAATTTCTGCCTTTTTGCCCAAAAGTAAGAATGCATAGCTTTTTGCCATAAAAAGGGAAATTTCTTCATTTTTGCTCCAAAATAAGGGGAATTTCTGCTTTTTTTGCATCTAAATAAGTGGAATTTCTGTCTTTTTCCCCCAAAACAAAGGGAATTTCTGTCTTTTTTGCCCCAAAATAAGGAAAATTTCTGACTTAATACTCTGAAATAAGTGAAATTTCTGCAATTTTGCCCTAAAATAAGGGAAATTTCTGCCTTTTTTGCCCCCAAATAAAGGGAATTTCAGCCTTTTTACCTCCAAATAAGGGGAATTTCTGCATTTTTGCCACAAAATATTAGGAATTTCTGCCTTTTTGCCTCTAAATAAGTGGAATTTCTGTCTTTTCCCCCCAAAACAAAGGGAATTTCTGTCTTTTATGACCCAAAATAAGGAAAATTTCTGACTTATTACTGTGAAATAAGTGAAATTTCTGCAATTTTGCCCCAAAATAATGGAAATATTTGCCTTTTTGCCCCCAAATAAAAGGAATTTCAGCATTTTTACCTCAAAATAAAAGGAATTTCTGCATTTTTGCCACAAAATATTAGGAATTTCTGCCTTTTTGCCCCAAAATAAAAAAAAAATTTCTGCCTTTTTTCACTGAAATAAGTGAAATTTCTGCAATTTTGCCTCAAAATAAGTGAAAATTCTGCAATTTTGCCCCAAAATAAGGGAAATTTCTGGAATTTTGCCCCAAAATAAGTGGAATTTCTGAGTTTTGCTTCAAAATAAGAAGAATATCTGTCTTTTTGCACTAATATATATGGAATTTCTGCCTTTTTGCCCCACAATTAGTGGAATTTCTGCAATTTTGCTCCAAAATAATGGGAATTTCTGCTTTTTTGCCCGAAAATAAAAAGAATGCATACATTTTGGCCATAAAAATAGAGAAATTTCTTCATTTTTGCTCCAAAATAAGGGGAATTTCTGCTTTTTTGCCTTTAAATAAGTAGAATTTCTGTCTCTTTCCCCCAAAACAAAGGAAATTTCTGTCCTTTTAGCCCCAAAATAAAAAAAATTCTGACTTATTACCCTGAAATAAGTGAAATTTCAGCAATTTTGACCCAAAATAAGGGAAATTTCTGCCTTTTTGCCCCCAAATAATGGGAATTTCAGCCTTTTTCCTCAAAATAAGAATTTCTGCATTTTTGCCCCAAAATATGGGAAATTTCTGCATTTTTGCTCCAAAATAAGAAAAATTTCTGCAATTTTGTACCAAAATAAAAGAAATTTCTGCCTTTTTGCCCCAAAATAAGAAAATTTCTGCTTTTTTTTGAAATAAGTGAAATTTCTGCAATTTTGCCCCAAAATAAGTGAAATTTCTGCAATTTTGCCCCAAAATAAGGGAAATTTCTGGAATTTTGCCCTAAAATAAGTGAAATTTCTGAGTTTTGCCCCAAAATAAGGAGAATTTCTGTCTTTTTGCCCCAACATATAGGGAATTTCTGCCTTTTGGCTTCCAAATAAGAAAATTTCTGCTTTTTTTCTGAAATAAGTGAAATTTCTTCAATTGTGCCCAAAAATAAGTGATATTTCTGCAATTTTGCCCCAAAATAAGTGAAATTTCTGCAATTTTGTACCAAAATAAAAGAAATTTCTGCCTTTTTGCTTCCAAATAAGAAAATTTCTGCTTTTTTTTCTGAAATAAGTGAAATTTCTGAAATTTTGCCACAAAATAAGTGAAATTTCTACAATTTTGCCCCAAAATAAGTGAAATTTCTGAAATTTTGCCCCAAAATAAGTGGAATTTCTGAGTTTTGACCCAAAATAAGAATTTCTGTCTTTTTGCCCCACAATTATGGGAATTTCTGCAATTTTGCTCCAAAATACAGGGAATTTTTGCCCTTTAGCCCGAAAATAAGAAGAATGCATGACTTTTTGCCATAAAAAAGGAAAATTTCTTTATTTTTGCTCTAAAATAAGGGAAATTTCTGCTTTTATGCCTCTAAATATGTGGAATTTCTGTCTTTGTCCCCCAAAACAAAGGGAATTTCTGTATTTTTGCCCCAAAATAAGGAAAATTTCTGACTTATTACCCTGAAATAAGTGAAATTTCTGCAATTTTTCCCCAAAATAAGGGAAATTTCTCCCTTTTTGCCCCCAAATAACGGGTATTTCAGCCTTTTTACCTCAAAATAAAGGGAATTTCTGCATTTTTGCCCCAAAATATGGGAAATTTCTGCCTTTTTGCCCAAAATAAAAAAATTTTCTGCAATTTTGTACCAAAATAAAAGAAATTTTTGCCTTTTTGCCCCATAAGAAGAAAATTTCTGCTTTTTTTCCCTTAAATAAGTGAAATTTCTGCAATTTTGCCCCAAAATATGTGAAATTTCTGCAATTTTGCCCCAAAATAAGGGAAATTTCTGGAATTTTGCCTTAAAATAAGTGGAATTTCTGAGTTTTGCCCCAAAATAAGGAGAATTTCTGTCTTTATGTCCCAAAATATAGGGAATTTCTGCCTTTTTGCCTCACAATTAGAGGAATTTCTGCAATTTTGCTCCAAAATACAGGAAATTTCTGGTTTTTGCCCGAAAATAAGAAGAATGCATACCTTTTTGCCATAAAAAAAGAAATTTCTTCATTTTTGCTCCAAAATAAGGGGAATTTCTGCTTTTTGCCTCTAAATAAGTGGAATTTCTGTCTTTTTCCCCCAAAACAAAGGGAATTTCTGTCTTTTTTGCCCCAAAATAAAAAAAAATTTTGACTTATTACCCTGACATAAGTGAAATTTCTCCAATTTTCCCCCAAAATAAGTGAAATTTCTGCAATTTTGCCCCAAAATAAGGAAAATTTCTGCCTTTTTTCCCTGAAATATGTGAAATTTCTGCAATTTTGCCCCAAAATAAGGGAAATGTCTGCCTTTTTGCCCCCAAATATGGGAATTTCATCCTTTTTACCTCAAAAAAAGGGGAATTTCTGCATTTTTGCCCTAAAATATGGGAAATTTCTGCCTTTTTGCCCCAAAATAAAAAAAAAATTTCTGAAATTTTTTACCAAAATATAAGAAATTTCTGCCTTTTTGCCCCAAAATAAAATAATTTCTGATTTTTTTCATATAAGTAAGTGAAATTTCTGGAATTTTGCCCCAAAATAAGTGAAATTTCTACAATTTTCCCCAAAATAAGGGAAATTTCTGGAATTTTGCCCCAAAATAATTGGAATTTTTGAGTTTTTCCCCAAAATAAGGAGAATTTCTGTCTTTTTGCAGTAACATATAGGGAATTTCTGCCTTTTTGCCCCACAATTAGGGGAATTTCTGCAATTTTGCTCCAAAATACGGGAAATATCTGCTTTTTAGCCGGAAAATAAGGGGAATGTATACCTTTTGCCACAAAAAGGGAAATTTCTTCATTTTTGCTAAAAAATAAAAGAAATTTCTGCTTTTTTGCCTCTAAAAAAGTGGAATTTCTGTGTTTTCCCCACAAAACAAAGGGAATTTCTGTGTTTTTTGCCCAAAATAAGGAAAATTTCTGACTTATTACCCTGAAATAAGTGAAATTTCTGCAATTTTGCCCCAAAATAAGGGAAATTTCTGCCTTTTTGCCCCCAAATAAGGAGAATTTCAGACTTTTTCCTCAAAATACAAAGAATGTCTGCATTTTTGCCCCTAAATATGGGAAATTTCTGCATTTTTGCTCCAAAATAAGAAAAATTTCTGCAATTTTGTACCAAAATAAAAGAAATTTCTGCCTTTTTGCCTCAAATTAAGAAAATTTCTGCTTTTTTTTTCTGAAATAAGTGAAATTTCTGCAATTTTGCCCCAAAATAGTTGAAATTTCAGCAATTTTGCCCCAAAATAAGGGAAATTTCTGGAATTTTGCCCTAAAATAAGTAAACTTCTGAGTTTTGCCCGAAAATAAGGAGAATTTCTGTCTTTTTGCCCAAACATATAGGGAATTTCTGCCTTTTTTTTCCACAATTAGGAAAATTTCTGCAATTTTGCTCCAAAATATGGGGAATTTCTGCCTTTTTGCCCAAAAATAAGAAAAATGCATACCTTTTTGCCATAAAAAAGGGAAATTTCTTCATTTTTTCCCCAAATAAGAAGAATTTCTGCATTTTTGACTCTAAATAAGTAAAATTTCTGTCTTTTTCCCCCAAAACAAAGGAAATTTCTGTCCTTTTATCCCCAAAATAAAGAAAATTTCTGAATTATTATCCTGAAATAAGTGAAATTTCTGCAATTTTGCCCCAAAATAAGGGAAATTTTTGCGTTTTTGGCCCCAAATAAGGGGAACTTCAGCCTTTTTACCTCATAATAAGGGGAATTTCTAGATTTTTGCCACAAAATATTAGGAATTTCTGCCTTTTTGTTCCAAAATAAGGAAAATTTCTGCCTTTTTTCCCTGAAATAAGTGAAATTTCTGCAATTTTGCCCCAAAATAAGTGAAATTTCTTCAATTTTGCCCCAAAATAATGGAAATTTCTTGAATTTTGCCCCAAAATAAGTGGAATTTCTGAGTTTTGCCCCAAAATAAGGTGAATTTCTGTCTTTTTGCCCTAACATATAGGGAATTTCTGCCTTTTTGCCCCAGAATTAGGGGAATTTCTGCAATTTTGCTCTAAAATACGGGGAATTTCTGCCTTTTTGCCCGATAATAAGAAGAATGCATACCTTTTTGCCATAAAAAAGGGAAATTTTTGCAATTTTGCTCCAAAATAAGGGAAATTTCTGCTTTTTTGCCTCTAAATATGTGGAATTTCTGTCTTTTTCCCCGAAAACAAAGGGAATTTCTGTCGTTTTTGCCCCAAAATAAGGAAAATTTCTGCCTTTTTGCCCCCAAATAAGGGGAATATCAGCCTTTTTACCTCAAAATAAGGGGAATTTCTGCATTTTTGCCACAAAATATTAGGAATTTCTGTTTTTTTGCCCAAAAATAAGGAAAATTTCTGCCTTTTTTCCCTGAAATAAGTGAATTTTCTGCAATTTTGCCCCAAAATAAGTGAATTTTCTGCAATTTTGCCCCAAAATAAGGGAAATTTTTGGAATTTTGCCCCAAAATGAGAGAAATTTCTGCTTTTTGACCCCAAATAAGGGGAATTTCAGCCTTTTTACCTCAAAATAAGGGGAATTTCTGCATTTTTGCCCCAAAATATGGGAAATTTCTGCCTTTTTGCCCCAAATTAACAAAAATATCTGCAATTTTGTACCAAAATAAAAGAAATTTCTGCCTTTTTGCCCCAAAATAAGAAAATTTTGCTATTTTTCTGAAATAAATGAAATTTCTGCAATTTTGCTCCAAAATACAGGGAATTTCTGATTTTTGCCCGAAAATAAGAAGAATGCATACCTTTTTGCCATAAAAAAGAAAAATTATTTCATTTTTGCTCCAAAATAAGGGGAATTTCTGCTTTTATGCCTCAAAATATGTGGAATTTCTGTCTTTGTCCCCCAATACAAATAGAATTTCTGTCTTTTTGCTCCAAAATAAGGAAAATTTCTGACTTATTACCCTGAAATAAGTTAAATTTCTTCAATTTTGCCCCAAAATAAGTGAAATATCTGCAATTTTGCCCCAAAATAAGTGAAATATCTGAAATTTTGCCCCAAAATAAGTGGAATTTCTGAGTTTTGACCAAAAATAAGGAGAATTTCTGTCTTTTTGCCCCAACATATAGGGAATTTCTGCCTTTTTGCCCCACAATTAGAGGAATTTCTGCAATTTTGCACCAAAATACGGGTAATTTCTTCCTTTTTGCTCGAAAATAAGAAGAATGCATACCTTTTTGCCATAAAAAAGGAAAATTTCTTCATTTTTGCTCCAAAATAAGGGGAATTTCTGCTTTTATGCCTCAAAATATGTGGAATTTCTTTCTTTGTCCCCCAATACAAATAGAATTTCTGTCTTTTCCCCCCAAAACAAAGGTAATTTCTGTCTTTTTTGCCCAAAAATAAGGAAAATTTCTGACTTATTACCCTGAAGTAAGTGAAATTTATGCAATTTTGCGCCAAAATAAGGGGAATTTCTGTTTTTTGTCTCTAAATAAGTGGAATTTATGTATTTTTCCCCCAAAACAAAGGGAATTTCTGTCTTTTTTGCCCAAAATAAGGAAAATTTCTGACTTATTACCATGAAATAAGAGAAATTTCTGGAATTTTGCCCAAAATAAGGGAAATTTCTGCCTTTTTGCCCCCAAATAAGGGGGATTTTTCAGCCTTTTTACCTCAAAATAAGGGGAATTTCTGCATTTTTACCACAAAATATTAGGAATTTCTGCATTTTTGCCCCAAAATAAGGAAAATTTCTGCTTTTTTTCCCTTAAATAAGTGACATTTCTGCAATTTTGCCCCAAAATAAGTGAAATTTCTGCAATTTTGCCCCAAAATAAGGGAAATTTCTGGAATTTTGCCTTAAAATAAGTGGAATTTCTGAGTTTTGCCCCAAAATAAGGAGAATTTCTGTCTTTTTGCCCTAACATATAGGGAATTTCTGCCTTTTTGCCCCAGAATTAGGGGAATTTCTGCAATTTTGCTCCAAAATACGGGGAATTTCTGCCTTTTTGCCCGATAATAAGAAGAATGCATACCTTTTTGCCATAAAAAAGGGAAATTTTTGCAATTTTGCTCCAAAATAAAAGAAATTTCTGCTTTTTTGCCTCTAAATATGTGGAATTTCTGTCTTTTTCCTCGAAAACAAAGGGAATTTCTGTCGTTTTTGCCCCAAAATAAGGAAAATTTCTGCCTTTTTGCCCCCAAATAAGGGGAATATCAGCCTTTTTACCTCAAAGTAAGGGGAATTTCTGCATTTTTGCCACAAAATATTAGGAATTTCTGTTTTTTTGCCCAAAAATAAGGAAAATTTCTGCCTTTTTTCCCTGAAATAAGTGAATTTTCTGCAATTTTGCCCCAAAATAAGTGAATTTTCTGCAATTTTGCCCCAAAATAAGGGAAATTTCTGGAATTTTGCCCCAAAATGAGAGAAATTTCTGCTTTTTGACCCCAAATAAGGGGAATTTCAGCCTTTTTACCTCAAAATAAGGGGAATTTCTGCATTTTTGCCCCAAAATATGGGAAATTTCTGCCTTTTTGCCCCAAATTAACAAAAATATCTGCAATTTTGTACCAAAATAAAAGAAATTTCTGCCTTTTTGCCCCAAAATAAGAAAATTTTGCTATTTTTCTGAAATAAATGAAATTTCTGCAATTTTGCTCCAAAATACAGGGAATTTCTGATTTTTGCCCGAAAATAAGAAGAATGCATACCTTTTTGCCATAAAAAAGAAAAATTATTTCATTTTTGCTCCAAAATAAGGGGAATTTCTGCTTTTATGCCTCAAAATATGTGGAATTTCTGTCTTTGTCCCCCAATACAAATAGAATTTCTGTCTTTTTGCTCCAAAATAAGGAAAATTTCTGACTTATTACCCTGAAATAAGTTAAATTTCTTCAATTTTGCCCCAAAATAAGTGAAATATCTGCAATTTTGCCCCAAAATAAGTGAAATATCTGAAATTTTGCCCCAAAATAAGTGGAATTTCTGAGTTTTGACCAAAAATAAGGAGAATTTCTGTCTTTTTGCCCCAACATATAGGGAATTTCTGCCTTTTTGCCCCACAATTAGAGGAATTTCTGCAATTTTGCACCAAAATACGGGTAATTTCTTCCTTTTTGCTCGAAAATAAGAAGAATGCATACCTTTTTGCCATAAAAAAGGAAAATTTCTTCATTTTTGCTCCAAAATAAGGGGAATTTCTGCTTTTATGCCTCAAAATATGTGGAATTTCTTTCTTTGTCCCCCAATACAAATAGAATTTCTGTCTTTTCCCCCCAAAACAAAGGTAATTTCTGTCTTTTTTGCCCAAAAATAAGGAAAATTTCTGACTTATTACCCTGAAGTAAGTGAAATTTATGCAATTTTGCGCCAAAATAAGGGGAATTTCTGTTTTTTGTCTCTAAATAAGTGGAATTTATGTATTTTTCCCCCAAAACAAAGGGAATTTCTGTCTTTTTTGCCCAAAATAAGGAAAATTTCTGACTTATTACCATGAAATAAGAGAAATTTCTGGAATTTTGCCCAAAATAAGGGAAATTTCTGCCTTTTTGCCCCCAAATAAGGGGGATTTTTCAGCCTTTTTACCTCAAAATAAGGGGAATTTCTGCATTTTTACCACAAAATATTAGGAATTTCTGCATTTTTGCCCCAAAATAAGGAAAATTTCTGCTTTTTTTCCCTTAAATAAGTGACATTTCTGCAATTTTGCCCCAAAATAAGTGAAATTTCTGCAATTTTGCCCCAAAATAAGGGAAATTTCTGGAATTTTGCCTTAAAATAAGTGGAATTTCTGAGTTTTGCCCCAAAATAAGGAGAATTTCTGTCTTTTTGCCCTAACATATAGGGAATTTCTGCCTTTTTGCCCCAGAATTAGGGGAATTTCTGCAATTTTGCTCCAAAATACGGGGAATTTCTGCCTTTTTGCCCGATAATAAGAAGAATGCATACCTTTTTGCCATAAAAAAGGGAAATTTTTGCAATTTTGCTCCAAAATAAAAGAAATTTCTGCTTTTTTGCCTCTAAATATGTGGAATTTCTGTCTTTTTCCTCGAAAACAAAGGGAATTTCTGCATTTTTGCCCCAAAATAAGGAAAATTTCTGCTTTTTTTCCCTTAAATAAGTGACATTTCTGCAATTTTGCCCCAAAATAAGTGAATTTTCTGCAATTTTGCCCCAAAATAAGGGAAATTTCTGGAATT
The DNA here is from genome assembly GCF_963924665.1 of Micromys minutus. Lineage (NCBI taxonomy): Eukaryota > Metazoa > Chordata > Mammalia > Rodentia > Muridae > Micromys > Micromys minutus. The sequence goes on from NW_027667760.1 coordinate 195,510, forward strand.
TTGCCCCAAAATGAGAGAAATTTCTGCTTTTTGACCCCAAATAAGGGGAATTTCAGCCTTTTTACCTCAAAATAAGGGGAATTTCTGCATTTTTGCCCCAAAATATGGGAAATTTCTGCCTTTTTGCCCCAAATTAACAAAAATATCTGCAATTTTGTACCAAAATAAAAGAAATTTCTGCCTTTTTGCCCCAAAATAAGAAAATTTTGCTATTTTTCTGAAATAAATGAAATTTCTGCAATTTTGCTCCAAAATACAGGGAATTTCTGATTTTTGCCCGAAAATAAGAAGAATGCATACCTTTTTGCCATAAAAAAGAAAAATTATTTCATTTTTGCTCCAAAATAAGGGGAATTTCTGCTTTTATGCCTCAAAATATGTGGAATTTCTGTCTTTGTCCCCCAATACAAATAGAATTTCTGTCTTTTTGCTCCAAAATAAGGAAAATTTCTGACTTATTACCCTGAAATAAGTTAAATTTCTTCAATTTTGCCCCAAAATAAGTGAAATATCTGCAATTTTGCCCCAAAATAAGTGAAATATCTGAAATTTTGCCCCAAAATAAGTGGAATTTCTGAGTTTTGACCAAAAATAAGGAGAATTTCTGTCTTTTTGCCCCAACATATAGGGAATTTCTGCCTTTTTGCCCCACAATTAGAGGAATTTCTGCAATTTTGCACCAAAATACGGGTAATTTCTTCCTTTTTGCTCGAAAATAAGAAGAATGCATACCTTTTTGCCATAAAAAAGGAAAATTTCTTCATTTTTGCTCCAAAATAAGGGGAATTTCTGCTTTTATGCCTCAAAATATGTGGAATTTCTTTCTTTGTCCCCCAATACAAATAGAATTTCTGTCTTTTCCCCCCAAAACAAAGGTAATTTCTGTCTTTTTTGCCCAAAAATAAGGAAAATTTCTGACTTATTACCCTGAAGTAAGTGAAATTTATGCAATTTTGCGCCAAAATAAGGGGAATTTCTGTTTTTTGTCTCTAAATAAGTGGAATTTATGTATTTTTCCCCCAAAACAAAGGGAATTTCTGTCTTTTTTGCCCAAAATAAGGAAAATTTCTGACTTATTACCATGAAATAAGAGAAATTTCTGGAATTTTGCCCAAAATAAGGGAAATTTCTGCCTTTTTGCCCCCAAATAAGGGGGATTTTTCAGCCTTTTTACCTCAAAATAAGGGGAATTTCTGCATTTTTACCACAAAATATTAGGAATTTCTGCATTTTTGCCCCAAAATAAGGAAAATTTCTGCTTTTTTTCCCTTAAATAAGTGACATTTCTGCAATTTTGCCCCAAAATAAGTGAAATTTCTGCAATTTTGCCCCAAAATAAGGGAAATTTCTGGAATTTTGCCTTAAAATAAGTGGAATTTCTGAGTTTTGCCCCAAAATAAGGAGAATTTCTGTCTTTTTGCCCTAACATATAGGGAATTTCTGCCTTTTTGCCCCAGAATTAGGGGAATTTCTGCAATTTTGCTCCAAAATACGGGGAATTTCTGCCTTTTTGCCCGATAATAAGAAGAATGCATACCTTTTTGCCATAAAAAAGGGAAATTTTTGCAATTTTGCTCCAAAATAAAAGAAATTTCTGCTTTTTTGCCTCTAAATATGTGGAATTTCTGTCTTTTTCCTCGAAAACAAAGGGAATTTCTGCATTTTTGCCCCAAAATAAGGAAAATTTCTGCTTTTTTTCCCTTAAATAAGTGACATTTCTGCAATTTTGCCCCAAAATAAGTGAATTTTCTGCAATTTTGCCCCAAAATAAGGGAAATTTCTGGAATTTTGCCCCAAAATGAGAGAAATTTCTGCTTTTTGACCCCAAATAAGGGGAATTTCAGCCTTTTTACCTCAAAATAAGGGGAATTTCTGCATTTTTGCCCCAAAATATGGGAAATTTCTGCCTTTTTGCCCCAAATTAACAAAAATTTCTGCAATTTTGTACCAAAATAAAAGAAATTTCTGCCTTTTTGCCCCAAAATAAGAAAATTTTGCTATTTTTCTGAAATAAATGAAATTTCTGCAATTTTGCCTCAAAATAAGTTAAATTTCTGAATTTTGCCCTAAAATAAGGAGAATTTCTGTCTTTTTGCCCCAACATATAGGGAATTTCTGCCTTTTTGCACCACAATTAGGGGAATGTCTGCAATTTTGCTCCAAAATACGGGGAATTTCTCCCTTTTTGCCCGAAAAAAAGAATGCATACCTTTTTGCCATAAAAAAGAAAAATTTCTTCATTTTTGCTCCAAAATAAGGGGAATTTCTGCCTTTTTGACTCTAAATAAGTGGAATTTCTGTATTTTTCCCCCAAAACAAAGGGAATTTCTGTCTTTTTTGTTCCAAAATAAGGAAAATTTCTGACTTATTACCTTGAAGTAAGTGAAATTTCTACAATTTTGCCCCCAAAAAAAGAAATTTCTGCCTTTTTGCCCCCAAATAAGGGGAATTTCAGCCTTTTTAACTCAAAATAAGGGGCATTTCTGCATTTTTGCCACAAAATATTAGGAATTTCTGCATTTTTGCCCCAAAATAAAGAAAATTTCTGCCTTTATTTCCTGAAATAAGTGAAAAATCTGAAATTTTGCCCCAAAATAAGTGAAATTTCTGCAATTTTGCCCCAAAATAAAGGAAATTTCTGCAATTTTGTACCAAAATAAAAGAAATTTCTGCCTTTTTGCTTCAAAATTAGAAAATTTCTGATTTTTTTCTGAAATAAGTGAAATTTCTGAAATTTTTCCCCAAAATAAGTGAAATTTCTACAATTTTGCCCCAAAATAAGTGAAATTTCTGGAATTTTGCCTCAAAATAATTGGAATTTCTGAGTTTTGATCCAAAATAAGAAGAATTTCTGTCTTTTTCCTCAACATATAGGGAATTTCTGACTTTTTGCCCCACAATTAGGGAAATTTCTGCAATTTTGCTCCAAAATGCAGGGAATTTCTGACTTTTTGCCCGAAAATAAGAAGAATGCATACCTTTTTGCCATAAAAAAGGAAAATTTCTTCATTTTTGCTCCAAAATAAGGGGAATTTCTACTTTTATGCCTCAAAATATGTGGAATTTCTGTCTTTGTCCCCCAATACAAATAGAATTTCTGTCTTTTTGCCCCAAAATAAGGAAAATTTCTGACTTATTACCCTGAAATAAGTTAAATTTCTGCAATTTTGCCCCAAAATAAGTGAAATTTCTGCAATTTTGCCCCAAAATAAGTGAAATATCTGAAATTTTGCCCCAAAATAAGTGGAATTTCTGAGTTTTGCCCCAAAATAAAAAGAATTTCTGTCTTTTTGCCTTAACATATAGGGAATTTCTGCCTTTTTGCCCCAGAATTAGGGGAATTTCTGCAATTTTGCTCCAAAATACGGGGAATTTCTGCCTTTTTACCCGATAATAAGAAGAATGCATACCTTTTGGCCATAAAAAAGGAAAATTTTCGCAATTTTGCTCCAAAATAAGGGAAATTTCTGCTTTTTTGCCTCTAAATATGTGGGATTTCTGTCTTTTTCCCCGAAAACAAAGGGAATTTCTGTCGTTTTTGCTCCAAAATAAGGAAAATTTCTGCCTTTTTGCCCCCAAATAAGGGGAATATCAGCCTTTTTACCTCAAAATAAGGGGAATTTCTGCATTTTTGCCACAAAATATTAGGAATTTCTGTTTTTTTGCCCAAAAATAAGGAAAATTTCTGCCTTTTTTCCCTGAAATAAGTGAATTTTCTGCAATTTTGCCCCAAAATAAGTGAATTTTCTGCAATTTTGCCCCAAAATAAGGGAAATTTCTGGAATTTTGCCCCAAAATGAGAGAAATTTCTGCTTTTTGACCCCAAATAAGGGGAATTTCAGCCTTTTTACCTCAAAATAATGGGAATTTCTGCATTTTTGCCCCAAAATATGGGAAATTTCTGCCTTTTTGCCCCAAATTAAGAAAAATATCTGCAATTTTGTACCAAAATAAAAGAAATTTCTGCCTTTTTGCCCCAAAATAAGAAAATTTTGCTATTTTTCTGAAATAAATGAAATTTCTGCAATTTTGCTCCAAAATACAGGGAATTTCTGATTTTTGCCCGAAAATAAGAAGAATGCATACCTTTTTGCCATAAAAAAGAAAAATTATTTCATTTTTGCTCCAAAATAAGGGGAATTTCTGCTTTTATGCCTCAAAATATGTGGAATTTCTGTCTTTGTCCCCCAATACAAATAGAATTTCTGTCTTTTTGCTCCAAAATAAGGAAAATTTCTGACTTATTACCCTGAAATAAGTTAAATTTCTTCAATTTTGCCCCAAAATAAGTGAAATATCTGCAATTTTGCCCAAAATAAGTGAAATATCTGAAATTTTGCCCCAAAATAAGTGGAATTTCTGAGTTTTGACCAAAAATAAGGAGAATTTGTCTTTTTGCCCCAACATATAGGGAATTTCTGCCTTTTTGCCCCACAATTAGAGGAATTTCTGCAATTTTGCACCAAAATACGGGTAATTTCTTCCTTTTTGCGCGAAAATAAGTAGAATGCATAACTTTTTGCCATAAAAAAGGGAAATTTCTTCATTTATGCTCCAAAATAAGGGGAATTTTTGCTTTTCTGCCTCTAAATAAGTGGAATTTCTGTCTTTTTCCCCCAAAACAAAGGTAATTTCTGTCTTTTTTGCCCAAAAATAAGGAAAATTTCTGACTTATTACTCTGAAGTAAGTGAAATTTATGCAATTTTGCACTAAAATAAGGGGAATTTCTGCTTTTTTGTCTCTAAATAAGTGGAATTTATGTATTTTTCCCCCAAAACAAATGGAATTTCTGTCTTTTTTGCCCAAAATAAGGAAAATTTCTGACTTATTACCATGAAATAAGAGAAATTTCTGGAATTTTGCCCCAAATAAGGGAAATTTCTGCCTTTTTGCCCCCAAATAAGGGGGATTTCAGCCTTTTTACCTCAAAATAAGGGGAATTTCTGCATTTTTACCACAAAATATTAGGAATTTCTGCATTTTTGCCCCAAAATAAGGAAAATTTCTGCTTTTTTTCTCTTAAATAAGTGACATTTCTGCAATTTTGCCCCAAAATAAGTGAAATTTCTGCAATTTTTCCCCAAAATAAGGGAAATTTCTGGAATTTTGCCTTAAAATAAGTGGAATTTCTGAGTTTTGCCCCAAAATAAGGAGAATTTCTGTCTTTTTGCCCTAACATATAGGGAATTTCTGCCTTTTTGCCCCAGAATTAGGGGAATTTCTGCAATTTTGCTCCAAAATACGGGGAATTTCTTCCTTTTTGCCCGATAATAAGAAGAATGCATACCTTTTTGCCATAAAAAAGGGAAATTTTTGCAATTTTGCTCAAAATAAGGGAAATTTCTGCTTTTTTGCCTCTAAATATGTGGAATTTCTGTCTTTTTCCCCGAAAACAAAGGGAATTTCTGTCGTTTTTGCCCCAAAATAAGGAAAATTTCTGCCTTTTTGCGCCCAAATAAGGGGAATATCAGCCTTTTTACCTCAAAATAAGGGGAATTTCTGCATTTTTGCCAAAAATTTTAGGAATTTCTGATTTTTGCCCAAAAATAAGGAAAATTTCTGCCTTTTTTCCCTGAAATTTGTGAATTTTCTGCAATTTTGCCCCAAAATAAGTGAAATTTCTGCAATTTTGCCCCAAAATGAGGGAAATTTCTGGAATTTTGCCCCAAAATAAGACAAATTTCTGCTTTTTGACCCCAAATAATGGGAATTTCAGCCTTTTTACCTCAAAATAAGGGGAATTTCTGCATTTTTGCCCCCAAATATGGGAAATTTCTGCCTTTTTGCCCCAAATTAAGAAAAATTTCTGCAATTTTGTATCAAATTAAAAGAAATTTCTGCCTTTTTGCCCCAAAATAAGAAAATTTTACTTTTTTTCTGAAATAAATGAAATTTCTGCAATTTTGCCTCAAAATAAGTTAAATTTCTGAATTTTGCCCTAAAATAAGGAGAATTTCTGTCTTTTTGACCCAACATATCGGGAATTTCTGCCTTTTTGCACCACAATTAGGGGAATGTCTGAATTTTGCTCCAAAATACGGGGAATTTCTGCCTTTTTGTCCGAAAATAAGAAGAATGCATAACTTTTTGCCATTAAAAAGGGAAATTTCTTCATTTTTGCTCCAAAATAAGGGGAATTTCTGCGTTTTTGACTCTAAATAAGTGGAATTTCTGTCTTTCTCCCCAAAAACAAAGGGAATTTCTGTCTTTTTTGTTCCAAAATAAGAAAAAATTCTTACTTATTACCCTGAAGTCAGTGAAATTTCTGCAATTTTGCAACAAAATAAGGGAAATTTCTGCCTTTTTGCCCCCAAATAAGGGGAATTTCAGCCATTTTACCTCAAAATAAAGGGAACTTCTGCATTTTTGCCACAAAATATAAGGAATTTCTGCCTTTTTGCCCCAAAATAAGTGAAATTTCTGCAATTTTGCCCCAAATTAAGGGAAATTTCTGCCATTTTGTACCAAAATAAAAGAAATTTCTGCCTTTTTGCTTCCAAATAAGAAAATTTCTGCTTATTTTTTTCTGAAATAAATGAAATTTCTGAAATTTTGCCCCAAAATAAGTGAAATTTCTACAATTTTGCCCCAAAATAAGTGAAATTTCTGGAATTTTGCCACAAAATAAGTGGAATTTCTGAGTTTTGACCCAAAATAAGGAGAATTTCTGTCTTTTTGCCCCAACATATAGGGAATTTCTGCCTTTTTGCCCCACAATTAGGGGAATTTCTGCAAGTTTGCTCCAAAATACGGGGAATTTCTGCCTTTGTGCCAAAAATAATAAGAATGCATACCTTTTTGCCATAAAAAAGGGAAATTTCTTCATTTTTTCCCCAAATAAGAGGAATTTCTGCATTTTTGACTCTAAATAAGTAGAATTTCTGTCTTTTTCTCCCGAAACAAAGAAAATTTCTGTCCTTTTAGCCCCAAAATAATGAAAATTTTCGACTTATTACCCTGAAATAAGTGAAATTTCTGCAATTTTGCCCCAAAATAAGGGAAATTTCTGCGTATTTGCCCCCAAATAAAAGGAATTTCAGCATATTTACCTCAAAATAAGGGGAATTTCTGGATTTTTGCCACAAAATATTAGGAATTACTGCTTTTTTTCCCCAAAATACGGAAAATTTCTGCCTTTTTTCCCTGAAATAAGTGAAATTTCTGCAATTTTGCCCCAAAATAAGTGGAATTTCTGAGTTTTGCCCCAAAATAAGAATTTCTGTCTTTTTGCCCTAACATATAGGGAATTTCTGCCTTTTTGCCCCACAATTAGGGGAATTTCTGCAATTTTGCTCCAAAATACGGGGAATTTCTGCCTTTTTGCCCGATAATAAGAAGAATGCATACCTTTTTGCCATAAAAAAGGGAAATTTTTGCAATTTTGCTCCAAAATAAGGGAAATTTCTGCTTTTTTGCCTCTAAATATGTGGAATTTCTGTCTTTTTCCCCGAAAACAAAGGGAATTTCTGTCGTTTTTGCCCCAAAATAAGGAAAATTTCTGCCTTTTTGCCCCCAAATAAGGGGAATATCAGCCTTTTACCTCAAATTAAGGGGAATTTCTGCATTTTTGCCACAAAATATTAGGAATTTCTGATTTTTGCCCAAAAATAAGGAAAATTTCTGCCTTTTTTCCCTGAAATTTGTGAATTTTCTGCAATTTTGCCCCAAAATAAGTGAAAATTCTGCAATTTTGCCCCAAAATAAGGGAAATTTCTGGAATTTTGCCCCAAAATGAGAGAAATTTCTGCTTTTTGACCCCAAATAAGGGGAATTTCAGCCTTTTTACCTCAAAATAAGGGGAATTTCTGCATTTTTGCCCCAAAATATGGGAAATTTCTGCCTTTTTGCCCCAAATTAAGAAAAATTTCTGCAATTTTGTACCAAAATAAAAGAAATTTCTGCCTTTTTGCCCCAAAATAAGAAAATTTTGCTTTTTTTCTGAAATAAATTAAATTTCTGCAAATTTGCCTCAAAATAAGTTAAATTTCTGAATTTTGCCCTAAAATAAGGAGAATTTCTGTCTTTTTGACACAACATATAGGGAATTTATGCCTTTTTGCACCACAATTAGGGGAATGTCTGCAATTTTGCTCCAAAATACGGGGAATTTCTGCCTTTTTGCCCGAAAATAAGAATGCATACCTTTTTGCCATAAAAAAGGAAAATTTCTTCATTTTTGCTCCAAAATAAGGGGAATTTCTGCATTTTTGACTCTAAATATGTGGAATTTCTGTCTTTCTCCCCCAAAACAAAGGGAATTTCTGTCTTTTTTTTCCAAAATAAGAAAAAAATTTTACTTATTACCCTGAAGTAAGTGAAATTTCTGCAATTTTGCAACAAAATAAGGGAAATTTCTGCCTTTATGCCCCCAAAAAAGGGGAATTTCAGCCATTTTTCCTCAAAATAAAGGGAACTTCTGCATTTTTGAAACAAAATATAAGGAATTTCTGCTTTTTTGCCCCAAAATAAGGAAAATTTCTGCCTTTTTTCCATGAAATAAGTGAAATTTCTGCAATTTTGCCCCAAAATAAGTGAAATTTCTGCAATTTTGCCCCAAATTAAGGGAAATTTCTGCGTTTTTGACTCTAAATAAGTGGAATTTCTGTCTTTCTCCCCAAAAACAAAGGGAATTTCTGTCTTTTTTGTTCCAAAATAAGAAAAAATTCTTACTTATTACCCTGAAGTCAGTGAAATTTCTGCAATTTTGCAACAAAATAAGGGAAATTTCTGCCTTTTTGCCCCCAAATAAGGGGAATTTCAGCCATTTTACCTCAAAATAAAGGGAACTTCTGCATTTTTGCCACAAAATATAAGGAATTTCTGCCTTTTTGCCCCAAAATAAGTGAAATTTCTGCAATTTTGCCCCAAATTAAGGGAAATTTCTGCCATTTTGTACCAAAATAAAAGAAATTTCTGCATTTTTGCTTCCAAATAATAAAATTTCTGCTTATTTTTTTTGAAATAAATGAAATTTCTGAAATTTTGCCCCAAAATAAGTGAAATTTCTACAATTTTGCCCCAAAATAAGTGAAATTTCTGGAATTTTGCCCCAAAATAAGTGGAATTTCTGAGTTTTGACCCAAAATAAGGAGAATTTCTGTCTTTTTGCCCCAACATATAGGGAATTTCTGCCTTTTTGCCCCACAATTAGGGGAATTTCTGCAATTTTGCTCCAAAATACAGGGAATTTCTGCCTTTTTGCCAAAAATAATAAGAATGCATACCTTTTTGCCATAAAAAAGGGAAATTTCTTCATTTTTTCCCCAAATAAGAGGAATTTCTGCATTTTTGACTCTAAATAAGTAGAATTTCTGTCTTTTTCTCCCAAAACAAAAGAAATTTCTGTCCTTTTAGCCCCAAAATAAAGAAAATTTTTGACTTATTACCCTGAAATAAGTGAAATTTCTGCAATTTTGCCCCAAAATAAGGGAAATTTCTGCGTATTTGCCCCCAAATAAAAGGAATTTCAGCCTATTTACCTCAAAATAAGGGGAATTTCTGGATTTTTGCCACAAAATATTAGGAATTTCTGCTTTTTTGCCCCAAAATACGGAAAATTTCTGCCTTTTTTCCCTGAAATAAGTGAAATTTCTGCAATTTTCCCCAAAATAAGTGGAATTTCTGAGTTTTGCCCCAAAATAAGAATTTCTGTCTTTTTGCCCTAACATATAGGGAATTTCTGCCTTTTTGCCCCACAATTAGGGGAATTTCTGCAATTTTGCTCCAAAATACGGGGAATTTCTGCCTTTTTGCCCGATAATAAGAAGAATGCATACCTTTTTGCCATAAAAAAGGGAAATTTTTGCAATTTTGCTCCAAAATAAGGGAAATTTCTGCTTTTTTGCCTCTAAATATGTGGAATTTCTGTCTTTTTCCCCGAAAACAAAGGGAATTTCTGTCGTTTTTGCCCCAAAATAAGGAAAATTTCTGCCTTTTTGCCCCCAAATAAGGGGAATATCAGCCTTTTACCTCAAAATAAGGGGAATTTCTGCATTTTTGCCACAAAATATTAGGAATTTCTGATTTTTGCCCAAAAATAAGGAAAATTTCTGCCTTTTTTCCCTGAAATTTGTGAATTTTCTGCAATTTTGCCCCAAAATAAGTGAAATTTCTGCAATTTTGCCCCAAAATAAGGGAAATTTCTGGAATTTTGCCCCAAAATAAGAGAAATTTCTGCTTTTTGACCCCAAATAAGGGGAATTTCAGCCTTTTTACCTCAAAATAAGGGGAATTTCTGCATTTTTGCCCCAAAATATGGGAAATTTCTGCCTTTTTGCCCCAAATTAAGAAAAATTTCTGCAATTTTGTACCAAAATAAAAGAAATTTCTGCCTTTTTGCCCCAAAATAAGAAAATTTTGCTTTTTTTCTGAAATAAATTAAATTTCTGCAAATTTGCCTCAAAATAAGTTAAATTTCTGAATTTTGCCCTAAAATAAGGAGAATTTCTGTCTTTTTGACCCAACATATAGGGAATTTATGCCTTTTTGCACCACAATTAGGGGAATGTCTGCAATTTTGCTCCAAAATACGGGGAATTTCTGCCTTTTTGCCCGAAAATAAGAATGCATACCTTTTTGCCATAAAAAAGGAAAATTTCTTCCTTTTTGCTCCAAAATAAGGGGAATTTCTGCCTTTTTGACTCTAAATAAGTGGAATTTCTGTCTTTCTCCCCCAAAACAAAGGGAATTTCTGTCTTTTTTGTTCCAAAATAAGAAAAAATTTTTACTTATTACCCTGAAGTAAGTGAAATTTCTGCAATTTTGCAACAAAATAAGGGAAATTTATGCCTTTATGCCCCCCAAAAAGGGGAATTTCAGCCATTTTTCCTCAAAATAAAGGGAACTTCTGCATTTTTGCCACAAAATATAAGGAATTTCTGCTTTTTTGCCCCAAAATAAGGAAAATTTCTGCCTTTTTTCCATGAAATAAGTGAAATTTCTGCAATTTTGCCCCAAAATAAGTGAAATTTCTGCAATTTTGCCCCAAATTAAGGGAAATTTCTGCCATTTTGTACCAAAATAAAAGAAATTTCTGCCTTTTTGCTTCCAAATAAGAAAATTTCTGCTTATTTTTTTTCTGAAATAAATGAAATTTCTGAAATTTTGCCCCAAAATAAGTGAAATTTCTACAATTTTGCCCCAAAATAAGTGAAATTTCTGGAATTTTGCCCCAAAATAAGTGGAATTTCTGAGTTTTGACCCAAAATAAGGAGAATTCCTGTCTTTTTGCCCCAACATATAGGGAATTTCTGCCTTTTTGCCCCACAATTAGGGGAATTTCTGCAATTTTGCTCCAAAATACGGGGAATTTCTGCCTTTTTGCCCAAAAATAAGAAGAATGCATACCTTTTTGCCATAAAAAAGGGAAATTTCTTCATTTTTTCCCCAAATAAGAGGAATTTCTGCATTTTTGACTCTAAATAAGTAGAATTTCTGTCTTTTTCTTTCAAAACAAAGGAAATTTCTGTCCTTTTAGCCCCAAAATAAAGAAAATTTCTGACTTATTACCCTGAAATAAGTGAAATTTCTGCAATTTTGCCACAAAATAAGGGAAATTTCTGCGTATTTGCCCCCAAATAAGGGGAATTTCAGCCTTTTTACCTCAAAATAAGGGGAATTTCTGGATTTTTGCCACAAAATATTAGGAATTTCTGCCTTTTTGCCCCAAAATAAAGAAAATTTTTGCCTTTTTTCACTGAAATAAGTGAAATTTCTGCAATTTTGCCCCAAAATAAGTGAAATTTCTGCAATTTTGCCCCAAAATAATGGAAATTTCTGGAATTTTGCCCCAAAATAAGTGGAATTTCTGAGTTTTGCCCCAAAATAAGAATTTCTGTCTTTTTGCCCTAACATATAGGGAATTTCTGCCTTTTTGCCCCACAATTAGGGGAATTTCTGCAATTTTGCTCCAAAATACGGGGAATTTCTGCCTTTTTGCCCGATAATAAGAAGAATGCATACCTTTTTGCCATAAAAAAGGGAAATTTTTGCAATTTTGCTCAAAAATAAGGGAAATTTCTGCTTTTTTGCCTCTAAATATGTGGAATTTCTGTCTTTTTCCCCGAAAACAAAGGGAATTTCTGTCGTTTTTGCCCCAAAATAAGGAAAATTTCTGCCTTTTTTCCACCAAATAAGGGGAATATCATCCTTTTTACCTCAAAATAAGGGGAATTTCTGCATTTTTACCACAAAATATTAGGAATTTCTGTTTTTTTGCCCGAAAATAAGGAAAATTTCTGCCTTTTTTCCCTGAAATAAGTGAATTTTCTGCAATTTTGCCCCAAAATAAGTGAAATTTCTGCAATTTTGCCCCTAAATAAGGGAAATTTCTGGAATTTTGCCCCAAAATAATAGAAATTTCTGCATTTTGACCCCAAATAAGGGGAATTTCAGCCTTTTTACCTCAAAATAAGGGGAATTTCTGCATTTTTGCCCCAAAATATGGGAAATTTCTGCCTTTTTGCCCCAAATTAAGAAAAATTTCTGCAATTTTGTACCAAAATAAAAGAAATTTCTGCCTTTTTGCCCCAAAATAAGAAAATTTTGCTTTTTTTCTGAAATAAATGAAATTTCTGAAATTTTACCTCAAAAAAAGTTAAATTTCTGAATTTTGCCCTAAAATAAGGAGAATTTCTGTCTTTTTGACCTAACATATAGGGAATTTCTGCCTTTTTGCACCACAATTAGTGAAATGTCTGCAATTTTGCTCCAAAATACGGGGAATTTCTGCCTTTTTGCCCGAAAATAAGAAGAATGCATAACTTTTTGCCATTAAAAAGGGAAATTTCTTCATTTTTGCTCCAAAATAAGGGGAATTTCTGCGTTTTTGACTCTAAATAAGTGGAATTTCTGTCTTTCTCCCCCAAAACAAAGGGAATTTCTGTCTTTTTTGTTCCAAAATAAGAAAAAAATTCTTACTTATTACCCTGAAGTAAGTGAAATTTCTGCAATTTTGCAACAAAATAAGGGAAATTTCTGCCTTTTTGCCCCCAAATAAGGGGAATTTCAGCCATTTTACCTCAAAATAAAGGGAACTTCTGCATTTTTGCCACAAAATATAAGAAATTTCTGCCTTTTTGCCCCAAAATAAGGAAAATTTCTGCCTTTTTTCCCTGAAATAAGTGAAATTTCTGCAATTTTGCCCCAAAATAAGGGAAATTTCTGCAATTTTGCCCCAAATTAAGGAATATTTCTGCAATTTTGTACCAAAATAAAAGAAATTTCTGCCTTTTTGCTTCCAAATAAGAAAATTTCTGCTTTTTTTTCTGAAATAAGTGAAATTTCTGAAATTTTGCCCCAAAATAAGTGAAATTTCCGGAATTATGCCAAAAATTAAGTGGCATTTCTGAGTTTTGACCCACAATAAGGAGAATTTCTGTCTTTTTGCCCTAACATATAGGGAATTTCTGCCTTTTGCCCCACAATTAGGGGAATTTCTGCAATTTTGCTCCAAAATACGGGGAATTTCTGCCTTTTTGCCCAAAAATAAGAAGAATGCATACCTTTTTGCCATAAAAAAGGGAAATTTCTTCATTTTTTCCCCAAATAAGAGGAATTTCTGCATTTTTGACTCTAAATAAGTAGAATTTCTGTCTTTTTCTTTCAAAACAAAGGAAATTTCTGTCCTTTTAGCCCCAAAATAAAGAAAATTTCTGACTTATTACCCTGAAATAAGTGAAATTTCTGCAATTTTGCCCCAAAATAAGGGAAATTTCTGCGTATTTGCCCCCAAATAAGGGGAATTTCAGCCTTTTTACCTCAAAATAAGGGGAATTTCTGGATTTTTGCCACAAAATATTAGGAATTTCTGCATTTTTGCCCCAAAATAAGGAAAATTTCTGCCTTTTTTCCCTGAAATAAGTGAAATTTCTGCAATTTTGCCCCAAAATAAGTGAAATTTCTGCAATTTTGCCCCAAAATAATGGAAATTTCTGGAATTTTGCCCCAAAATATGTGGAATTTCTGAGTTATGCCACAAAATAAGAAGAATTTCTGTCTTTTTGCCCTAACTTATAGGGAATTTCTGCCTTTTTGCCCCACAATTAGGGAAATTTCTGCAATTTTGCTCCAAAATACGGGGAATTTCTGCCTTTTTGCCCGATAATAAGAAGAATGCATAACTTTTTGCCATTAAAAAGAGAAATTTCTTCATTTTTGGTCCAAAATAAGGGGAATTTCTGCGTTTTTGACTCTAAATAAGTGGAATTTCTGTCTTTCTCCCCCAAGACAAAGGGAATTTCTGTCTTTTTTGTTCCAAAATAAGAAAAAATTCTTACTTATTACCCTGAAGTAAGTGAAATTTCTGCAATTTTGCAACAAAATAAGGGAAATTTCTGCCTTTTTGCCCTCAAATAAGGGGAATTTCAGCCATTTTACCTCAAAATAAAGCGAACTTCTGCATTTTTGCCACAAAATATAAGATATTTCTGCCTTTTTGCCCCAAAATAAAGAAAATTTCTGCCTTTTTTCCCTGAAATAAGTGAAATTTCTGCAATTTTGCCCCAAAATAAGTGAAATTTCTGCAATTTTGCCCCAAATTAAGGAAAATTTCTGCAATTTTGTACCAAAATAAAAGAAATTTCTGCCTTTTTGCTTCCAAATAAGAAAATTTCTGCTTATTTTTTTTTCTGAAATAAATGAAATTTCTGAAATTTTGCCCCAAAATAAGTGAAATTTGTACAATTTTGCCCCAAAATAAGTAAAATTTCTGAAATTTTGCCCCAAAATAAGTGGAATTTCTGAGTTTTGACCCAAAATAAGGAGAATTTCTGTCTTTTTGGCCCAACATATAGGGATTTTCTGCCTTTTTGCCCCACAATTAGGGGAATTTCTGCAATTTTGCTCCAAAATACGGGGAATTTCTGCCTTTTTGCCCAAAAATAAGAAGAATGCATACCTTTTTGCCATAAAAAAGGGAAATTTTTGCAATTTTGCTCCAAAATAAGGGAAATATCTGCTTTTTTGCCTCTAAATATGTGGAATTTCTGTCTTTTTCCCCGAAAACAAAGCGAATTTCTCTCTTTTTTGCCCCAAAATAAAGAAAACTTCTTCCTTTTTGCCCCCAAATAAGGGGAATATCAGCCTTTTTACCTCAAAATAAGGGGAATTTCTGCATTTTTGCCACAAAATATTTGGAATTTCTGTTTTTATGCCCAAAAATAAAGAAAATTTCTGCCTTTTTTCCCTGAAATTTGTGAATTTTCTGCAATTTTGCCCCAAAATAAGTGAAATTTCTGCAATTTTGCCCCAAAATAAGGGAAATTTCTGGAATTTTGCCCCAAAATAAGAGAAATTTCTGCTTTTTGACCCCAAATAAGGGGAATTTCAGCCTTTTTACCTCAAAATAAGGGGAATTTCTGCATTTTTGCCCCAAAATATGGGAAATTTCTGCCTTTTTGCCACAAATTAAGAAAAATTTCTGCAATTTTGTACCAAAATAAAAGAAATTTCTGCCTTTTTGCCCCAAAATAAGAAAATTTTGCTTTTTTTCTGAAATAAATGAAATTTCTGCAAATTTGCCTCAAAATAAGTTAAATTTCTGAATTTTGCCCTAAAATAAGGAGAATTTCTGTCTTTTTGACCCAACATATAGGGAATTTATGCCTTTTTGCACCACAATTAGGGGAATGTCTGCAATTTTGCTCCAAAATACGGGGAATTTCTGCCTTTTTGCCCGAAAATAAGAATGCATACCTTTTTGCCATAAAAAAGGAAAATTTCTTCATTTTTGCTCCAAAATAAGGGGAATTTCTGCGTTTTTGACTCTAAATAAGTGGAATTTCTGTCTTTCTCCCCCAAAACAAAGGGGATTTCTGTCTTTTTTGTTCCAAAATAAGAAAAAATTTTTACTTATTACCCTGAAGTAAGTGAAATTTCTGAAATTTTGCAACAAAATAAGGGAAATTTATGCCTTTATGCCCCCAAATAATGGGAATTTCAGCCATTTTTCCTCAAAATAAAGGGAACTTCTGCATTTTTGCCACAAAATATAAGGAATTTCTGCTTTTTTGCCCCAAATAAGGAAAATTTCTGCCTTTTTTCCCTGAAATAAGTGAAATTTCTGCAATTTTGCCCCAAAATAAGTGAAATTTCTGCAATTTTGCCCAAAATTAAGGGAAATTTCTGCCATTTTGTACCAAAATAAAAGAAATTTCTGCCTTTTTGCTTCCAAATAAGAAAATTTCTGCTTATTTTTTTTCTGAAATAAATGAAATTTCTGAAATTTTGCCCCAAAATAAGTGAAATTTCTACAATTTTGCCCAAAATAAGTGAAATTTCTGGAATTTTGCCCCAAAATAAGTGGAATTTCTGAGTTTTGACCCAAAATAAGGAGAATTCCTGTCTTTTTGCCCCAACATATAGGGAATTTCTGCCTTTTTGCCCCACAATTAGGGGAATTTCTGCAATTTTGCTCCAAAATACGGGGAATTTCTGCCTTTTTGCCCAAAAATAAGAAGAATGCATACCTTTTTGCCATAAAAAAGGAAAATTTCTTCATTTTTTCCCCAAATAAGAGGAATTTCTGCATTTTTGACTCTAAATAAGTAGAATTTCTGTCTTTTTTTTCAAAACAAAGGAAATTTCTGTCCTTTTAGCCCCAAAATAAAGAAAATTTCTGACTTATTACCCTTAAATAAGTGAAATTTCTGCAATTTTGCCCCAAAATAAGGGAAATTTCTGCGTATTTGCCCCCAAATAAGGGGAATTTCAGCCTTTTTACCTCAAAATAAGGGGAATTTCTGGATTTTTGCCACAAAATATTAGGAATTTCTGCCTTTTTGCCCCAAAATAAGGAAAATTTCTGCCTTTTTTCCCTGAAATAAGTGAAATTTCTGCAATTTTGCCCCAAAATAAGTGAAATTTCTGCAATTTTGCCCCAAAATAATGGAAATTTCTGGAATTTTGCCCCAAAATAAGTGGAATTTCTGAGTTTTGCCCCAAAATAAGAAGAATTTCTGTCTTTTTGCCCTAACATATAGGGAATTTCTGCCTTTTTGCCCCACAATTAGGGGAATTTCTGCAATTTTGCTCCAAAAATACGGGGAATTTCTGCCTTTTTGCCCGATAATAAGAAGAATGCATACCTTTTTGCCATAAAAAAGGGAATTTTTTGCAATTTTGCTCCAAAATAAGGGAAATTTCTGCTTTTTTGCCTCTAAATATGTGGAATTTCTGTCTTTTTCCCCGAAAACAAAGGGAATTTCTGTCGTTTTTGCCCCAAAATAAGGAAAATTTCTGCCTTTTTGCCCCCAAATAAGGGGAATATCAGCCTTTTTACCTCAAAATAAGGGGAATTTCTGCATTTTTGCCACAAAATATTAGGAATTTCTGTTTTTTTGCCCAAAAATAAAGAAAATTTCTGCCTTTTTTCCCTGAAATAAGTGAATTTTCTGCAATTTTGCCCCAAAATAAGTGAAATTTCTGCAATTTTGCCCCAAAATAAGGGAAATTTCTGGAATTTTGCCCCAAAATAATAGAAATTTCTGCATTTTGACCCCAAATAAGGGGAATTTCAGCCTTTTTACCTCAAAATAAGGGGAATTTCTGCATTTTTGCCCCAAAATATGGGAAATTTCTGCCTTTTGCCCCAAATTAAGAAAAATTTCTGCAATTTGGTAACAAAATAAAAGAAATTTCTGCCTTTTTGCCCCAAAATAAGAAAATTTTGCTTTTTTTCTGAAATAAATGAAATTTCTGCAATTTTGCCTCAAAATAAGTTAAATTTCTGAATTTTGCCCTAAAATAAGGAGAATTTCTGTCTTTTTGACCTAACATATAGGGAATTTCTGCCTTTTTGCACCACAATTAGTGGAATGTCTGCAATTTTGCTCCAAAATACGGGGAATTTCTGCCTTTTTGCCCGAAAATAAGAAGAATGCATAACTTTTTGCCATTAAAAAGGGAAATTTCTTCATTTTTGCTCCAAAATAAGGGGAATTTCTGCGTTTTTGACTCTAAATAAGTGGAATTTCTGTCTTTCTCCCCCAAAACAAAGGGAATTTCTGTCTTTTTTGTTCCAAAATAAGAAAAAATTCGTACTTATTACCCTGAAGTAAGTGAAATTTCTGCAATTTTGCAACAAAATAAGGGAAATTTCTGCCTTTTTGCCCCCAAATAAGGGGAATTTCAGGCATTTTACCTCAAAATAAAGGGAACTTCTGCATTTTTGCCACAAAATATAAGAAATTTCTGCCTTTTTGCCCCCAAATTAAGGAAAATTTCTGCCTTTTTTCCCTGAAATAAGTGAAATTTCTGCAATTTTGCCCCAAAATAAGTGAAATTTCTGCAATTTTGCCCCAAATTAAGGAAAATTTCTGCAATTTTGTACCAAAATAAAAGAAATTTCTGCCTTTTTGCTTCCAAATAAGAAAATTTCTGCTTATTTTTTTTCTGAAATAAATGAAATTTCGGAAATTTTGCCCCAAAATAAGTGAAATTTCTACAATTTTGCCCCAAAATAAGTGAAATTTCTGGAATTTTGCCCCAAAATAAGTGGAATTTCTGAGTTTTGACCCAAAATAAGGAGAATTTCTGTCTTTTTGCCCCAACATATAGGGAATTTCTGCCTTTTTGCCCCACAATTAGGGGAATTTCTGCAATCTTGCTCCAAAATACGGGGAATTTCTGCCTTTTTGCCAAAAATAATAAGAATGCATACCTTTTTGCCATAAAAAAGGGAAATTTCTTCATTTTTTCCCCAAATAAGAGAAATTTCTGCATTTTTGACTCTAAATAATTAGAATTTCTGTCTTTTTCTCCCAAAACAAAGGAAATTTCTGTCCTTTTAGCCCCAAAATAAAGAAAATTTTTGACTTATTACCCTGAAATAAGTGAAATTTCTGCAATTTTGCCCCAAAATAAGGGAAATTTCTGCGTATTTGCCCACAAATAAAAGGAATTTCAGCCTATTTACCTCAAAATAAGGGGAATTTCTGGATTTTTGCCACAAAATATTAGGTATTTCTCCTTTTTTGCCCCAAAATACGGAAAATTTCTGCCTTTTTTCCCTGAAATAAGTGAAATTTCTGCAATTTTGCCCCAAAATAAGTGGAATTTCTGAGTTTTGCCCCAAAATAAGAATTTCTGTCTTTTTGCCCTAACATATAGGGAATTTCTGCCTTTTTGCCCCACAATTAGGGGAATTTCTGCAATTTTGCTCCAAAATACGGGGAATTTCTGCCTTTTTGCCCGATAATAAGAAGAATGCATACCTTTTTGCCATAAAAAAGGGAAATTTTTGCAATTTTGCTCCAAAATAAGGGAAATTTCTGCTTTTTTGCCTCTAAATATGTGGAATTTCTGTCTTTTTCCCCGAAAACAAAGGGAATTTCTGTCGTTTTTGCCCCAAAATAAGGAAAATTTCTGCCTTTTTGCCCACAAATAAGGGGAATATCAGCCTTTTACCTAATAATAAGGGGAATTTCTGCATTTTTGCCACAAAATATTAGGAATTTCTGATTTTTGCCCAAAAATAAGGAAAATTTCTGCCTTTTTTCCCTGAAATTTGTGAATTTTCTGCAATTTTGCCCCAAAATAAGTGAAATTTCTGCAATTTTGCCCCAAAATAAGGGAAATTTCTGGAATTTTGCCCCAAAATAAGAGAAATTTCTGCTTTTTGACCCCAAATAAGGGGAATTTCAGCCTTTTTACCTCAAAATAAGGGGAATTTCTGCATTTTTGCCCCAAAATATGGGAAATTTCTGCCTTTTTGCCCCAAATTAAGAAAAATTTCTGCAATTTTGTACCAAAATAAAAGAAATTTCTGCCTTTTTGCCCCAAAATAAGAAAATTTTGCTTTTTTTCTGAAATAAATTAAATTTCTGCAAATTTGCCTCAAAATAAGTTAAATTTCTGAATTTTGCCCTAAAATAAGGAGAATTTCTGTCTTTTTGACCCAACATGTAGGGAATTTATGCCTTTTTGCACCACAATTAGGGGAATGTCTGCAATTTTGCTCCAAAATACGGGGAATTTCTGCCTTTTTGCCCGAAAATAAGAATGCATACCTTTTTGCCATAAAAAAGGAAAATTTCTTCATTTTTGCTCCAAAATAAGGGGAATTTCTGCCTTTTTGACTCTAAATAAGTGGAATTTCTGTCTTTCTCCCCCAAAACAAAGGGAATTTCTGTCTTTTTTGTTCCAAAATAAGAAAAAAATTTTACTTATTACCCTGAAGTAAGTGAAATTTCTGCAATTTTGCAACAAAGTAAGGGAAATTTATGCCTTTATGCCCCCAAAAAAGGGGAATTTCAGCCATTTTTCCTCAAAATAAAGGGAACTTCTGCATTTTTGCGACAAAATATAAGGAATTTCTGCTTTTTTGCCCCAAAATAAGGAAAATTTCTGCCTTTTTTCCATCAAATAAGTGAAATTTCTGCAATTTTGCCCCAAAATAAGTGAAATTTCTGCAATTTTGCCCCAAATTAAGGAAAATTTCTGCAATTTTGTACCAAAATAAAAGAAATTTCTGCCTTTTTGCTTCCAAATAAGAAAATTTCTGCTTATTTTTTTTTCTGAAATAAATGAAATTTCGGAAATTTTGCCCCAAAATAAGTGAAATTTCTACAATTTTGCCCCAAAATAAGTGAAATTTCTGGAATTTTGCCCCAAAATAAGTGGAATTTCTGAGTTTTGACCCAAAATAAGGAGAATTTCTGTCTTTTTGCCCCAACATATAGGGAATTTCTGCCTTTTTGCCCCACAATTAGGGGAATTTCTGCAATTTTGCTCCAAAATACGGGGAATTTCTGCCTTTTTACCAAAAATAATAAGAATGCATACCTTTTTGCCATAAAAAAGGGAAATTTCTTCATTTTTTCCCCAAATAAGAGGAATTTCTGCATTTTTGACTCTAAATAAGTAGAATTTCTGTCTTTTTCTCCCAAAACAAAAGAAATTTCTGTCCTTTTAGCCCCAAAATAAAGAAAATTTTTGACTTATTACCCTGAAATAAGTGAAATTTCTGCAATTTTGCCCCAAAATAAGGGAAATTTCTGCGTATTTGCCCCCAAATAAAAGGAATTTCAGCCTATTTACCTCAAAATAAGGGGAATTTCTGGATTTTTGCCACAAAATATTAGGTATTTCTGCTTTTT
The DNA here is from genome assembly GCF_963924665.1 of Micromys minutus. Taxonomy (NCBI): domain Eukaryota; kingdom Metazoa; phylum Chordata; class Mammalia; order Rodentia; family Muridae; genus Micromys; species Micromys minutus. The sequence goes on from NW_027667760.1 coordinate 216,606, forward strand.
TGCCCCAAAATACGGAAAATTTCTGCCTTTTTTCCCTGAAATAAGTGAAATTTCTGCAATTTTGCCCCAAAATAAGTGGAATTTCTGAGTTTTGCCCCAAAATAAGAATTTCTGTCTTTTTGCCCTAACATATAGGGAATTTCTGCCTTTTTGCCCCACAATTAGGGGAATTTCTGCAATTTTGCTCCAAAATACGGGGAATTTCTGCCTTTTTGCCCGATAATAAGAAGTATGCATACCTTTTTGCCATAAAAAAGGGAAATTTTTGCAATTTTGCTCCAAAATAAGGGAAATTTCTGCTTTTTTGCCTCTAAATATGTGGAATTTCTGTCTTTTTCCCCGAAAACAAAGGGAATTTCTGTCGTTTTTGCCCCAAAATAAGGAAAATTTCTGCCTTTTTGCCCCCAAATAAGGGGAATATCAGCCTTTTACCTCAAAATAAGGGGAATTTCTGCATTTTTGCCACAAAATATTAGGAATTTCTGATTTTTGCCCAAAAATAAGGAAAATTTCTGCCTTTTTTCCCTGAAATTTGTGAATTTTCTGCAATTTTGCCACAAAATAAGTGAAATTTCTGCAATTTTGCCCCAAAATAAGGGAAATTTCTGGAATTTTGCCCCAAAATAAGAGAAATTTCTGCTTTTTGACCCCAAATAAGGGGAATTTCAGCCTTTTTACCTCAAAATAAGGGGAATTTCTGCATTTTTGCCCCAAAATATGGGAAATTTCTGCCTTTTGCCCCAAATTAAGAAAAATTTCTGCAATTTGGTAACAAAATAAAAGAAATTTCTGCCTTTTTGCCCCAAAATAAGAAAATTTTGCTTTTTTTCTGAAATAAATGAAATTTCTGCAATTTTGCCTCAAAATAAGTTAAATTTCTGAATTTTGCCCTAAAATAAGGAGAATTTCTGTCTTTTTGACCTAACATATAGGGAATTTCTGCCTTTTTGCACCACAATTAGTGGAATGTCTGCAATTTTGCTCCAAAATACGGGGAATTTCTGCCTTTTTGCCCGAAATTAAGAAGAATGCATAACTTTTTGCCATTAAAAAGGGAAATTTCTTCATTTTTGCTCCAAAATAAGGGGAATTTCTGCGTTTTTGACTCTAAATAAGTGGAATTTCTGTCTTTCTCCCCCAAAACAAAGGGAATTTCTGTCTTTTTTGTTCCAAAATAAGAAAAAATTCGTACTTATTACCCTGAAGTAAGTGAAATTTCTGCAATTTTGCAACAAAATAAGGGAAATTTCTGCCTTTTTGCCCCCAAATAAGGGGAATTTCAGGCATTTTACCTCAAAATAAAGGGAACTTCTGCATTTTTGCCACAAAATATAAGAAATTTCTGCCTTTTTGCCCCCAAATTAAGGAAAATTTCTGCCTTTTTTCCCTGAAATAAGTGAAATTTCTGCAATTTTGCCCCAAAATAAGTGAAATTTCTGCAATTTTGCCCCAAATTAAGGAAAATTTCTGCAATTTTGTACCAAAATAAAAGAAATTTCTGCCTTTTTGCTTCCAAATAAGAAAATTTCTGCTTATTTTTTTTCTGAAATAAATGAAATTTCGGAAATTTTGCCCCAAAATAAGTGAAATTTCTACAATTTTGCCCCAAAATAAGTGAAATTTCTGGAATTTTGCCCCAAAATAAGTGGAATTTCTGAGTTTTGACCCAAAATAAGGAGAATTTCTGTCTTTTTGCCCCAACATATAGGGAATTTCTGCCTTTTTGCCCCACAATTAGGGGAATTTCTGCAATCTTGCTCCAAAATACGGGGAATTTCTGCCTTTTTGCCAAAAATAATAAGAATGCATACCTTTTTGCCATAAAAAAGGGAAATTTCTTCATTTTTTCCCCAAATAAGAGAAATTTCTGCATTTTTGACTCTAAATAAGTAGAATTTCTGTCTTTTTCTTTCAAAACAAAGGAAATTTCTGTCCTTTTAGCCCCAAAATAAAGAAGATTTCTGACTTATTACCCTGAAATAAGTGAAATTTCTGCAATTTTGCAACAAAATAAGGGAAATTTATGACTTTATGCCCCCAAAAAAGGGGAATTTCAGCCATTTTTCCTCAAAATAAAGGGAACTTCTGCATTTTTGCCACAAAATATAAGGAATTTCTGCTTTTTTGCCCCAAAATAAGGAAAATTTCTGCCTTTTTTCCCTGAAATAAGTGAAATTTCTGCAATTTTGCCCCAATATAAGTGAAATTTCTGCAATTTTGCCCCTAAATAAGGGAAATTTCTGGAATTTTGCCCCAAAATAATAGAAATTTCTGCATTTTGACCCCAAATAAGGGGAATTTCAGCCTTTTTACATCAAAATAAGGGGAATTTCTGCATTTTTGCCCCAAAATATGGGAAATTTCTGCCTTTTTGCCCCAAATTAAGAAAAATTTCTGCAATTTGGTACCAAAATAAAAGAAATTTCTGCCTTTTTGCCCCAAAATAAGAAAATTTTGCTTTTTTTCTGAAATAAATGAAATTTCTGCAATTTTGCCTCAAAATAAGTTAAATTTCTGAATTTTGCCCTAAAATAAGGAGAATTTCTGTCTTTTTGACCTAACATATAGGGAATTTCTGCCTTTTTGCACCACAATTAGTGGAATGTCTGCAATTTTGCTCCAAAATACGGGGAATTTCTGCCTTTTTGCCCGAAAATAAGAAGAATGCATAACTTTTTGCCATTAAAAAGGGAAATTTCGTCATTTTTGCTCCAAAATAAGGGGAATTTCTGCGTTTTTGACTCTAAATAAGTGGAATTTCTGTCTTTCTCCCCCAAAACAAAGGGAATTTCTGTCTTTTTTGTTCCAAAATAAGAAAAAATTCGTACTTATTTCCCTGAAGTAAGTGAAATTTCTGCAATTTTGCAACAAAATAAGGGAAATTTCTGCCTTTTTGCCCCCAAATAAGGAGAATTTCAGGCATTTTACCTCAAAATAAAGGGAACTTCTGCATTTTTGCCATAAAATATAAGAAATTTCTGCCTTTTTGCCCCCAAATTAAGGAAAATTTCTGCCTTTTTTCCCTGAAATAAGTGAAATTTCTGCAATTTTGCCCCAAAATAAGTGAAATTTCTGCAATTTTGCCCCAAATTAAGAAAAATTTCTGCAATTTTGTACCAAAATAAGAAATTTCTGCCTTTTTGCTTCCAAATAAGAAAATTTCTGCTTATTTTTTTTTCTGAAATAAATGAAATTTCGGAAATTTTGCCCCAAAATAAGTGAAATTTCTACAATTTTGCCCCAAAATAAGTGAAATTTCTGGAATTTTGCCCCAAAATAAGTGGAATTTCTGAGTTTTGACCCAAAATAAGGAGAATTTCTGTCTTTTTGCCCCAACATATAGGGAATTTCTGCCTTTTTGCCCCACAATTAGGGGAATTTCTGCAATTTTGCTCCAAAATACGGGGAATTTCTGCCTTTTTACCAAAAATAATAAGAATGCATACCTTTTTGCCATAAAAAAGGGAAATTTCTTCATTTTTTCCCCAAATAAGAGGAATTTCTGCATTTTTGACTCTAGATAAGTAGAATTTCTGTCTTTTTCTCCCAAAACAAAGGAAATTTCTGTCCTTTTAGCCCCAAAATAAAGAAAATTTTTGACTTATTACCCTGAAATAAGTGAAATTTCTGCAATTTTGCCCCAAAATAAGGGAAATTTCTGCGTATTTGCCCCCAAATAAAAGGAATTTCAGCCTATTTACCTCAAAATAAGGGGAATTTCTGGATTTTTGCCACAAAATATTAGGAATTTCTGCTTTTTTGCCCCAAAATACGGAAAATTTCTGCCTTTTTTCCCTGAAATAAGTGAAATTTCTGCAATTTTGCCCCAAAATAAGTGGAATTTCTGAGTTTTGCCCCAAAATAAGAATTTCTGTCTTTTTGCCCTAACATATAGGGAATTTCTGCCTTTTTGCCCCACAATTAGGGGAATTTCTGCAATTTTGCTCCAAAATACAGGGAATTTCTGCCTTTTTGCCCGATAATAAGAAGAATGCATACCTTTTTGCCATAAAAAAGGGAAATTTTTGCAATTTTGCTCCAAAATAAGGGAAATTTCTGCTTTTTTGCCTCTAAATATGTGGAATTTCTGTCTTTTTCCCCGAAAACAAAGGGAATTTCTGTCGTTTTTGCCCCAAAATAAGGAAAATTTCTGCCTTTTTGCCCCCAAATAAGGGGAATATCAGCCTTTTACCTCAAAATAAGGGGAATTTCTGCATTTTTGCCACAAAATTTTAGGAATTTCTGATTTTTGCCCAAAAATAAGGAAAATTTCTGCCTTTTTCCCCTGAAATTTGTGAATTTTCTGCAATTTTGCCACAAAATAAGTGAAATTTCTGCAATTTTGCCCCAAAATAAGGGAAATTTCTGGAATTTTGCCCTGAAATAAGAGAAATTTCTGCTTTTTGACCCCAAATAAGGGGAATTTCAGCCTTTTTACCTCAAAATAAGGGGAATTTCTGCATTTTTGCCCCAAAATATGGGAAATTTCTGCCTTTTTGCCCCAAATTAAGAAAAATTTCTGCAATTTTGTACCAAAATAAAAGAAATTTCTGCCTTTCTGCCCCAAAATAAGAAAATTTTGCTTTTTTTCTGAAATAAATTAAATTTCTGCAAATTTGCCTCAAAATAAGTTAAATTTCTGAATTTTGCCCTAAAATAAGGAGAATTTCTGTCTTTTTGACCCAACATGTAGGGAATTTATGCCTTTTTGCACCACAATTAGGGGAATGTCTGCAATTTTGCTCCAAAATACGGGGAATTTCTGCCTTTTTGCCCGAAAATAAGAATGCATACCTTTTTGCCATAAAAAAGGAAAATTTCGTCATTTTTGCTCCAAAATAAGGGGAATTTCTGCCTTTTTGACTCTAAATAAGTGGAATTTCTGTCTTTCTCCCCCAAAACAAAGGGAATTTCTGTCTTTTTTGTTCCAAAATAAGAAAAAAATTTTACTTATTACCCTGAAGTAAGTGAAATTTCTGCAATTTTGCAACAAAATAAGGGAAATTTATGACTTTATGCCCCCAAAAAAGGGGAATTTCAGCCATTTTTCCTCAAAATAAAGGGAACTTCTGCATTTTTGCCACAAAATATAAGGAATTTCTGCTTTTTTGCCCCAAAATAAGGAAAATTTCTGCCTTTTTTCCATGAAATAAGTGAAATTTCTGCAATTTTGCCCCAAAATAAGTGAAATTTCTGCAATTTTGCCCCAAATTAAGGGAAATTTCTGCAATTTTGTACCAAAATAAAAGAAATTTCTGCCTTTTTGCTTCCAAATAAGAAAATTTCTGCTTATTTTTTTTTCTGAAATAAATGAAATTTCGGAAATTTTGCCCCAAAATAAGTGAAATTTCTAAAATTTTGCCCCAAAATAAGTGAAATTTCTGGAATTTTGCCCCAAAATAAGTGGAATTTCTGAGTTTTGACCCAAAATAAGGAGAATTTCTGTCTTTTTGCCCCAACATATAGGGAATTTCTGCCTTTTTGCCCCACAATTAGGGGAATTTCTGCAATTTTGCTCCAAAATACGGGGAATTTCTGCCTTTTTGCCAAAAATAATAAGAATGCATACCTTTTTGCCATAAAAAAGGGAAATTTCTTCATTTTTTCCCCAAATAAGAGGAATTTCTGCATTTTTGACTCTAAATAAGTAGAATTTCTGTCTTTTTCTCCCAAAACAAAGGAAATTTCTGTCCTTTTAGCCCCAAAATAAAGAAAATTTTTGACTTATTACCCTGAAATAAGTGAAATTTCTGCAATTTTGCCCCAAAATAAGGGAAATTTCTGAGTATTTGCCCCCAAATAAAAGGAATTTCAGCCTATTTACCTCAAAATAAGGGGAATTTCTGGATTTTTGCCACAAAATATTAGGAATTTCTGCTTTTTTGCCCCAAAATACGGAAAATTTCTGCCTTTTTTCCCTGAAATAAGTGAAATTTCTGCAATTTTGCCCCAAAATAAGTGGAATTTCTGAGTTTTGCCCCAAAATAAGAATTTCTGTCTTTTTGCCCTAACATATAGGGAATTTCTGCCTTTTTGCCCCACAATTAGGGGAATTTCTGCAATTTTGCTCCAAAATACGGGGAATTTCTGCCTTTTTGCCCGATAATAAGAAGTATGCATACCTTTTTGCCATAAAAAAGGGAAATTTTTGCAATTTTGCTCCAAAATAAGGGAAATTTCTGCTTTTTTGCCTCTAAATATGTGGAATTTCTGTCTTTTTCCCCGAAAACAAAGGGATTTTCTGTCGTTTTTGCCCCAAAATAAGGAAAATTTCTGCCTTTTTGCCCCAAATAAGGGGAATATTAGCCTTTTACCTCAAAATAAGGGGAATTTCTGCATTTTTGCCACAAAATATTAGGAATTTCTGATTTTTGCCCAAAAATAAGGAAAATTTCTGCCTTTTTTCCCTGAAATTTGTGAATTTTCTGCAATTTTGCCACAAAATAAGTGAAATTTCTGCAATTTTGCCCCAAAATAAGGGAAATTTCTGGAATTTTGCCCCAAAATAAGAGAAATTTCTGCTTTTTGACCACAAATAAGGGGAATTTCAGCCTTTTTACCTCAAAATAAGGGGAATTTCTGCATTTTTGCCCCAAAATATGGGAAATTTCTGCCTTTTTGCCCCAAATTAAGAAAAATTTCTGCAATTTTGTACCAAAATAAAAGAAATTTCTGCCTTTCTGCCCCAAAATAAGAAAATTTTGCTTTTTTTCTGAAATAAATTAAATTTCTGCAAATTTGCCTCAAAATAAGTTAAATTTCTGAATTTTGCCCTAAAATAAGGAGAATTTCTGTCTTTTTGACCCAACATGTAGGGAATTTATGCCTTTTTGCACCACAATTAGGGGAATGTCTGCAATTTTGCTCCAAAATACGGGGAATTTCTGCCTTTTTGCCCGAAAATAAGAATGCATACCTTTTTGCCATAAAAAAGGAAAATTTCGTCATTTTTGCTCCAAAATAAGGGGAATTTCTGCCTTTTTGACTCTAAATAAGTGGAATTTCTGTCTTTCTCCCCCAAAACAAAGGGAATTTCTGTCTTTTTTGTTCCAAAATAAGAAAAAAATTTTACTTATTACCCTGAAGTAAGTGAAATTTCTGCAATTTTGCAACAAAATAAGGGAAATTTATGACTTTATGCCCCCAAAAAAGGGGAATTTCAGCCATTTTTCCTCAAAATAAAGGGAACTTCTGCATTTTTGCCACAAAATATAAGGAATTTCTGCTTTTTTGCCCCAAAATAAGGAAAATTTCTGCCTTTTTTCCATGAAATAAGTGAAATTTCTGCAATTTTGCCCCAAAATAAGTGAAATTTCTGCAATTTTGCCCCAAATTAAGGAAAATTTCTGCAATTTTGTACCAAAATAAAAGAAATTTCTGCCTTTTTGCTTCCAAATAAGAAAATTTCTGCTTATTTTTTTTTCTGAAATAAATGAAATTTCGGAAATTTTGCCCCAAAATAAGTGAAATTTCTACAATTTTGCCCCAAAATAAGTGAAATTTCTGGAATTTTGCCCCAAAATAAGTGGAATTTCTGAGTTTTGACCCAAAATAAGGAGAATTTCTGTCTTTTTGCCCCAACATATAGGGAATTTCTGCCTTTTTGCCCCACAATTAGGGGAATTTCTGCAATTTTGCTCCAAAATACGGGGAATTTCTGCCTTTTTGCCAAAAATAATAAGAATGCATACCTTTTTGGCATAAAAAAGGGAAATTTCTTCATTTTTTCCCCAAATAAGAGGAATTTCTGCATTTTTGACTCTAAATAAGTAGAATTTCTGTCTTTTTCTCCCAAAACAAAGGAAATTTCTGTCCTTTTAGCCCCAAAATAAAGAAAATTTTTGACTTATTACCCTGAAATAAGTGAAATTTCTGCAATTTTGCCCCAAAATAAGGGAAATTTCTGAGTATTTGCCCCCAAATAAAAGGAATTTCAGCCTATTTACCTCAAAATAAGGGGAATTTCTGGATTTTTGCCACAAAATATTAGGAATTTCTGCTTTTTTGCCCCAAAATACGGAAAATTTCTGCCTTTTTTCCCTGAAATAAGTGAAATTTCTGCAATTTTGCCCCAAAATAAGTGGAATTTCTGAGTTTTGCCCCAAAATAAGAATTTCTGTCTTTTTGCCCTAACATATAGGGAATTTCTGCCTTTTTGCCCCACAATTAGGGGAATTTCTGCAATTTTGCTCCAAAATACGGGGAATTTCTGCCTTTTTGCCCGATAATAAGAAGTATGCATACCTTTTTGCCATAAAAAAGGGAAATTTTTGCAATTTTGCTCCAAAATAAGGGAAATTTCTGCTTTTTTGCCTCTAAATATGTGGAATTTCTGTCTTTTTCCCCGAAAACAAAGGGATTTTCTGTCGTTTTTGCCCCAAAATAAGGAAAATTTCTGCCTTTTTGCCCCAAATAAGGGGAATATTAGCCTTTTACCTCAAAATAAGGGGAATTTCTGCATTTTTGCCACAAAATATTAGGAATTTCTGATTTTTGCCCAAAAATAAGGAAAATTTCTGCCTTTTTTCCCTGAAATTTGTGAATTTTCTGCAATTTTGCCACAAAATAAGTGAAATTTCTGCAATTTTGCCCCAAAATAAGGGAAATTTCTGGAATTTTGCCCCAAAATAAGAGAAATTTCTGCTTTTTGACCCCAAATAAGGGGAATTTCAGACTTTTTACCTCAAAATAAGGGGAATTTCTGCATTTTTGCCCCAAAATATGGGAAATTTCTGCCTTTTTGCCCCAAATTAAGAAAAATTTCTGCAATTTTGTACCAAAATAAAAGAAATTTCTGCCTTTTTGCCCCAAAATAAGAAAATTTTGCTTTTTTTCTGAAATAAATGAAATTTCTGCAAATTTGCCTCAAAATAAGTTAAATTTCTGAATTTTGCCCTAAAATAAGGAGAATTTCTGTCTTTTTGACCCAACATGTAGGGAATTTATGCCTTTTTGCACCACAATTAGGGGAATGTCTGCAATTTTGCTCCAAAATACGGGGAATTTCTGCCTTTTTGCCCGAAAATAAGAATGCATACCTTTTTGCCATAAAAAAGGAAAATTTCTTCATTTTTGCTCCAAAATAAGGGGAATTTCTGCCTTTTTGACTCTAAATAAGTGGAATTTCTGTCTTTCTCCCCCAAAACAAAGGGAATTTCTGTCTTTTTGTTCCAAAATAAGAAAAAATTTTTACTTATTACCCTGAAGTAAGTGAAATTTCTGCAATTTTGCAACAAAATAAGGGAAATTTATGCCTTTATGCCCCCAAAAAAGGGGAATTTCAGCCATTTTTCCTCAAAATAAAGGGAACTTCTGCATTTTTGCCACAAAATATAAGGAATTTCTGCTTTTTTGCCCCAAAATAAGGAAAATTTCTGCCTTTTTTCCATGAAATAAGTGAAATTTCTGCAATTTTGCCCCAAAATAAGTGAAATTTCTGCAATTTTGCCCCAAATTAAGGGAAATTTCTGCCATTTTGTACCAAAATAAAAGAAATTTCTGCCTTTTTGCTTCCAAATAAGAAAATTTCTGCTTATTTTTTTTCTGAAATAAATGAAATTTCTGAAATTTTGCCCCAAAATAAGTGAAATTTCTACAATTTTGCCCCAAAATAAGTGAAATTTCTGGAATTTTGCCCCAAAATAAGTGGAATTTCTGAGTTTTGACCCAAAATAAGGAGAATTCCTGTTTTTTTGCCCCAACATATAGGGAATTTCTGCCTTTTTGCCCCACAATTAGGGGAATTTCTGCAATTTTGCTCCAAAATACGGGGAATTTCTGCCTTTTTGCCCAAAAATAAGAAGAATGCATACCTTTTTGCCATAAAAAAGGGAAATTTCTTCATTTTTTCCCCAAATAAGAGGAATTTCTGCATTTTTGACTCTAAATAAGTAGAATTTCTGTCTTTTTCTTTCAAAACAAAGGAAATTTCTGTCCTTTTAGCCCCAAAATAAAGAAAATTTCTGACTTATTACCCTGAAATAAGTGAAATTTCTGCAATTTTGCCCCAAAATAAGGGAAATTTCTGCGTATTTGCCCCCAAATAAGGGGAATTTCAGCCTTTTTACCTCAAAATAAGGGGAATTTCTGGATTTTTGCCACAAAATATTAGGAATTTCTGCCTTTTTGCCCCCAAATAAGGAAAATTTCTGCCTTTTTTCCCTGAAATAAGTGAAATTTCTTCAATTTTGCCCCAAAATAAGTGAAATTTCTGCAATTTTGCCCCAAAATAATGGAAATTTCTGGAATTTTGCCCCAAAATAAGTGGAATTTCTGAGTTTTGCCCCAAAATAAGAAGAATTTCTGTCTTTTTGCCCTAACATATAGGGAATTTTTGCCTTTTTGCCCCACAATTAGGGGAATTTCTGCAATTTTGCTCCAAAATACGGGGAATTTCTGCCTTTTTGCCCGATATAAGAAGAATGCATACCTTTTTGCCATAAAAAAGGGAAATTTTTGCAATTTTGCTCCAAAATAAGGGAAATTTCTGCTTTTTTGCCTCTAAATATGTGGAATTTCTGTCTTTTTCCCCGAAAACAAAGGGAATTTCTGTCGTTTTTGCCCCAAAATAAGGAAAATTTCTGCCTTTTTTCCCCCAAATAAGGGGAATATCAGCCTTTTTACCTCAAAATAAGGGGAATTTCTGCATTTTTGCCACAAAATATTAGGAATTTCTTTTTTTTTGCCCAAAAATAAAGAAAATTTCTGCCTTTTTTCCCTGAAATAAGTGAATTTTCTGCAATTTTGCCCCAAAATAAGTGAAATTTCTGCAATTTTGCCCCAAAATAAGGGAAATTTCTGGAATTTTGCCCCAAAATAATAGAAATTTCTGCATTTTGACCCCAAATAAGGGGAATTTCAGCCTTTTTACCTCAAAATAAGGGGAATTTCTGCATTTTTGCCCAAAATTTGGGAAATTTCTGCCTTTTTGCCCCAAATTAAGAAAAATTTCTGAAATTTTGTACCAAAATAAAAGAAATTTCTGCCTTTTTGCCCCAAAATAAGAAAATTTTGCTTTTTTTCTGAAATAAATGAAATTTCTGAAATTTTGCCTCAAAATAAGTTAAATTTCTGAATTTTGCCCTAAAATAAGGAGAATTTCTGTCTTTTTGACCTAACATATAGGGAATTTCTGCCTTTTTGCACCACAATTAGTGAAATGTCTGAAATTTTGCCCCAAATTAAGGAAAATTTCTGCAATTTTGTACCAAAATAAAAGAAATTTCTGCCTTTTTGCTTCCAAATAAGAAAATTTCTGCTTATTTTTTTTTCTGAAATAAATGAAATTTTGGAAAAATTGCCCCAAAATAAGTGAAATTTCTACAATTTTGCCCCAAAATAAGTGAAATTTCTGGAATTTTGCCCCAAAATAAGTGGAATTTCTGAGTTTTGCCCCAAAATAAGAATTTCTGTCTTTTTGCCCTAACATATAGGGAATTTCTGCCTTTTTGCCCCACAATTAGGGGAATTTCTGCAATTTTGCTCCAAAATACGGGGAATTTCTGCCTTTTTGCCAAAAATAATAAGAATGCATACCTTTTTGCCATAAAAAAGGGAAATTTCTTCATTTTTTCCCCAAATAAGAGGAATTTCTGCATTTTTGACTCTAAATAAGTAGAATTTCTGTCTTTTTCTCCCAAAACAAAGGAAATTTCTGTCCTTTTAGCCCCAAAATAAAGAAAATTTTTGACTTATTACCCTGAAATAAGTGAAATTTCTGCAATTTTGCTCCAAAATAAGGGAAATTTCTGCGTATTTGCCCCCAAATAAAAGGAATTTCAGCCTATTTACCTCAAAATAAGAGGAATTTCTGGATTTTTGCCACAAAATATTAGGAATTTCTGCTTTTTTGCCCCAAAATACGGAAAATTTCTGCCTTTTTTCTCTGAAATAAGTGAAATTTCTGCAATTTTGCCCCAAAATAAGTGGAATTTCTGAGTTTTGCCCCAAAATAAGGTGAATTTCTGTCTTTTTGCCCTAACATATAGGGAATTTCTGCCTTTTTGCCCCAGAATTAGGGGAATTTCTGCAATTTTGCTCTAAAATACGGGGAATTTCTGCCTTTTTGCCCGATAATAAGAAGAATGCATACCTTTTTGCCATAAAAAAGGGAAATTTTTGCAATTTTGCTCCAAAATAAGGGAAATTTCTGCTTTTTTGCCTCTAAATATGTGGAATTTCTGTCTTTTTCCCCGAAAACAAAGGGAATTTCTGTCGTTTTTGCCCCAAAATAAGGAAAATTTCTGCCTTTTTGTCCCCAAATAAGGGGAATATCAGCCTTTTACCTCAAAATAAGGGGAATTTCTGCATTTTTGCCACAAAATATTAGGAATTTCTGATTTTTGCCCAAAAATAAGGAAAATTTCTGCCTTTTTTCCCTGAAATTTGTGAATTTTCTGCAATTTTGCCACAAAATAAGTGAAATTTCTGCAATTTTGCCCCAAAATAAGGGAAATTTCTGGAATTTTGCCCCAAAATAAGAGAAATTTCTGCTTTTTGACCCCAAATAAGGGGAATTTCAGCCTTTTTACCTCAAAATAAGGGGAATTTCTGCATTTTTGCCCCAAAATATGGGAAATTTCTGCCTTTTTGCCCCAAATTAAGAAAAATTTCTGCAATTTTGTACCAAAATAAAAGAAATTTCTGCCTTTTTGCCCCAAAATAAGAAAATTTTGCTTTTTTTCTGAAATAAATGAAATTTCTGCAAATTTGCCTCAAAATAAGTTAAATTTCTGAATTTTGCCCTAAAATAAGGAGAATTTCTGTCTTTTTGACCCAACATGTAGGGAATTTATGCCTTTTTGCACCACAATTAGGGGAATGTCTGCAATTTTGCTCCAAAATACTGGGAATTTCTGCCTTTTTGCCCGAAAATAAGAATGCATACCTTTTTGCCATAAAAAAGGAAAATTTCTTCATTTTTGCTCCAAAATAAGGGGAATTTCTGCCTTTTTGACTCTAAATAAGTGGAATTTCTGTCTTTCTCCCCCAAAACAAAGGGAATTTCTGTCTTTTTGTTCCAAAATAAGAAAAAATTTTTACTTATTACCCTGAAGTAAGTGAAATTTCTGCAATTTTGCAACAAAATAAGGGAAATTTATGCCTTTATGCCCCCAAAAAAGGGGAATTTCAGCCATTTTTCCTCAAAATAAAGGGAACTTCTGCATTTTTGCCACAAAATATAAGGAATTTCTGCTTTTTTGCCCCAAAATAAGGAAAATTTCTGCCTTTTTTCCATGAAATAAGTGAAATTTCTGCAATTTTGCCCCAAAATAAGTGAAATTTCTGCAATTTTGCCCCAAATTAAGGGAAATTTCTGCCATTTTGTACCAAAATAAAAGAAATTTCTGCCTTTTTGCTTCCAAATAAGAAAATTTCTGCTTATTTTTTTTCTGAAATAAATGAAATTTCTGAAATTTTGCCCCAAAATAAGTGAAATTTCTACAATTTTGCCCCAAAATAAGTGAAATTTCTGGAATTTTGCCCCAAAATAAGTGGAATTTCTGAGTTTTGACCCAAAATAAGGAGAATTCCTGTCTTTTTGCCCCAACATATAGGGAATTTCTGCCTTTTTGCCCCACAATTAGGGGAATTTCTGCAATTTTGCTCCAAAATACGGGGAATTTCTGCCTTTTTGCCCAAAAATAAGAAGAATGCATACCTTTTTGCCATAAAAAAGGGAAATTTCTTCATTTTTTCCCCAAATAAGAGGAATTTCTGCATTTTTGACTCTAAATAAGTAGAATTTCTGTCTTTTTCTTTCAAAACAAAGGAAATTTCTGTCCTTTTAGCCCCAAAATAAAGAAAATTTCTGACTTATTACCCTGAAATAAGTGAAATTTCTGCAATTTTGCCCCAAAATAAGGGAAATTTCTGCGTATTTGCCCCCAAATAAGGGGAATTTCAGCCTTTTTACCTCAAAATAAGGGGAATTTCTGGATTTTTGCCACAAAATATTAGGAATTTCTGCCTTTTTGCCCCCAAATAAGGAAAATTTCTGCCTTTTTTCCCTGAAATAAGTGAAATTTCTGCAATTTTGCCCCAAAATAAGTGAAATTTCTGCAATTTTGCCCCAAAATAATGGAAATTTCTGGAATTTTGCCCCAAAATAAGTGGAATTTCTGAGTTTTGCCCCAAAATAAGAAGAATTTCTGTCTTTTTGCCCTAACATATAGGGAATTTTTGCCTTTTTGCCCCACAATTAGGGGAATTTCTGCAATTTTGCTCCAAAATACGGGGAATTTCTGCCTTTTTGCCCGATATAAGAAGAATGCATACCTTTTTGCCATAAAAAAGGGAAATTTTTGCAATTTTGCTCCAAAATAAGGGAAATTTCTGCTTTTTTGCCTCTAAATATGTGGAATTTCTGTCTTTTTCCCCGAAAACAAAGGGAATTTCTGTCGTTTTTGCCCCAAAATAAGGAAAATTTCTGCCTTTTTTCCCCCAAATAAGGGGAATATCAGCCTTTTTACCTCAAAATAAGGGGAATTTCTGCATTTTTGCCACAAAATATTAGGAATTTCTTTTTTTTTGCCCAAAAATAAGGAAAATTTCTGCCTTTTTTCCCTGAAATAAGTGAATTTTCTGCAATTTTGCCCCAAAATAAGTGAAATTTCTGCAATTTTGCCCCAAAATAAGGGAAATTTCTGGAATTTTGCCCCAAAATAATAGAAATTTCTGCATTTTGACCCCAAATAAGGGGAATTTCAGCCTTTTTACCTCAAAATAAGGGGAATTTCTGCATTTTTGCCCAAAATTTGGGAAATTTCTGCCTTTTTGCCCCAAATTAAGAAAAATTTCTGAAATTTTGTACCAAAATAAAAGAAATTTCTGCCTTTTTGCCCCAAAATAAGAAAATTTTGCTTTTTTTCTGAAATAAATGAAATTTCTGAAATTTTGCCTCAAAATAAGTTAAATTTCTGAATTTTGCCCTAAAATAAGGAGAATTTCTGTCTTTTTGACCTAACATATAGGGAATTTCTGCCTTTTTGCACCACAATTAGTGAAATGTCTGAAATTTTGCCCCAAATTAAGGAAAATTTCTGCAATTTTGTACCAAAATAAAAGAAATTTCTGCCTTTTTGCTTCCAAATAAGAAAATTTCTGCTTATTTTTTTTTCTGAAATAAATGAAATTTTGGAAAAATTGCCCCAAAATAAGTGAAATTTCTACAATTTTGCCCCAAAATAAGTGAAATTTCTGGAATTTTGCCCCAAAATAAGTGGAATTTCTGAGTTTTGCCCCAAAATAAGAATTTCTGTCTTTTTGCCCTAACATATAGGGAATTTCTGCCTTTTTGCCCCACAATTAGGGGAATTTCTGCAATTTTGCTCCAAAATACGGGGAATTTCTGCCTTTTTGCCAAAAATAATAAGAATGCATACCTTTTTGCCATAAAAAAGGGAAATTTCTTCATTTTTTCCCCAAATAAGAGGAATTTCTGCATTTTTGACTCTAAATAAGTAGAATTTCTGTCTTTTTCTCCCAAAACAAAGGAAATTTCTGTCCTTTTAGCCCCAAAATAAAGAAAATTTTTGACTTATTACCCTGAAATAAGTGAAATTTCTGCAATTTTGCTCCAAAATAAGGGAAATTTCTGCGTATTTGCCCCCAAATAAAAGGAATTTCAGCCTATTTACCTCAAAATAAGAGGAATTTCTGGATTTTTGCCACAAAATATTAGGAATTTCTGCTTTTTTGCCCCAAAATACGGAAAATTTCTGCCTTTTTTCTCTGAAATAAGTGAAATTTCTGCAATTTTGCCCCAAAATAAGTGGAATTTCTGAGTTTTGCCCCAAAATAAGAATTTCTGTCTTTTTGCCCTAACATATAGGGAATTTCTGCCTTTTTGCCCCACAATTAGGGGAATTTCTGCAATTTTGCTCCAAAATACGGGGAATTTCTGCCTTTTTGCCCGATAATAAGAAGAATGCATACCTTTTTGCCATAAAAAAGGGAAATTTTTGAAATTTTGCTCCAAAATAAGGGAAATTTCTGCTTTTTTGCCTCTAAATATGTGGAATTTCTGTCTTTTTCCCCGAAAACAAAGGGAATTTCTGTCGTTTTTGCCCCAAAATAAGGAAAATTTCTGCCTTTTTGCCCCCAAATAAGGGGAATATCAGCCTTTTACCTCAAAATAAGGGGAATTTCTGCATTTTTGCCACAAAATATTAGGAATTTCTGATTTTTGCCCAAAAATAAGGAAAATTTCTGCCTTTTTCCCCTGAAATTTGTTAATTTTCTGCAATTTTGCCACAAAATAAGTGAAATTTCTGCAATTTTGCCCCAAAATAAGGGAAATTTCTGGAATTTTGCCCCAAAATAAGAGAAATTTCTGCTTTTTGACCCCAAATAAGGGGAATTTCAGCCTTTTTACCTCAAAATAAGGGGAATTTCTGCATTTTTGCCCCAAAATATGGGAAATTTCTGCCTTCTTGCCCCAAATTAAGAAAAATTTCTGCAATTTTGTACCAAAATAAAAGAAATTTCTGCCTTTCTGCCCCAAAATAAGAAAATTTTGCTTTTTTTCTGAAATAAATTAAATTTCTGCAAATTTGCCTCAAAATAAGTTAAATTTCTGAATTTTGCCCTAAAATAAGGAGAATTTCTGTCTTTTTGACCCAACATGTAGGGAATTTATGCCTTTTTGCACCACAATTAGGGGAATGTCTGCAATTTTGCTCCAAATTACGGGGAATTTCTGCCTTTTTGCCCGAAAATAAGAATGCATACCTTTTTGCCATAAAAAAGGAAAATTTCTTCATTTTTGCTCCAAAATAAGGGGAATTTCTGCCTTTTTGACTCTAAATAAGTGGAATTTCTGTCTTTCTCCCCCAAAACAAAGGGAATTTCTGTCTTTTTTGTTCCAAAATAAGAAAAAAATTTTACTTATTACCCTGAAGTAAGTGAAATTTCTGCAATTTTGCAACAAAATAAGGGAAATTTATGACTTTATGCCCCCAAAAAAGGGGAATTTCAGCCATTTTTCCTCAAAATAAAGGGAACTTCTGCATTTTTGCCACAAAATATAAGGAATTTCTGCTTTTTTGCCCCAAAATAAGGAAAATTTCTGCCTTTTTTCCCTGAAATAAGTGAAATTTCTGCAATTTTGCCCCAATATAAGTGAAATTTCTGCAATTTTGCCCCTAAATAAGGGAAATTTCTGGAATTTTGCCCCAAAATAATAGAAATTTCTGCATTTTGACCCCAAATAAGGGGAATTTCAGCCTTTTTACATCAAAATAAGGGGAATTTCTGCATTTTTGCCCCAAAATATGGGAAATTTCTGCCTTTTTGCCCCAAATTAAGAAAAATTTCTGCAATTTGGTACCAAAATAAAAGAAATTTCTGCCTTTTTGCCCCAAAATAAGAAAATTTTGCTTTTTTTCTGAAATAAATGAAATTTCTGCAATTTTGCCTCAAAATAAGTTAAATTTCTGAATTTTGCCCTATAATAAGGAGAATTTCTGTCTTTTTGACCTAACATATAGGGAATTTCTGCCTTTTTGCACCACAATTAGTGGAATGTCTGCAATTTTGCTCCAAAATACGGGGAATTTCTGCCTTTTTGCCCGAAAATAAGAAGAATGCATAACTTTTTGCCATTAAAAAGGGAAATTTCGTCATTTTTGCTCCAAAATAAGGGGAATTTCTGCGTTTTTGACTCTAAATAAGTGGAATTTCTGTCTTTCTCCCCCAAAACAAAGGGAATTTCTGTCTTTTTTGTTCCAAAATAAGAAAAAATTCGTACTTATTTCCCTGAAGTAAGTGAAATTTCTGCAATTTTGCAACAAAATAAGGGAAATTTCTGCCTTTTTGCCCCCAAATAAGGAGAATTTCAGGCATTTTACCTCAAAATAAAGGGAACTTCTGCATTTTTGCCACAAAATATAAGAAATTTCTGCCTTTTTGCCCCCAAATTAAGGAAAATTTCTGCCTTTTTTCCCTGAAATAAGTGAAATTTCTGCAATTTTGCCCCAAAATAAGTGAAATTTCTGCAATTTTGCCCCAAATTAAGGAAAATTTCTGCAATTTTGTACCAAAATAAGAAATTTCTGCCTTTTTGCTTCCAAATAAGAAAATTTCTGCTTATTTTTTTTTCTGAAATAAATGAAATTTCGGAAATTTTGCCCCAAAATAAGTGAAATTTCTACAATTTTGCCCCAAAATAAGTGAAATTTCTGGAATTTTGCCCCAAAATAAGTGGAATTTCTGAGTTTTGACCCAAAATAAGGAGAATTTCTGTCTTTTTGCCCCAACATATAGGGAATTTCTGCCTTTTTGCCCCACAATTAGGGGAATTTCTGCAATTTTGCTCCAAAATACGGGGAATTTCTGCCTTTTTACCAAAAATAATAAGAATGCATACCTTTTTGCCATAAAAAAGGGAAATTTCTTCATTTTTTCCCCAAATAAGAGGAATTTCTGCATTTTTGACTCTAGATAAGTAGAATTTCTGTCTTTTTCTCCCAAAACAAAGGAAATTTCTGTCCTTTTAGCCCCAAAATAAAGAAAATTTTTGACTTATTACCCTGAAATAAGTGAAATTTCTGCAATTTTGCCCCAAAATAAGGGAAATTTCTGCGTATTTGCCCCCAAATAAAAGGAATTTCAGCCTATTTACCTCAAAATAAGGGGAATTTCTGGATTTTTGCCACAAAATATTAGGAATTTCTGCTTTTTTGCCCCAAAATACGGAAAATTTCTGCCTTTTTTCCCTGAAAAAAGTGAAATTTCTGCAATTTTGCCCCAAAATAAGTGGAATTTCTGAGTTTTGCCCCAAAATAAGAATTTCTGTCTTTTTGCCCTAACATATAGGGAATTTCTGCCTTTTTGCCCCACAATTAGGGGAATTTCTGCAATTTTGCTCCAAAATACAGGGAATTTCTGCCTTTTTGCCCGATAATAAGAAGAATGCATACCTTTTTGCCATAAAAAAGGGAAATTTTTGCAATTTTGCTCCAAAATAAGGGAAATTTCTGCTTTTTTGCCTCTAAATATGTGGAATTTCTGTCTTTTTCCCCGAAAACAAAGGGAATTTCTGTCGTTTTTGCCCCAAAATAAGGAAAATTTCTGCCTTTTTGCCCCCAAATAAGGGGAATATCAGCCTTTTACCTCAAAATAAGGGGAATTTCTGCATTTTTGCCACAAAATATTAGGAATTTCTGATTTTTGCCCAAAAATAAGGAAAATTTCTGCCTTTTTCCCCTGAAATTTGTGAATTTTCTGCAATTTTGCCACAAAATAAGTGAAATTTCTGCAATTTTGCCCCAAAATAAGGGAAATTTCTGGAATTTTGCCCCAAAATAAGAGAAATTTCTGCTTTTTGACCCCAAATAAGGGGAATTTCAGCCTTTTTACCTCAAAATAAGGGGAATTTCTGCATTTTTGCCCCAAAATATGGGAAATTTCTGCCTTTTTGCCCCAAATTAAGAAAAATTTCTGCAATTTTGTACCAAAATAAAAGAAATTTCTGCCTTTCTGCCCCAAAATAAGAAAATTTTGCTTTTTTTCTGAAATAAATTAAATTTCTGCAAATTTGCCTCAAAATAAGTTAAATTTCTGAATTTTGCCCTAAAATAAGGAGAATTTCTGTCTTTTTGACCCAACATGTAGGGAATTTATGCCTTTTTGCACCACAATTAGGGGAATGTCTGCAATTTTGCTCCAAAATACGGGGAATTTCTGCCTTTTTGCCCGAAAATAAGAATGCATACCTTTTTGCCATAAAAAAGGAAAATTTCTTCATTTTTGCTCCAAAATAAGGGGAATTTCTGCCTTTTTGACTATAAATAAGTGGAATTTCTGTCTTTCTCCCCCAAAACAAAGGGAATTTCTGTCTTTTTTGTTCCAAAATAAGAAAAAAATTTTACTTATTACCCTGAAGTAAGTGAAATTTCTGCAATTTTGCAACAAAATAAGGGAAATTTATGACTTTATGCCCCCAAAAAAGGGGAATTTCAGCCATTTTTCCTCAAAATAAAGGGAACTTCTGCATTTTTGCCACAAAATATAAGGAATTTCTGCTTTTTTGCCCCAAAATAAGGAAAATTTCTGCCTTTTTTCCATGAAATAAGTGAAATTTCTGCAATTTTGCCCCAAAATAAGTGAAATTTCTGCAATTTTGCCCCAAATTAAGGAAAATTTCTGCAATTTTGTACCAAAATAAAAGAAATTTCTGCCTTTTTGCTTCCAAATAAGAAAATTTCTGCTTATTTTTTTTTCTGAAATAAATGAAATTTCTGAAATTTTGCCCCAAAATAAGTGAAATTTCTACAATTTTGCCCCAAAATAAGTGAAATTTCTGGAATTTTGCCCCAAAATAAGTGGAATTTCTGAGTTTTGACCCAAAATAAGGAGAATTCCTGTCTTTTTGCCCCAACATATAGGGAATTTCTGCCTTTTTGCCCCACAATTAGGGGAATTTCTGCAATTTTGCTCCAAAATACGGGGAATTTCTGCCTTTTTGCCCAAAAATAAGAAGAATGCATACCTTTTTGCCATAAAAAAGGGAAATTTCTTCATTTTTTCCCCAAATAAGAGGAATTTCTGCATTTTTGACTCTAAATAAGTAGAATTTCTGTCTTTTTCTTTCAAAACAAAGGAAATTTCTGTCCTTTTAGCCCCAAAATAAAGAAAATTTCTGACTTATTACCCTGAAATAAGTGAAATTTCTGCAATTTTGCCCCAAAATAAGGGAAATTTCTGCGTATTTGCCCCCAAATAAGGGGAATTTCAGCCTTTTTACCTCAAAATAAGGGGAATTTCTGGATTTTTGCCACAAAATATTAGGAATTTCTGCCTTTTTGCCCCCAAATAAGGAAAATTTCTGCCTTTTTTCCCTGAAATAAGTGAAATTTCTGCAATTTTGCCCCAAAATAAGTGAAATTTCTGCAATTTTGCCCCAAAATAATGGAAATTTCTGGAATTTTGCCCCAAAATAAGTGGAATTTCTGAGTTTTGCCCCAAAATAAGAAGAATTTCTGTCTTTTTGCCCTAACATATAGGGAATTTTTGCCTTTTTGCCCCACAATTAGGGGAATTTCTGCAATTTTGCTCCAAAATACGGGGAATTTCTGCCTTTTTGCCCGATATAAGAAGAATGCATACCTTTTTGCCATAAAAAAGGGAAATTTTTGCAATTTTGCTCCAAAATAAGGGAAATTTCTGCTTTTTTGCCTCTAAATATGTGGAATTTCTGTCTTTTTCCCCGAAAACAAAGGGAATTTCTGTCGTTTTTGCCCCAAAATAAGGAAAATTTCTGCCTTTTTTCCCCCAAATAAGGGGAATATCAGCCTTTTTACCTCAAAATAAGGGGAATTTCTGCATTTTTGCCACAAAATATTAGGAATTTCTTTTTTTTTGCCCAAAAATAAGGAAAATTTCTGCCTTTTTTCCCTGAAATAAGTGAATTTTCTGCAATTTTGCCCCAAAATAAGTGAAATTTCTGCAATTTTGCCCCAAAATAAGGGAAATTTCTGGAATTTTGCCCCAAAATAATAGAAATTTCTGCATTTTGACCCCAAATAAGGGGAATTTCAGCCTTTTTACCTCAAAATAAGGGGAATTTCTGCATTTTTGCCCAAAATTTGGGAAATTTCTGCCTTTTTGCCCCAAATTAAGAAAAATTTCTGAAATTTTGTACCAAAATAAAAGAAATTTCTGCCTTTTTGCCCCAAAATAAGAAAATTTTGCTTTTTTTCTGAAATAAATGAAATTTCTGAAATTTTGCCTCAAAATAAGTTAAATTTCTGAATTTTGCCCTAAAATAAGGAGAATTTCTGTCTTTTTGACCTAACATATAGGGAATTTCTGCCTTTTTGCACCACAATTAGTGAAATGTCTGAAATTTTGCCCCAAATTAAGGAAAATTTCTGCAATTTTGTACCAAAATAAAAGAAATTTCTGCCTTTTTGCTTCCAAATAAGAAAATTTCTGCTTATTTTTTTTTCTGAAATAAATGAAATTTTGGAAATTTTGCCCCAAAATAAGTGAAATTTCTACAATTTTGCCCCAAAATAAGTGAAATTTCTGGAATTTTGCCCCAAAATAAGTGGAATTTCTGAGTTTTGCCCCAAAATAAGAATTTCTGTCTTTTTGCCCTAACATATAGGGAATTTCTGCCTTTTTGCCCCACAATTAGGGGAATTTCTGCAATTTTGCTCCAAAATACGGGGAATTTCTGCCTTTTTGCCAAAAATAATAAGAATGCATACCTTTTTGCCATAAAAAAGGGAAATTTCTTCATTTTTTCCCCAAATAAGAGGAATTTCTGCATTTTTGACTCTAAATAAGTAGAATTTCTGTCTTTTTCTCCCAAAACAAAGGAAATTTCTGTCCTTTTAGCCCCAAAATAAAGAAAATTTTTGACTTATTACCCTGAAATAAGTGAAATTTCTGCAATTTTGCTCCAAAATAAGGGAAATTTCTGCGTATTTGCCCCCAAATAAAAGGAATTTCAGCCTATTTACCTCAAAATAAGAGGAATTTCTGGATTTTTGCCACAAAATATTAGGAATTTCTGCTTTTTTGCCCCAAAATACGGAAAATTTCTGCCTTTTTTCTCTGAAATAAGTGAAATTTCTGCAATTTTGCCCCAAAATAAGTGGAATTTCTGAGTTTTGCCCCAAAATAAGAATTTCTGTCTTTTTGCCCTAACATATAGGGAATTTCTGCCTTTTTGCCCCACAATTAGGGGAATTTCTGCAATTTTGCTCCAAAATACGGGGAATTTCTGCCTTTTTGCCCGATAATAAGAAGAATGCATAACTTTTTGCCATAAAAAAGGGAAATTTTTGCAATTTTGCTCCAAAATAAGGGAAATTTCTGCTTTTTTGCCTCTAAATATGTGGAATTTCTGTCTTTTTCCCCGAAAACAAAGGGAATTTCTGTCGTTTTTGCCCCAAAATAAGGAAAATTTCTGCCTTTTTGTCCCCAAATAAGGGGAATATCAGCCTTTTACCTCAAAATAAGGGGAATTTCTGCATTTTTGCCACAAAATATTAGTAATTTCTGATTTTTTCCCAAAAATAAGGAAAATTTCTGCCTTTTTTCCCTGAAATTTGTGAATTTTCTGCAATTTTGCCACAAAATAAGTGAAATTTCTGCAATTTTGCCCCAAAATAAGGGAAATTTCTGGAATTTTGCCCCAAAATAAGAGAAATTTCTGCTTTTTGACCCCAAATAAGGGGAATTTCAGCCTTTTTACCTCAAAATAAGGGGAATTTCTGCATTTTTGCCCCAAAATATGGGAAATTTCTGCCTTTTTGCCCCAAATTAAGAAAAATTTCTGCAATTTTGTACCAAAATAAAAGAAATTTCTGCCTTTTTGCCCCAAAATAAGAAAATTTTGCTTTTTTTCTGAAATAAATGAAATTTCTGCAAATTTGCCTCAAAATAAGTTAAATTTCTGAATTTTGCCCTAAAATAAGGAGAATTTCTGTCTTTTTGACCCAACATGTAGGGAATTTATGCCTTTTTGCACCACAATTAGGGGAATGTCTGCAATTTTGCTCCAAAATACTGGGAATTTCTGCCTTTTTGCCCGAAAATAAGAATGCATACCTTTTTGCCATAAAAAAGGAAAATTTCTTCATTTTTGCTCCAAAATAAGGGGAATTTCTGCCTTTTTGACTCTAAATAAGTGGAATTTCTGTCTTTCTCCCCCAAAACAAAGGGAATTTCTGTCTTTTTGTTCCAAAATAAGAAAAAATTTTTACTTATTACCCTGAAGTAAGTGAAATTTCTGCAATTTTGCAACAAAATAAGGGAAATTTATGCCTTTATGCCCCCAAAAAAGGGGAATTTCAGCCATTTTTCCTCAAAATAAAGGGAACTTCTGCATTTTTGCCACAAAATATAAGGAATTTCTGCTTTTTTGCCCCAAAATAAGGAAAATTTCTGCCTTTTTTCCATGAAATAAGTGAAATTTCTGCAATTTTGCCCCAAAATAAGTGAAATTTCTGCAATTTTGCCCCAAATTAAGGGAAATTTCTGCCATTTTGTACCAAAATAAAAGAAATTTCTGCCTTTTTGCTTCCAAATAAGAAAATTTCTGCTTATTTTTTTTCTGAAATAAATGAAATTTCTGAAATTTTGCCCCAAAATAAGTGAAATTTCTACAATTTTGCCCCAAAATAAGTGAAATTTCTGGAATTTTGCCCCAAAATAAGTGGAATTTCTGAGTTTTGACCCAAAATAAGGAGAATTCCTGTCTTTTTGCCCCAACATATAGGGAATTTCTGCCTTTTTGCCCCACAATTAGGGGAATTTCTGCAATTTTGCTCCAAAATACGGGGAATTTCTGCCTTTTTGCCCAAAAATAATAAGAATGCATACCTTTTTGCCATAAAAAAGGGAAATTTCTTCATTTTTTCCCCAAATAAGAGGAATTTCTGCATTTTTGACTCTAAATAAGTAGAATTTCTGTCTTTTTCTTTCAAAACAAAGGAAATTTCTGTCCTTTTAGCCCCAAAATAAAGAAAATTTCTGACTTATTACCCTGAAATAAGTGAAATTTCTGCAATTTTGCCCCAAAATAAGGGAAATTTCTGCGTATTTGCCCCCAAATAAGGGGAATTTCAGCCTTTTTACCTCAAAATAAGGGGAATTTCTGGATTTTTGCCACAAAATATTAGGAATTTCTGCCTTTTTGCCCCCAAATAAGGAAAATTTCTGCCTTTTTTCCCTGAAATAAGTGAAATTTCTGCAATTTTGCCCCAAAATAAGTGAAATTTCTGCAATTTTGCCCCAAAATAATGGAAATTTCTGGAATTTTGCCCCAAAATAAGTGGAATTTCTGAGTTTTGCCCCAAAATAAGAAGAATTTCTGTCTTTTTGCCCTAACATATAGGGAATTTTTGCCTTTTTGCCCCACAATTAGGGGAATTTCTGCAATTTTGCTCCAAAATACGGGGAATTTCTGCCTTTTTGCCCGATATAAGAAGAATGCATACCTTTTTGCCATAAAAAAGGGAAATTTTTGCAATTTTGCTCCAAAATAAGGGAAATTTCTGCTTTTTTGCCTCTAAATATGTGGAATTTCTGTCTTTTTCCCCGAAAACAAAGGGAATTTCTGTCGTTTTTGCCCCAAAATAAGGAAAATTTCTGCCTTTTTTCCCCCAAATAAGGGGAATATCAGCCTTTTTACCTCAAAATAAGGGGAATTTCTGCATTTTTGCCACAAAATATTAGGAATTTCTTTTTTTTTGCCCAAAAATAAGGAAAATTTCTGCCTTTTTTCCCTGAAATAAGTGAATTTTCTGCAATTTTGCCCCAAAATAAGTGAAATTTCTGCAATTTTGCCCCAAAATAAGGGAAATTTCTGGAATTTTGCCCCAAAATAATAGAAATTTCTGCATTTTGACCCCAAATAAGGGGAATTTCAGCCTTTTTACCTCAAAATAAGGGGAATTTCTGCATTTTTGCCCAAAATTTGGGAAATTTCTGCCTTTTTGCCCCAAATTAAGAAAAATTTCTGAAATTTTGTACCAAAATAAAAGAAATTTCTGCCTTTTTGCCCCAAAATAAGAAAATTTTGCTTTTTTTCTGAAATAAATGAAATTTCTGAAATTTTGCCTCAAAATAAGTTAAATTTCTGAATTTTGCCCTAAAATAAGGAGAATTTCTGTCTTTTTGACCTAACATATAGGGAATTTCTGCCTTTTTGCACCACAATTAGTGAAATGTCTGAAATTTTGCCCCAAATTAAGGAAAATTTCTGCAATTTTGTACCAAAATAAAAGAAATTTCTGCCTTTTTGCTTCCAAATAAGAAAATTTCTGCTTATTTTTTTTTCTGAAATAAATGAAATTTTGGAAAAATTGCCCCAAAATAAGTGAAATTTCTACAATTTTGCCCCAAAATAAGTGAAATTTCTGGAATTTTGCCCCAAAATAAGTGGAATTTCTGAGTTTTGCCCCAAAATAAGAATTTCTGTCTTTTTGCCCTAACATATAGGGAATTTCTGCCTTTTTGCCCCACAATTAGGGGAATTTCTGCAATTTTGCTCCAAAATACGGGGAATTTCTGCCTTTTTGCCAAAAATAATAAGAATGCATACCTTTTTGCCATAAAAAAGGGAAATTTCTTCATTTTTTCCCCAAATAAGAGGAATTTCTGCATTTTTGACTCTAAATAAGTAGAATTTCTGTCTTTTTCTCCCAAAACAAAGGAAATTTCTGTCCTTTTAGCCCCAAAATAAAGAAAATTTTTGACTTATTACCCTGAAATAAGTGAAATTTCTGCAATTTTGCTCCAAAATAAGGGAAATTTCTGCGTATTTGCCCCCAAATAAAAGGAATTTCAGCCTATTTACCTCAAAATAAGAGGAATTTCTGGATTTTTGCCACAAAATATTAGGAATTTCTGCTTTTTTGCCCCAAAATACGGAAAATTTCTGCCTTTTTTCTCTGAAATAAGTGAAATTTCTGCAATTTTGCCCCAAAATAAGTGGAATTTCTGAGTTTTGCCCCAAAATAAGAATTTCTGTCTTTTTGCCCTAACATATAGGGAATTTCTGCCTTTTTGCCCCACAATTAGGGGAATTTCTGCAATTTTGCTCCAAAATACGGGGAATTTCTGCCTTTTTGCCCGATAATAAGAAGAATGCATACCTTTTTGCCATAAAAAAGGGAAATTTTTGAAATTTTGCTCCAAAATAAGGGAAATTTCTGCTTTTTTGCCTCTAAATATGTGGAATTTCTGTCTTTTTCCCCGAAAACAAAGGGAATTTCTGTCGTTTTTGCCCCAAAATAAGGAAAATTTCTGCCTTTTTGCCCCCAAATAAGGGGAATATCAGCCTTTTACCTCAAAATAAGGGGAATTTCTGCATTTTTGCCACAAAATATTAGGAATTTCTGATTTTTGCCCAAAAATAAGGAAAATTTCTGCCTTTTTCCCCTGAAATTTGTGAATTTTCTGCAATTTTGCCACAAAATAAGTGAAATTTCTGCAATTTTGCCCCAAAATAAGGGAAATTTCTGGAATTTTGCCCCAAAATAAGAGAAATTTCTGCTTTTTGACCCCAAATAAGGGGAATTTCAGCCTTTTTACCTCAAAATAAGGGGAATTTCTGCATTTTTGCCCCAAAATATGGGAAATTTCTGCCTTTTTGCCCCAAATTAAGAAAAATTTCTGCAATTTTGTACCAAAATAAAAGAAATTTCTGCCTTTCTGCCCCAAAATAAGAAAATTTTGCTTTTTTTCTGAAATAAATTAAATTTCTGCAAATTTGCCTCAAAATAAGTTAAATTTCTGAATTTTGCCCTAAAATAAGGAGAATTTCTGTCTTTTTGACCCAACATGTAGGGAATTTATGCCTTTTTGCACCACAATTAGGGGAATGTCTGCAATTTTGCTCCAAAATACGGGGAATTTCTGCCTTTTTGCCCGAAAATAAGAATGCATACCTTTTTGCCATAAAAAAGGAAAATTTCTTCATTTTTGCTCCAAAATAAGGGGAATTTCTGCCTTTTTGACTATAAATAAGTGGAATTTCTGTCTTTCTCCCCCAAAACAAAGGGAATTTCTGTCTTTTTTGTTCCAAAATAAGAAAAAAATTTTACTTATTACCCTGAAGTAAGTGAAATTTCTGCAATTTTGCAACAAAATAAGGGAAATTTATGACTTTATGCCCCCAAAAAAGGGGAATTTCAGCCATTTTTCCTCAAAATAAAGGGAACTTCTGCATTTTTGCCACAAAATATAAGGAATTTCTGCTTTTTTGCCCCAAAATAAGGAAAATTTCTGCCTTTTTTCCATGAAATAAGTGAAATTTCTGCAATTTTGCCCCAAAATAAGTGAAATTTCTGCAATTTTGCCCCAAATTAAGGAAAATTTCTGCAATTTTGTACCAAAATAAAAGAAATTTCTGCCTTTTTGCTTCCAAATAAGAAAATTTCTGCTTATTTTTTTTTCTGAAATAAATGAAATTTCGGAAATTTTGCCCCAAAATAAGTGAAATTTCTACAATTTTGCCCCAAAATAAGTGAAATTTCTGGAATTTTGCCCCAAAATAAGTGGAATTTCTGAGTTTTGACCCAAAATAAGGAGAATTTCTGTCTTTTTGCCCCAACATATAGGGAATTTCTGCCTTTTTGCCCCACAATTAGGGGAATTTCTGCAATTTTGCTCCAAAATACGGGGAATTTCTGCCTTTTTGCCAAAAATAATAAGAATGCATACCTTTTTGCCATAAAAAAGGGAAATTTCTTCATTTTTTCCCCAAATAAGAGGAATTTCTGCATTTTTGACTCTAAATAAGTAGAATTTCTGTCTTTTTCTCCCAAAACAAAGGAAATTTCTGTCCTTTTAGCCCCAAAATAAAGAAAATTTTTGACTTATTACCCTGAAATAAGTGAAATTTCTGCAATTTTGCTCCAAAATAAGGGAAATTTCTGCGTATTTGCCCCCAAATAAAAGGAATTTCAGCCTATTTACCTCAAAATAAGAGGAATTTCTGGATTTTTGCCACAAAATATTAGGAATTTCTGCTTTTTTGCCCCAAAATACGGAAAATTTCTGCCTTTTTTCTCTGAAATAAGTGAAATTTCTGCAATTTTGCCCCAAAATAAGTGGAATTTCTGAGTTTTGCCCCAAAATAAGAATTTCTGTCTTTTTGCCCTAACATATAGGGAATTTCTGCCTTTTTGCCCCACAATTAGGGGAATTTCTGCAATTTTGCTCCAAAATACGGGGAATTTCTGCCTTTTTGCCCGATAATAAGAAGAATGCATAACTTTTTGCCATAAAAAAGGGAAATTTTTGCAATTTTGCTCCAAAATAAGGGAAATTTCTGCTTTTTTGCCTCTAAATATGTGGAATTTCTGTCTTTTTCCCCGAAAACAAAGGGAATTTCTGTCGTTTTTGCCCCAAAATAAGGAAAATTTCTGCCTTTTTGTCCCCAAATAAGGGGAATATCAGCCTTTTACCTCAAAATAAGGGGAATTTCTGCATTTTTGCCACAAAATATTAGTAATTTCTGATTTTTGCCCAAAAATAAGGAAAATTTCTGCCTTTTTTCCCTGAAATTTGTGAATTTTCTGCAATTTTGCCACAAAATAAGTGAAATTTCTGCAATTTTGCCCCAAAATAAGGGAAATTTCTGGAATTTTGCCCCAAAATAAGAGAAATTTCTGCTTTTTGACCCCAAATAAGGGGAATTTCAGCCTTTTTACCTCAAAATAAGGGGAATTTCTGCATTTTTGCCCCAAAATATGGGAAATTTCTGCCTTTTTGCCCCAAATTAAGAAAAATTTCTGCAATTTTGTACCAAAATAAAAGAAATTTCTGCCTTTTTGCCCCAAAATAAGAAAATTTTGCTTTTTTTCTGAAATAAATGAAATTTCTGCAAATTTGCCTCAAAATAAGTTAAATTTCTGAATTTTGCCCTAAAATAAGGAGAATTTCTGTCTTTTTGACCCAACATGTAGGGAATTTATGCCTTTTTGCACCACAATTAGGGGAATGTCTGCAATTTTGCTCCAAAATACTGGGAATTTCTGCCTTTTTGCCCGAAAATAAGAATGCATACCTTTTTGCCATAAAAAAGGAAAATTTCTTCATTTTTGCTCCAAAATAAGGGGAATTTCTGCCTTTTTGACTCTAAATAAGTGGAATTTCTGTCTTTCTCCCCCAAAACAAAGGGAATTTCTGTCTTTTTGTTCCAAAATAAGAAAAAATTTTTACTTATTACCCTGAAGTAAGTGAAATTTCTGCAATTTTGCAACAAAATAAGGGAAATTTATGCCTTTATGCCCCCAAAAAAGGGGAATTTCAGCCATTTTTCCTCAAAATAAAGGGAACTTCTGCATTTTTGCCACAAAATATAAGGAATTTCTGCTTTTTTGCCCCAAAATAAGGAAAATTTCTGCCTTTTTTCCATGAAATAAGTGAAATTTCTGCAATTTTGCCCCAAAATAAGTGAAATTTCTGCAATTTTGCCCCAAATTAAGGGAAATTTCTGCCATTTTGTACCAAAATAAAAGAAATTTCTGCCTTTTTGCTTCCAAATAAGAAAATTTCTGCTTATTTTTTTTCTGAAATAAATGAAATTTCTGAAATTTTGCCCCAAAATAAGTGAAATTTCTACAATTTTGCCCCAAAATAAGTGAAATTTCTGGAATTTTGCCCCAAAATAAGTGGAATTTCTGAGTTTTGACCCAAAATAAGGAGAATTCCTGTCTTTTTGCCCCAACATATAGGGAATTTCTGCCTTTTTGCCCCACAATTAGGGGAATTTCTGCAATTTTGCTCCAAAATACGGGGAATTTCTGCCTTTTTGCCCAAAAATAATAAGAATGCATACCTTTTTGCCATAAAAAAGGGAAATTTCTTCATTTTTTCCCCAAATAAGAGGAATTTCTGCATTTTTGACTCTAAATAAGTAGAATTTCTGTCTTTTCTTTCAAAACAAAGGAAATTTCTGTCCTTTTAGCCCCAAAATAAAGAAAATTTCTGACTTATTACCCTGAAATAAGTGAAATTTCTGCAATTTTGCCCCAAAATAAGGGAAATTTCTGCGTATTTGCCCCCAAATAAGGGGAATTTCAGCCTTTTTACCTCAAAATAAGGGGAATTTCTGGATTTTTGCCACAAAATATTAGGAATTTCTGCCTTTTTGCCCCCAAATAAGGAAAATTTCTGCCTTTTTTCCCTGAAATAAGTGAAATTTCTGCAATTTTGCCCCAAAATAAGTGAAATTTCTGCAATTTTGCCCCAAAATAATGGAAATTTCTGGAATTTTGCCCCAAAATAAGTGGAATTTCTGAGTTTTGCCCCAAAATAAGAAGAATTTCTGTCTTTTTGCCCTAACATATAGGGAATTTTTGCCTTTTTGCCCCACAATTAGGGGAATTTCTGCAATTTTGCTCCAAAATACGGGGAATTTCTGCCTTTTTGCCCGATATAAGAAGAATGCATACCTTTTTGCCATAAAAAAGGGAAATTTTTGCAATTTTGCTCCAAAATAAGGGAAATTTCTGCTTTTTTGCCTCTAAATATGTGGAATTTCTGTCTTTTTCCCCGAAAACAAAGGGAATTTCTGTCGTTTTTGCCCCAAAATAAGGAAAATTTCTGCCTTTTTTCCCCCAAATAAGGGGAATATCAGCCTTTTTACCTCAAAATAAGGGGAATTTCTGCATTTTTGCCACAAAATATTAGGAATTTCTTTTTTTTTGCCCAAAAATAAGGAAAATTTCTGCCTTTTTTCCCTGAAATAAGTGAATTTTCTGCAATTTTGCCCCAAAATAAGTGAAATTTCTGCAATTTTGCCCCAAAATAAGGGAAATTTCTGGAATTTTGCCCCAAAATAATAGAAATTTCTGCATTTTGACCCCAAATAAGGGGAATTTCAGCCTTTTTACCTCAAAATAAGGGGAATTTCTGCATTTTTGCCCAAAATTTGGGAAATTTCTGCCTTTTTGCCCCAAATTAAGAAAAATTTCTGAAATTTTGTACCAAAATAAAAGAAATTTCTGCCTTTTTGCCCCAAAATAAGAAAATTTTGCTTTTTTTCTGAAATAAATGAAATTTCTGAAATTTTGCCTCAAAATAAGTTAAATTTCTGAATTTTGCCCTAAAATAAGGAGAATTTCTGTCTTTTTGACCTAACATATAGGGAATTTCTGCCTTTTTGCACCACAATTAGTGAAATGTCTGAAATTTTGCCCCAAATTAAGGAAAATTTCTGCAATTTTGTACCAAAATAAAAGAAATTTCTGCCTTTTTGCTTCCAAATAAGAAAATTTCTGCTTATTTTTTTTTCTGAAATAAATGAAATTTTGGAAATTTTGCCCCAAAATAAGTGAAATTTCTACAATTTTGCCCCAAAATAAGTGAAATTTCTGGAATTTTGCCCCAAAATAAGTGGAATTTCTGAGTTTTGCCCCAAAATAAGAATTTCTGTCTTTTTGCCCTAACATATAGGGAATTTCTGCCTTTTTGCCCCACAATTAGGGGAATTTCTGCAATTTTGCTCCAAAATACGGGGAATTTCTGCCTTTTTGCCAAAAATAATAAGAATGCATACCTTTTTGCCATAAAAAAGGGAAATTTCTTCATTTTTTCCCCAAATAAGAGGAATTTCTGCATTTTTGACTCTAAATAAGTAGAATTTCTGTCTTTTTCTCCCAAAACAAAGGAAATTTCTGTCCTTTTAGCCCCAAAATAAAGAAAATTTTTGACTTATTACCCTGAAATAAGTGAAATTTCTGCAATTTTGCTCCAAAATAAGGGAAATTTCTGCGTATTTGCCCCCAAATAAAAGGAATTTCAGCCTATTTACCTCAAAATAAGAGGAATTTCTGGATTTTTGCCACAAAATATTAGGAATTTCTGCTTTTTTGCCCCAAAATACGGAAAATTTCTGCCTTTTTTCTCTGAAATAAGTGAAATTTCTGCAATTTTGCCCCAAAATAAGTGGAATTTCTGAGTTTTGCCCCAAAATAAGAATTTCTGTCTTTTTGCCCTAACATATAGGGAATTTCTGCCTTTTTGCCCCACAATTAGGGGAATTTCTGCAATTTTGCTCCAAAATACGGGGAATTTCTGCCTTTTTGCCCGATAATAAGAAGAATGCATAACTTTTTGCCATAAAAAAGGGAAATTTTTGCAATTTTGCTCCAAAATAAGGGAAATTTCTGCTTTTTTGCCTCTAAATATGTGGAATTTCTGTCTTTTTCCCCGAAAACAAAGGGAATTTCTGTCGTTTTTGCCCCAAAATAAGGAAAATTTCTGCCTTTTTGTCCCCAAATAAGGGGAATATCAGCCTTTTACCTCAAAATAAGGGGAATTTCTGCATTTTTGCCACAAAATATTAGGAATTTCTGATTTTTGCCCAAAAATAAGGAAAATTTCTGCCTTTTTTCCCTGAAATTTGTGAATTTTCTGCAATTTTGCCACAAAATAAGTGAAATTTCTGCAATTTTGCCCCAAAATAAGGGAAATTTCTGGAATTTTGCCCCAAAATAAGAGAAATTTCTGCTTTTTGACCCCAAATAAGGGGAATTTCAGCCTTTTTACCTCAAAATAAGGGGAATTTCTGCATTTTTGCCCCAAAATATGGGAAATTTCTGCCTTTTTGCCCCAAATTAAGAAAAATTTCTGCAATTTTGTACCAAAATAAAAGAAATTTCTGCCTTTTTGCCCCAAAATAAGAAAATTTTGCTTTTTTTCTGAAATAAATGAAATTTCTGCAAATTTGCCTCAAAATAAGTTAAATTTCTGAATTTTGCCCTAAAATAAGGAGAATTTCTGTCTTTTTGACCCAACATGTAGGGAATTTATGCCTTTTTGCACCACAATTAGGGGAATGTCTGCAATTTTGCTCCAAAATACGGGGAATTTCTGCCTTTTTGCCCGAAAATAAGAATGCATACCTTTTTGCCATAAAAAAGGAAAATTTCTTCATTTTTGCTCCAAAATAAGGGGAATTTCTGCCTTTTTGACTATAAATAAGTGGAATTTCTGTCTTTCTCCCCCAAAACAAAGGGAATTTCTGTCTTTTTTGTTCCAAAATAAGAAAAAATTTTTACTTATTACCCTGAAGTAAGTGAAATTTCTGCAATTTTGCCACAAAATAAGGAAAATTTCTGCCTTTTTTCCCTGAAATAAGTGAAATTTCTGCAATTTTGCCCCAAAATAAGTGAAATTTCTGCAATTTTGCCCCAAATTAAGGAAAATTTCTGCAATTTTGTACCAAAATAAAAGAAATTTCTGCCTTTTTGCTTCCAAATAAGAAAATTTCTGCTTATTTTTTTTTCTGAAATAAATGAAATTTCTGAAATTTTGCCCCAAAATAAGTGAAATTTCTACAATTTTGCCCCAAAATAAGTAAAATTTCTGAAATTTTGCCCCAAAATAAGTGGAATTTCTGAGTTTTGACCCAAAATAAGGAGAATTTCTGTCTTTTTGCCCCAACATATAGGGATTTTCTGCCTTTTTGCCCCACAATTAGGGGAATTTCTGCAATTTTGCTCCAAAATACGGGGAATTTCTGCCTTTTTGCCCGATAATAAGAAGAAAGCATACCTTTTTGCCATAAAAAAGGGAAATTTTTGCAATTTTGCTCCAAAATA
Organism: Micromys minutus; assembly: GCF_963924665.1. NCBI lineage: Eukaryota > Metazoa > Chordata > Mammalia > Rodentia > Muridae > Micromys > Micromys minutus. Next base: position 250,679 of record NW_027667760.1, read on the forward strand.
AGGGAAATTTCTGCTTTTTTGCCTCTAAATATGTGGAATTTCTGTCTTTTTCCCCGAAAACAAAGGGAATTTCTGTCGTTTTTGCCCCAAAATAAGGAAAATTTCTGCCTTTTTGCCCCCAAATAAGGGGAATATCAGCCTTTTTACCTCAAAATAAGGGGAATTTCTGCATTTTTGCCACAAAATATTAGGAATTTCTGTTTTTTTGCCCAAAAATAAGGAAAATTTCTGCCTTTTTTCCCTGAAATAAGTGAATTTTCTGCAATTTTGCCCCAAAATAAGTGAAATTTCTGCAATTTTGCCCCAAAATAAGGGAAATTTCTGTAATTTTGCCCCAAAATAATAGAAATTTCTGCATTTTGACCCCAAATAAGGGGAATTTCAGCCTTTTTACCTCAAAATAAGGGGAATTTCTGCATTTTTGCCCCAAAATATGGGAAATTTCTGCCTTTTTGCCCCAAATTAAGAAAAATTTCTGCAATTTGGTACCAAAATAAAAGAAATTTCTGCCTTTTTGCCCCAAAATAAGAAAATTTTGCTTTTTTTCTGAAATAAATGAAATTTCTGCAATTTTGCCTCAAAATAAGTTAAATTTCTGAATTTTGCCCTAAAATAAGGAGAATTTCTGTCTTTTTGACCCAACATATAGGGAATTTATGCCTTTTTGCACCACAATTAGTGGAATGTCTGCAATTTTGCTCCAAAATACGGGGAATTTCTGCCTTTTTGCCCGAAAATAAGAAGAATGCATAACTTTTTGCCATTAAAAAGGGAAATTTCTTCATTTTTGCTCCAAAATAAGGGGAATTTCTGCGTTTTTGACTCTAAATAAGTGGAGATTCTGTCTTTCTCCCCCAAAACAAAGGGAATTTCTGTCTTTTTTGTTCCAAAATAAGAAAAAATTCGTACTTATTACCCTGAAGTAAGTGAAATTTCTGCAATTTTACAACAAAATAAGGGAAATTTCTGCCTTTTTGCCCCCAAATAAGGGGAATTTCAGGCATTTTACCTCAAAATAAAGGGAACTTCTGCATTTTTGCCACAAAATATAAGAAATTTCTGCCTTTTTGCCCCCAAATTAAGGAAAATTTCTGCCTTTTTTCCCTGAAATAAGTGAAATTTCTGCAATTTTGCCCCAAAATAAGTGAAATTTCTGCAATTTTGCCCCAAATTAAGGAAAATTTCTGCAATTTTGTACCAAAATAAAAGAAATTTCTGCCTTTTTGCTTCCAAATAAGAAAATTTCTGCTTATTTTTTTTTCTGAAATAAATGAAATTTCGGAAATTTTGCCCCAAAATAAGTGAAATTTCTACAATTTTGCCCCAAAATAAGTGAAATTTCTGGAATTTTGCCCCAAAATAAGTGGAATTTCTGAGTTTTGACCCAAAATAAGGAGAATTTCTGTCTTTTGGCCCCAACATATAGGGAATTTCTGCCTTTTTGCCCCACAATTAGGGGAATTTCTGCAATCTTGCTCCAAAATACGGGGAATTTCTGCCTTTTTGCCAAAAATAATAAGAATGCATACCTTTTTGCCATAAAAAAGGGAAATTTCTTCATTTTTTCCCCAAATAAGAGGAATTTCTGCATTTTTCACTCTAAATAAGTAGAATTTCTGTCTTTTTCTCCCAAAACAAAGGAAATTTCTGTCCTTTTAGCCCCAAAATAAAGAAAATTTTTGACTTATTACCCTGAAATAAGTGAAATTTCTGCAATTTTGCCCCAAAATAAGAGAAATTTCTGCGTATTTGCCCCCAAATAAAAGGAATTTCAGCCTATTTACCTCAAAATAAGGGGAATTTCTGGATTTTTGCCACAAAATATTAGGAATTTCTGCTTTTTTGCCCCAAAATACGGAAAATTTCTGCCTTTTTTCCCTGAAATAAGTGAAATTTCTGCAATTTTGCCCCAAAATAAGTGGAATTTCTGAGTTTTGCCCCAAAATAAGAATTTCTGTCTTTTTGCCCTAACATATAGGGAATTTCTGCCTTTTTGCCCCACAATTAGGGGAATTTCTGCAATTTTGCTCCAAAATACAGGGAATTTCTGCCTTTTTGCCCGATAATAAGAAGAATGCATACCTTTTTGCCATAAAAAAGGGAAATTTTTGAAATTTTGCTCCAAAATAAGGGAAATTTCTGCTTTTTTGCCTCTAAATATGTGGAATTTCTGTCTTTTTCCCCGAAAACAAAGGGAATTTCTGTCGTTTTTGCCCCAAAATAAGGAAAATTTCTGCCTTTTTGCCCCCAAATAAGGGGAATATCAGCCTTTTACCTCAAAATAAGGGGAATTTCTGCATTTTTGCCACAAAATATTAGGAATTTCTGATTTTTGCCCAAAAATAAGGAAAATTTCTGCCTTTTTTCCCTGAAATTTGTGAATTTTCTGCAATTTTGCCTCAAAATAAGTGAAATTTCTGCAATTTTGCCCCAAAATAAGGGAAATTTCTGGAATTTTGCCCCAAAATAAGAGAAATTTCTGCTTTTTGACCCCAAATAAGGGGAATTTCAGCCTTTTTACCTCAAAATAAGGGGAATTTCTGCATTTTTGCCCCAAAATATGGGAAATTTCTGCCTTTTTGCCCCAAATTAAGAAAAATTTCTGCAATTTTGTACCAAAATAAAAGAAATTTCTGCCTTTTTGCACCAAAATAAGAAAATTTTGCTTTTTTTCTGAAATAAATGAAATTTCTGCAAATTTGCCTCAAAATAAGTTAAATTTCTGAATTTTGCCCTAAAATAAGGAGAATTTCTGTCTTTTTGACCCAACATGTAGGGAATTTATGCCTTTTTGCACCACAATTAGGGGAATGTCTGCAATTTTGCTCCAAAATACGGGGAATTTCTGCCTTTTTGCCCGAAAATAAGAATGCATACCTTTTTGCCATAAAAAAGGAAAATTTCTTCATTTTTGCTCCAAAATAAGGGGAATTTCTGCCTTTTTGACTCTAAATAAGTGGAATTTCTGTCGTTCTCCCCCAAAACAAAGGGAATTTCTGTCTTTTTTGTTTCAAAATAAGAAAAAATTTTTACTTATTACCCTGAAGTAAGTGAAATTTCTGCAATTTTGCAACAAAATAAGGGAAATTTATGCCTTTATGCCCCCAAAAAAGGGGAATTTCAGCCATTTTTCCTCAAAATAAAGGGAACTTCTGCATTTTTGCCACAAAATATAAAGAATTTCTGCTTTTTTGCCCCAAAATAAGGAAAATTTCTGCCTTTTTTCCCTGAAATAAGTGAAATTTCTGCAATTTTGCCCCAAAATAAGTGAAATTTCTGCAATTTTGCCCCAAATTAAGGAAAATTTCTTCAATTTTGTACCAAAATAAAAGAAATTTCTGCCTTTTTGCTTCCAAATAAGAAAATTTCTGCCTATTTTTTTTCTGAAATAAATGAAATTTCGGAAATTTTGCCCCAAAATAAGTGAAATTTCTACAATTTTGCCCCAAAATAAGTGAAATTTCTGGAATTTTGCCCCAAAATAAGTGGAATTTCTGAGTTTTGACCCAAAATAAGGAGAATTTCTGTATTTTTGCCCCAACATATAGGGAATTTCTGCCTTTTTGCCCCACAATTAGGGGAATTTCTGCAATTTTGCTCCAAAATACGGGGAATTTCTGCCTTTTTACCAAAAATAATAAGAATGCATACCTTTTTGCCATAAAAAAGGGAAATTTCTTCATTTTTTCCCCAAAAAAGAGGAATTTCTGCATTTTTGACTCTAAATAAGTAGAATTTCTGTCTTTTTCTCCCAAAACAAAGGAAATTTCTGTCCTTTTAGCCCCAAAATAAAGAAAATTTTTGACTTATTACCCTGAAATAAGTGAAATTTCTGCAATTTTGCCCCAAAATAAGGGAAATTTCTGCGTATTTGCCCCCAAATAAAAGGAATTTCAGCCTATTTACCTCAAAATAAGGGGAATTTCTGGATTTTTGCCACAAAATATTAGGAATTTCTGCTTTTTTGCCCCAAAATACGGAAAATTTCTGCCTTTTTTCCCTGAAATAAGTGAAATTTCTGCAATTTTGCCCCAAAATAAGTGGAATTTCTGAGTTTTGCCCCAAAATAAGAATTTCTGTCTTTTTGCCCTAACATATAGGGAATTTCTGCCTTTTTGCCCCACAATTAGGGGAATTTCTGCAATTTTGCTCCAAAATACGGAGAATTTCTGCCTTTTTGACCGATAATAAGAAGTATGCATACCTTTTTGCCATAAAAAAGGGAAATTTTTGCAATTTTGCTCCAAAATAAGGGAAATTTCTGCTTTTTTGCCTCTAAATATGTGGAATTTCTGTCTTTTTCCCCGAAAACAAAGGGAATTTCTGTCGTTTTTGCCCCAAAATAAGGAAAATTTCTGCCTTTTTGCCCCCAAATAAGGGGAATATCAGCCTTTTACCTCAAAATAAGGGGAATTTCTGCATTTTTGCCACAAAATATTAGGAATTTCTGATTTTTGCCCAAAAATAAGAAAAATTTCTGCCTTTTTTCCCTGAAATTTGTGAATTTTCTGCAATTTTGCCACAAAATAAGTGAAATTTCTGCAATTTTGCCCCAAAATAAGGGAAATTTCTGGAATTTTGCCCCAAAATAAGAGAAATTTCTGCTTTTTGACCCCAAATAAGGGGAATTTCAGCCTTTTTACCTCAAAATAAGGGGAATTTCTGCATTTTTGTCCCAAAATATGGGAAATTTCTGCCTTTTTGCCCCAAATTAAGAAAATTTTCTGCAATTCTGTACCAAAATAAAAGAAATTTCTGCCTTTTTGCCCCAAAATAAGAAAATTTTGCTTTTTTTCTGAAATAAATGAAATTTCTGCAAATTTGCCTCAAAATAAGTTAAATTTCTGAATTTTGCCCTAAAATAAGGAGAATTTCTGTTTTTTTGACCCAACATGTAGGGAATTTATGCCTTTTTGCACCACAATTAGGGGAATGTCTGCAATTTTGCTCCAAAATACGGGGAATTTCTGCCTTTTTGCCCGAAAATAAGAATGCATACCTTTTTGCCGTAAAAAAGGAAAATTTCTTCATTTTTGCTCCAAAATAAGGGGAATTTCTGCCTTTTTGACTCTAAATAAGTGGAATTTCTGTCTTTCTCCCCCAAAACAAAGGGAATTTCTGTCTTTTTTGTTCCAAAATAAGAAAAAATTTTTACTTATTACCCTGAAGTAAGTGAAATTTCTGCAATTTTGCAACAAAATAAGGGAAATTTATGCCTTTATGCCCCCAAAAAAGGGGAATTTCAGCCATTTTTCCTCAAAATAAAGGGAACTTCTGCATTTTTGCCACAAAATATAAGGAATTTCTGCTTTTTTTGCCCCAAAATAAGGAAAATTTCTGCCTTTTTTCCATGAAATAAGTGAAATTTCTGCAATTTTGCCCCAAAATAAGTGAAATTTCTGCAATTTTGCCCCAAATTAAGGGAAATTTCTGCCATTTTGTACCAAAATAAAAGAAATTTCTGCCTATTTGCTTCCAAATAAGAAAATTTCTGCTTATTTTTTTTCTGAAATAAATGAAATTTCTGAAATTTTGCCCCAAAATAAGTGAAATTTCTACAATTTTGCCCCAAAATAAGTGAAATTTCTGGAATTTTGCCCCAAAATAAGTGGAATTTCTGAGTTTTGACCCAAAATAAGGAGAATTCCTGTCTTTTTGCCCCAACATATAGGGAATTTCTGCCTTTTTGCCCCACAATTAGGGGAATTTCTGCAATTTTGCTCCAAAATACGGGGAATTTCTGCCTTTTTGCCCAAAAATAAGAAGAATGCATACCTTTTTGCCATAAAAAAGGGAAATTTCTTCATTTTTTCCCCAAATAAGAGGAATTTCTGCATTTTTGACTCTAAATAAGTAGAATTTCTGTCTTTTCTTTCAAAACAAAGGAAATTTCTGTCCTTTTAGCCCCAAAATAAAGAAAATTTCTGACTTATTACCCTGAAATAAGTGAAATTTCTGCAATTTTGCCCCAAAATAAGGGAAATTTCTGCGTATTTGCCCCCAAATAAGGGGAATTTCAGCCTTTTTACCTCAAAATAAGGGGAATTTCTGGATTTTTGCCACAAAATATTAGGAATTTCTGCCTTTTTGCCACAAAATAAGGAAAATTTCTGCCTTTTTTCCCTGAAATAAGTGAAATTTCTGCAATTTTGCCCCAAAATAAGTGAAATTTCTGCAATTTTGCCCCAAAATAATGGAAATTTCTGGAATTTTGCCCCAAAATAAGTGGAATTTCTGAGTTTTGCCCCAAAATAAGAAGAATTTCTGTCTTTTTGCCCTAACATATAGGGAATTTCTGCCTTTTTGCCCCACAATTAGGGGAATTTCTGGAATTTTGCTCCAAAATACGGGGAATTTCTGCCTTTTTGCCCGATAATAAGAAGAATGCATACCTTTTTGCCATAAAAAAGGGAAATTTTTGCAATTTTGCTCCAAAATAAGGGAAATTTCTGCTTTTTTGCCTCTAAATATGTGGAATTTCTGTCTTTTTCCCCGAAAACAAAGGGAATTTCTGTCGTTTTTGCCCCAAAATAAGGAAAATTTCTGCCTTTTTTCCCCCAAATAAGGGTAATATCAGCCTTTTTACCTCAAAATAAGGGGAATTTCTGCATTTTTGCAACAAAATATTAGGAATTTCTTTATTTTTGCCCAAAAATAAGGAAAATTTCTGCCTTTTTTCCCTGAAATAAGTGAATTTTCTGCAATTTTGCCCCAAAATAAGTGAAATTTCTGCAATTTTGCCCCAAAATAAGGGAAATTTCTGCATTTTGACCCCAAATAAGGGGAATTTCAGCCTTTTTACCTCAAAATAAGGGGAATTTCTGCATTTTTGCCCAAAATTTGGGAAATTTCTGCCTTTTTGCCCCAAATTAAGAAAAATTTCTGAAATTTTGTACCAAAATAAAAGAAATTTCTGCCTTTTTGCCCCAAAATAAGAAAATTTTGCTTTTTTTCTGAAATAAATGAAATTTCTGAAATTTTGCCTCAAAATAAGTTAAATTTCTGAATTTTGCCCTAAAATAAGGAGAATTTCTGTCTTTTTGACCTAACATATAGGGAATTTCTGCCTTTTTGCACCACAATTAGTGAAATGTCTGCAATGTTGCACCAAAATACGGGGAATTTCTGCCTTTTTGCCCGAAAATAAGAAGAATGCATAACTTTTTGCCATTAAAAAGAGAAATTTCTTCATTTTTGCTCCAAAATAAGGGGAATTTCTGCGTTTTTGACTCTAAATAAGTGGAATTTCTGTCTTTCTCCCCCAAAACAAAGGGAATTTCTGTCTTTTTTGTTCCAAAATAAGAAAAAATTCTTACTTATTACCCTGAAGTAAGTGAAATTTCTGCAATTTTGCAACAAAATAAGGGAAATTTCTGCCTTTTTGCCCCCAAATAAGGGGAATTTCAGCCATTTTACCTCAAAATAAAGGGAACTTCTGCATTTTTGCCACAAAATATAAGAAATTTCTGCCTTTTTGCCCCAAAATAAGGAAAATTTCTGCCTTTTTTCCCTGAAATAAGTGAAATTTCTGCAATTTTGCCCCAAAATAAGTGAAATTTCTGCAATTTTGCCCCAAACTAAGGAAAATTTCTGCAATTTTGTACCAAAATAAAAGAAATTTCTGCCTTTTTGCTTCCAAATAAGAAAATTTCTGCTTATTTTTTTTTCTGAAATAAATGAAATTTCGGAAATTTTGCCCCAAAATAAGTGAAATTTCTACAATTTTGCCCCAAAATAAGTGAAATTTCTGGAATTTTGCCCCAAAATAAGTGGAATTTCTGAGTTTTGACCCAAAATAAGGAGAATTTCTGTCTTTTTGCCCCAACATATAGGGAATTTCTGCCTTTTTGCCCCACAATTAGGGGAATTTCTGCAATCTTGCTCCAAAATACGGGGAATTTCTGCCTTTTTGCCAAAAATAATAAGAATGCATACCTTTTTGCCATAAAAAAGGGAAATTTCTTCATTTTTTCCCCAAATAAGAGGAATTTCTGCATTTTTGACTCTAAATAAGTAGAATTTCTGTCTTTTTCTCCCAAAACAAAGGAAATTTCTGTCCTTTTAGCCCCAAAATAAAGAAAATTTTTGACTTATTACCCTGAAATAAGTGAAATTTCTGCAATTTTGCCCCAAAATAAGGGAAATTTCTGCGTATTTGCCCCCAAATAAAAGGAATTTCAGCCTATTTACCTCAAAATAAGGGGAATTTCTGGATTTTTGCCACAAAATATTAGGAATTTCTGCTTTTTTGCCCCAAAATACGGAAAATTTCTGCCTTTTTTCCCTGAAATAAGTGAAATTTCTGCAATTTTGCCCCAAAATAAGTGGAATTTCTGAGTTTTGCCCCAAAATAAGAATTTCTGTCTTTTTGCCCTAACATATAGGGAATTTCTGCCTTTTTGCCCCACAATTAGGGGAATTTCTGCAATTTTGCTCCAAAATACGGGGAATTTCTGCCTTTTTGCCCGATAATAAGAAGAATGCATACCTTTTTGCCATAAAAAAGGGAAATTTTTGCAATTTTGCTCCAAAATAAGGGAAATTTCTGCTTTTTTGCCTCTAAATATGTGGAATTTCTGTCTTTTTCCCCGAAAACAAAGGGAATTTCTGTCGTTTTTGCCCCAAAATAAGGAAAATTTCTGCCTTTTTTCCATGAAATAAGTGAAATTTCTGCAATTTTGCCCCAAAATAAGTGAAATTTCTGCAATTTTGCCCCAAATTAAGGGAAATTTCTGCCATTTTGTACCAAAATAAAAGAAATTTCTGCCTATTTGCTTCCAAATAAGAAAATTTCTGCTTATTTTTTTTCTGAAATAAATGAAATTTCTGAAATTTTGCCCCAAAATAAGTGAAATTTCTACAATTTTGCCCCAAAATAAGTGAAATTTCTGGAATTTTGCCCCAAAATAAGTGGAATTTCTGAGTTTTGACCCAAAATAAGGAGAATTCCTGTCTTTTTGCCCCAACATATAGGGAATTTCTGCCTTTTTGCCCCACAATTAGGGGAATTTCTGCAATTTTGCTCCAAAATACGGGGAATTTCTGCCTTTTTGCCCAAAAATAAGAAGAATGCATACCTTTTTGCCATAAAAAAGGGAAATTTCTTCATTTTTTCCCCAAATAAGAGGAATTTCTGCATTTTTGACTCTAAATAAGTAGAATTTCTGTCTTTTTCTTTCAAAACAAAGGAAATTTCTGTCCTTTTAGCCCCAAAATAAAGAAAATTTCTGACTTATTACCCTGAAATAAGTGAAATTTCTGCAATTTTGCCCCAAAATAAGGGAAATTTCTGCGTATTTGCCCCCAAATAAGGGGAATTTCAGCCTTTTTACCTCAAAATAAGGGGAATTTCTGGATTTTTGCCACAAAATATTAGGAATTTCTGCCTTTTTGCCACAAAATAAGGAAAATTTCTGCCTTTTTTCCCTGAAATAAGTGAAATTTCTGCAATTTTGCCCCAAAATAAGTGAAATTTCTGCAATTTTGCCCCAAAATAATGGAAATTTCTGGAATTTTGCCCCAAAATAAGTGGAATTTCTGAGTTTTGCCCCAAAATAAGAAGAATTTCTGTCTTTTTGCCCTAACATATAGGGAATTTCTGCCTTTTTGCCCCACAATTAGGGGAATTTCTGGAATTTTGCTCCAAAATACGGGGAATTTCTGCCTTTTTGCCCGATAATAAGAAGAATGCATACCTTTTTGCCATAAAAAAGGGAAATTTTTGCAATTTTGCTCCAAAATAAGGGAAATTTCTGCTTTTTTGCCTCTAAATATGTGGAATTTCTGTCTTTTTCCCCGAAAACAAAGGGAATTTCTGTCGTTTTTGCCCCAAAATAAGGAAAATTTCTGCCTTTTTTCCCCCAAATAAGGGTAATATCAGCCTTTTTACCTCAAAATAAGGGGAATTTCTGCATTTTTGCAACAAAATATTAGGAATTTCTTTATTTTTGCCCAAAAATAAGGAAAATTTCTGCCTTTTTTCCCTGAAATAAGTGAATTTTCTGCAATTTTGCCCCAAAATAAGTGAAATTTCTGCAATTTTGCCCCAAAATAAGGGAAATTTCTGCATTTTGACCCCAAATAAGGGGAATTTCAGCCTTTTTACCTCAAAATAAAGGGAATTTCTGCATTTTTGCCCAAAATTTGGGAAATTTCTGCCTTTTTGCCCCAAATTAAGAAAAATTTCTGAAATTTTGTACCAAAATAAAAGAAATTTCTGCCTTTTTGCCCCAAAATAAGAAAATTTTGCTTTTTTTCTGAAATAAATGAAATTTCTGAAATTTTGCCTCAAAATAAGTTAAATTTCTGAATTTTGCCCTAAAATAAGGAGAATTTCTGTCTTTTTGACCTAACATATAGGGAATTTCTGCCTTTTTGCACCACAATTAGTGAAATGTCTGCAATGTTGCACCAAAATACGGGGAATTTCTGCCTTTTTGCCCGAAAATAAGAAGAATGCATAACTTTTTGCCATTAAAAAGAGAAATTTCTTCATTTTTGCTCCAAAATAAGGGGAATTTCTGCGTTTTTGACTCTAAATAAGTGGAATTTCTGTCTTTCTCCCCCAAAACAAAGGGAATTTCTGTCTTTTTTGTTCCAAAATAAGAAAAAATTCTTACTTATTACCCTGAAGTAAGTGAAATTTCTGCAATTTTGCAACAAAATAAGGGAAATTTCTGCCTTTTTGCCCCCAAATAAGGGGAATTTCAGCCATTTTACCTCAAAATAAAGGGAACTTCTGCATTTTTGCCACAAAATATAAGAAATTTCTGCCTTTTTGCCCCAAAATAAGGAAAATTTCTGCCTTTTTTCCCTGAAATAAGTGAAATTTCTGCAATTTTGCCCCAAAATAAGTGAAATTTCTGCAATTTTGCCCCAAACTAAGGAAAATTTCTGCAATTTTGTACCAAAATAAAAGAAATTTCTGCCTTTTTGCTTCCAAATAAGAAAATTTCTGCTTATTTTTTTTTCTGAAATAAATGAAATTTCGGAAATTTTGCCCCAAAATAAGTGAAATTTCTACAATTTTGCCCCAAAATAAGTGAAATTTCTGGAATTTTGCCCCAAAATAAGTGGAATTTCTGAGTTTTGACCCAAAATAAGGAGAATTTCTGTCTTTTTGCCCCAACATATAGGGAATTTCTGCCTTTTTGCCCCACAATTAGGGGAATTTCTGCAATCTTGCTCCAAAATACGGGGAATTTCTGCCTTTTTGCCAAAAATAATAAGAATGCATACCTTTTTGCCATAAAAAAGGGAAATTTCTTCATTTTTTCCCCAAATAAGAGGAATTTCTGCATTTTTGACTCTAAATAAGTAGAATTTCTGTCTTTTTCTCCCAAAACAAAGGAAATTTCTGTCCTTTTAGCCCCAAAATAAAGAAAATTTTTGACTTATTACCCTGAAATAAGTGAAATTTCTGCAATTTTGCCCCAAAATAAGGGAAATTTCTGCGTATTTGCCCCCAAATAAAAGGAATTTCAGCCTATTTACCTCAAAATAAGGGGAATTTCTGGATTTTTGCCACAAAATATTAGGAATTTCTGCTTTTTTGCCCCAAAATACGGAAAATTTCTGCCTTTTTTCCCTGAAATAAGTGAAATTTCTGCAATTTTGCCCCAAAATAAGTGGAATTTCTGAGTTTTGCCCCAAAATAAGAATTTCTGTCTTTTTGCCCTAACATATAGGGAATTTCTGCCTTTTTGCCCCACAATTAGGGGAATTTCTGCAATTTTGCTCCAAAATACGGGGAATTTCTGCCTTTTTGCCCGATAATAAGAAGAATGCATACCTTTTTGCCATAAAAAAGGGAAATTTTTGCAATTTTGCTCCAAAATAAGGGAAATTTCTGCTTTTTTGCCTCTAAATATGTGGAATTTCTGTCTTTTTCCCCGAAAACAAAGGGAATTTCTGTCGTTTTTGCCCCAAAATAAGGAAAATTTCTGCCTTTTTGCCCCCAAATAAGGGGAATATCAGCCTTTTACCTCAAAATAAGGGGAATTTCTGCATTTTTGCCACAAAATTTTAGGAATTTCTGATTTTTGCCCAAAAATAAGGAAAATTTCTGCCTTTTTTCCCTGAAATTTGTGAATTTTCTGCAATTTTGCCCCAAAATAAGTGAAATTTCTGCAATTTTGCCCCAAAATAAGGGAAATTTCTGGAATTTTGCCCCAAAATAAGAGAAATTTCTGCTTTTTGACCCCAAATAAGGGGAATTTCAGCTTTTTTACCTCAAAATAAGGGGAATTTCTGCATTTTTGCCCCAAAATATGGGAAATTTCTGCCTTTTTGCCCCAAATTAAGAAAAATTTCTGCAATTTTGTACCAAAATAAAAGAAATTTCTGCCTTTTTGCCCCAAAATAAGAAAATTTTCCTTTTTTTCTGAAATAAATGAAATTTCTGCAAATTTGCCTCAAAATAAGTTAAATTTCTGAATTTTGCCCTAAAATAAGGAGAATTTCTGTCTTTTTGACCCAACATATAGGGAATTTATGCCTTTTTGCACCACAATTAGGGGAATGTCTGCAATTTTGCTCCAAAATACGGGGAATTTCTGCCTTTTTGCCCGAAAATAAGAATGCATACCTTTTTGCCATAAAAAAGGAAAATTTCTTCATTTTTGCTCCAAAATAAGGGGAATTTCTGCATTTTTGACTCTAAATATGTGGAATTTCTGTCTTTCTCCCCCAAAACAAAGGGAATTTCTGTCTTTTTTGTTCCAAAATAAGAAAAAATTTTTACTTATTACCCTGAATTAAGTGAAATTTCTGCAATTTTGCAACAAAATAAGGGAAATTTATGCCTTTATGCCCCCAAAAAAGGGGAATTTCAGCCATTTTTCCTCAAAATAAAGGGAACTTCTGCATTTTTGCCACAAAATATAAGGAATTTCTGCTTTTTTGCCCCAAAATAAGGAAAATTTCTGCCTTTTTTCCATGAAATAAGTGAAATTTCTGCAATTTTGCCCCAAAATAAGTGAAATTTCTGCAATTTTGCCCCAAATTAAGGGAAATTTCTGCCATTTTGTACCAAAATAAAAGAAATTTCTGCCTTTTTGCTTCCAAATAAGAAAATTTCTGCTTATTTTTTTTCTGAAATAAATGAAATTTCTGAAATTTTGCCCCAAAATAAGTGAAATTTCTACAATTTTGCCCCAAAATAAGTGAAATTTCTGGAATTTTGCCCCAAAATAAGTGGAATTTCTGAGTTTTGACCCAAAATAAGGAGAATTCCTGTCTTTTTGCCCCAACATATAGGGAATTTCTGCCTTTTTGCCCCACAATTAGGGGAATTTCTGCAATTTTGCTCCAAAATACAGGGAATTTCTGCCTTTTTGCCCAAAAATAAGAAGAATGCATAGCTTTTTTCCATAAAAAAGGGAAATTTCTTCATTTTTTCCCAAAATAAGAGGAATTTCTGCATTTTTGACTCTAAATAAGTAGAATTTCTGTCTTTTTCTTTCAAAACAAAGGAAATTTCTGTCCTTTTAGCCCCAAAATAAAGAAAATTTCTGACTTATTACCCTGAAATAAGTGAAATTTCTGCAATTTTGCCCCAAAATAAGGGAAATTTCTGCAATTTTGCCCCAAAATAATGGAAATTTCTGCAATTTTGCCCCAAAATAAGGGAAATTTCTGCGTATTTGCCCCCAAATAAGGGGAATTTCAGCCTTTTTACCTCAAAATAAGGGGAATTTCTGGATTTTTGCCACAAAATATTAGGAATTTCTGCCTTTTTGCCACAAAATAAGGAAAATTTCTGCCTTTTTTCCCTGAAATAAGTGAAATTTCTGCAATTTTGCCCCAAAATAAGGGAAATTTCTGCAATTTTGCCCCAAAATAATGGAAATTTCTGGAATTTTGCCCCAAAATAAGTGGAATTTCTGAGTTTTGACCCAAAATAAGAAGAATTTCTGTCTTTTTGACCTAACATATAGGGAATTTCTGCCTTTTTGCCCCACAATTAGGGGAATTTCTGCAATTTTGCTCCAAAATACGGGGAATTTCTGCCTTTTTGCCCGATAATAAGAAGAATGCATACCTTTTTGCCATAAAAAAGGGAAATTTTTGCAATTTTGCTCCAAAATAAGGGAAATTTCTGCTTTTTTGCCTCTAAATATGTGGAATTTCTGTCTTTTTCCCCGAAAACAAAGGGAATTTCTGTCGTTTTTGCCCCAAAATAAGGAAAATTTCTGCCTTTTTTCCCCCAAATAAGGGGAATATCAGCCTTTTTACCTTAAAATAAGGGGAATTTCTGCATTTTTGCCACAAAATATTAGGAATTTCTTTTTTTTTTGCCCAAAAATAAGGAAAATTTCTGCCTTTTTTCCCTGAAATAAGTGAATTTTCTGCAATTTTGCCCCAAAATAAGTAAAATTTCTGCAATTTTGCCCCAAAATAAGGGAAATTTCTGGAATTTTGCCCCAAAATAATAGAAATTTCTGCATTTTGACCCGAAATAAGGGGAATTTCAGCCTTTTTACCTCAAAATAAGGGGAATTTCTGCATTTTTGCCCAAAATTTGGGAAATTTCTGCCTTTTTGCCCCAAATTAAGAAAAATTTCTGAAATTTTGTACCAAAATAAAAGAAATTTCTGCCTTTTTGCCCCAAAATAAGAAAATTTTGCTTTTTTTCTGAAATAAATGAAATTTCTGAAATTTTGCCTCAAAATAAGTTAAATTTCTGAATTTTGCCCTAAAATAAGGAGAATTTCTGTCTTTTTGACCTAACATATAGGGAATTTCTGCCTTTTTGCACCACAATTAGTGAAATGTCTGCAATGTTGCACCAAAATACGGGGAATTTCTGCCTTTTTGCCCGAAAATAAGAAGAATGCATAACTTTTTGCCATTAAAAAGAGAAATTTCTTCATTTTTGCTCCAAAATAAGGGGAATTTCTGCGATTTTGACTCTAAATAAGTGGAATTTCTGTCTTTCTCCCCCAAAACAAAGGGAATTTCTGTCTTTTTTGTTCCAAAATAAGAAAAAATTCTTACTTATTACCCTGAAGTAAGTGAAATTTCTGCAATTTTGCAACAAAATAAGGGAAATTTCTGCCTTTTTGCCCCCAAATAAGGGGAATTTCAGCCATTTTACCTAAAAATAAAGGGAACTTCTGCATTTTTGCCACAAAATATAAGAAATTTCTGCCTTTTTGCCCCAAAATAAGGAAAATTTCTGCCTTTTTTCCCTGAAATAAGTGAAATTTCTGCAATTTTGCCCCAAAATAAGTGAAATTTCTGCAATTTTGCCCCAAATTAAGGAAAATTTCTGCAATTTTGTACCAAAATAAAAGAAATTTCTGCCTTTTTGCTACCAAATAAGAAAATTTCTGCTTTTTTTCTGAAATAAGTGAAATTTCTGAAATTTTTCCCCAAAATAAGTGAAATTTCTGGAATTATGCCAAAAATTAAGTGGCATTTCTGAGTTTTGACCCACAATAAGGAGAATTTCTGTCTTTTTGCCCTAACATATAGGGAATTTCTGCATTTTTGCCCCACAATTAGGGGAATTTCTGCAATTTTGCACCAAAATACGGGGAATTTCTGCCTTTTTGCCCGATAATAAGAAGAATGCATATCTTTTTGCCATAAAAAAGGGAAATTTTTGCAATTTTGCTCCAAAATAAGGGAAATTTCTGCTTTTTTGCCTCTAAATATGTGGAATTTCTGTCTTTTTTCCCGAAAACAAAGGGAATTTCTGTCGTTTTTGCCCCAAAATAAAGAAAATTTCTGCCTTTTTGCCCCCAAATAAGGGGAATATCAGCCTTTTTACCACAAAATAAGGAGAATTTCTGCATTTTTGCCACAAAATATAAGAAATTTCTGCTTTTTTGCCCAAAAATAAGGAAAATTTCTGCCTTTTTTCCATGAAATAAGTGAAATTTCTGCAATTTTGCCCCAAAATAATTGAAATTTCTGCAATTTTGCCCCAAATTAAGGGAAATTTCTGCCATTTTGTACCAAAATAAAAGAAATTTCTGCCTTTTTGCTTACAAATAAGAAAATTACTGCTTATTTTTTTTCTGAAATAAATGAAATTTCTGAAATTTTGCCCCAAAATAAGTGAAATTTCTACAATTATGCCCCAAAATAAGTGAAATTTCTGGAATTTTGCCCCAAAATAAGTGGAATTTCTGAGTTTTGACCCAAAATAAGAAGAATTTCTGTCTTTTTGCCCCAACATATAGGGAATTTCTGCCTTTTTGCCCCACAATTAGGGGAATTTCTGCAATTTTGCTCCAAAATACGGGGAATTTCTGCCTTTTTGCCCAAAAATAAGAAGAATGCATACCTTTTTGCCATAAAAAAGGGAAATTTCTTCATTTTTTCCCCAAATAAGAGGAATTTCTGCATTTTTGACTCTAAATAAGTAGAATTTCTGTCTTTTCTTTCAAAACAAAGGAAATTTCTGTCCTTTTAGCCCCAAAATAAAGAAAATTTCTGACTTATTACCCTGAAATAAGTGAAATTTCTGCAATTTTGCCCCAAAATAAGGGAAATTTCTGCGTATTTGCCCCCAAATAAGGGGAATTTCAGCCTTTTTACCTCAAAATAAGGGGAATTTCTGGATTTTTGCCACAAAATATTAGGAATTTCTGCCTTTTTGCCCCAAAAAAAGGAAAATTTCTGCCTTTTTTCCCTGAAAAAAGTGAAATTTCTGCAATTTTGCCCCAAAATAAGTGAAATTTCTGCAATTTTGCCCCAAAATAATGGAAATTTCTGGAATTTTGCCCCAAAATAAGTGGAATTTCTGAGTTTTGCCCCAAAATAAGAAGAATTTCTGTCTTTTTGCCCTAACATATAGGGAATTTCTGCCTTTTTGCCCCACAATTAGGGGAATTTCTGCAATTTTGCTCCAAAATACGGGGAATTTCTGCCTTTTGCCCGATAATAAGAAGAATGCATACCTTTTTGCCATAAAAAAGGAAAATTTTTGCAATTTTGCTCCAAAATAAGGGAAATTTCTGCTTTTTTGCCTCTAAATATGTGGAATTTCTGTCTTTTTCCCCGAAAACAAAGGGAATTTCTGTCGTTTTTGCCCCAAAATAAGGAAAATTTCTGCCTTTTTTCCCCCAAATAAGGGGAATATCAGCCTTTTTACCTTAAAATAAGGGGAATTTCTGCATTTTTGCCACAAAATATTAGGAATTTCTTTTTTTTTGCCCAAAAATAAGGAAAATTTCTGCCTTTTTTCCCTGAAATAAGTGAATTTTCTGCAATTTTGCCCCAAAATAAGTGAAATTTCTGCAATTTTGCCCCAAAATAAGGGAAATTTCTGGAATTTTGCCCCAAAATAATAGAAATTTCTGCATTTTGACCCCAAATAAGGGGAATTTCAGCCTTTTTACCTCAAAATAAGGGGAATTTCTGCATTTTTGCCCAAAATTTGGGAAATTTCTGCCTTTTTGCCCCAAATTAAGAAAAATTTCTGAAATTTTGTACCAAAATAAAAGAAATTTCTGCCTTTTTGCCCCAAAATAAAAAAATTTTGCTTTTTTTCTGAAATAAATGAAATTTCTGAAATTTTGCCTCAAAATAAGTTAAATTTCTGAATTTTGCCCTAAAATAAGGAGAATTTCTGTCTTTTTGACCTAACATATAGGGAATTTCTGCCTTTTTGCACCACAATTAGTGAAATGTCTGCAATGTTGCACCAAAATACAAGGAATTTCTGCCTTTTTGCCCGAAAATAAGAAGAATGCATAACTTTTTGCCATTAAAAAGAGAAATTTCTTCATTTTTGCTCCAAAATAAGGGGAATTTCTGCGTTTTTGACTCTAAATAAGTGGAATTTCTGTCTTTCTCCCCCAAAACAAAGGGAATTTCTGTCTTTTTTGTTCCAAAATAAGAAAAAATTCTTACTTATTACCCTGAAGTAAGTGAAATTTCTGCAATTTTGCAACAAAATAAGGGAAATTTCTGCCTTTTTGCCCCCAAATAAGGGGAATTTCAGCCATTTTACCTCAAAATAAAGGGAACTTCTGCATTTTTGCCACAAAATATAAGAAATTTCTGCCTTTTTGCCCCAAAATAAGGAAAATTTCTGCCTTTTTTCCCTGAAATAAGTGAAATTTCTGCAATTTTGCCCCAAAATAAGTGAAATTTCTGCAATTTTGCCCCAAATTAAGGAAAATTTCTGCAATTTTGTACCAAAATAAAAGAAATTTCTGCCTTTTTGCTACCAAATAAGAAAATTTCTGCTTTTTTTTTCTGAAATAAGTGAAATTTCTGAAATTTTTCCTCAAAATACGTGAAATTTCTGGAATTATGCCAAAAATTAAGTGGCATTTCTGAGTTTTGACCTACAATAAGGAGAATTTCTGTCTTTTTGCCCTAACATATAGGGAATTTCTGCCTTTTTGCCCCACAATTAGGGGAATTTCTGCAATTTTGCACCAAAATACGGGGAATTTCTGCCTTTTTGCCCGATAATAAGAAGAATGCATACCTTTTTGCCATATAAAAGGGAAATTTTTGCAATTTTGCTCCAAAATAAGGGAAATTTCTGCTTTTTTGCCTCTAAATATGTGGAATTTCTGTCTTTTTTCCCGAAAACAAAGGGAACTTCTGTCGTTTTTGCCCCAAAATAAGGAAAATTTCTGCCTTTTTTCCATGAAATAAGTGAAATTTCTGCAATTTTGCCCCAAAATAAGTGAAATTTCTGCAATTTTGCCCCAAATTAAGGGAAATTTCTGCCATTTTGTACCAAAATAAAAGAAATTTCTGCCTTTTTGCTTCCAAATAAGAAAATTTCTGCTTATTTTTTTTCTGAAATAAATGAAATTTCTGAAATTTTGCCCCAAAATAAGTGAAATTTCTACAATTTTGCCCCAAAATAAGTGAAATTTCTGGAATTTTGCCCCAAAATAAGGGAAATTTCTGGAATTTTGCCCCAAAATAAGTGGAATTTCTGAGTTTTGCCCCAAAATAAGAAGAATTTCTGTCTTTTTGCCCTAACATATAGGGAATTTCTGCATTTTTGCCCCACAATTAGGGGAATTTCTGCAATTTTGCACCAAAATACGGGGAATTTCTGCCTTTTTGCCCGATAATAAGAAGAATGCATATCTTTTTGCCATAAAAAAGGGAAATTTTTGCAATTTTGCTCCAAAATAAGGGAAATTTCTGCTTTTTTGCCTCTAAATATGTGGAATTTCTGTCTTTTTTCCCGAAAACAAAGGGAATTTCTGTCGTTTTTGCCCCAAAATAAAGAAAATTTCTGCCTTTTTGCCCCCAAATAAGGGGAATATCAGCCTTTTTACCACAAAATAAGGAGAATTTCTGCATTTTTGCCACAAAATATAAGAAATTTCTGCTTTTTTGCCCAAAAATAAGGAAAATTTCTGCCTTTTTTCCATGAAATAAGTGAAATTTCTGCAATTTTGCCCCAAAATAATTGAAATTTCTGCAATTTTGCCCCAAATTAAGGGAAATTTCTGCCATTTTGTACCAAAATAAAAGAAATTTCTGCCTTTTTGCTTACAAATAAGAAAATTACTGCTTATTTTTTTTCTGAAATAAATGAAATTTCTGAAATTTTGCCCCAAAATAAGTGAAATTTCTACAATTATGCCCCAAAATAAGTGAAATTTCTGGAATTTTGCCCCAAAATAAGTGGAATTTCTGAGTTTTGACCAAAATAAGAAGAATTTCTGTCTTTTTGCCCCAACATATAGGGAATTTCTGCCTTTTTGCCCCACAATTAGGGGAATTTCTGCAATTTTGCTCCAAAATACGGGGAATTTCTGCCTTTTTGCCCAAAAATAAGAAGAATGCATACCTTTTTGCCATAAAAAAGGGAAATTTCTTCATTTTTTCCCCAAATAAGAGGAATTTCTGCATTTTTGACTCTAAATAAGTAGAATTTCTGTCTTTTCTTTCAAAACAAAGGAAATTTCTGTCCTTTTAGCCCCAAAATAAAGAAAATTTCTGACTTATTACCCTGAAATAAGTGAAATTTCTGCAATTTTGCCCCAAAATAAGGGAAATTTCTGCGTATTTGCCCCCAAATAAGGGGAATTTCAGCCTTTTTACCTCAAAATAAGGGGAATTTCTGGATTTTTGCCACAAAATATTAGGAATTTCTGCCTTTTTGCCCCAAAAAAAGGAAAATTTCTGCCTTTTTTCCCTGAAAAAAGTGAAATTTCTGCAATTTTGCCCCAAAATAAGTGAAATTTCTGCAATTTTGCCCCAAAATAATGGAAATTTCTGGAATTTTGCCCCAAAATAAGTGGAATTTCTGAGTTTTGCCCCAAAATAAGAAGAATTTCTGTCTTTTTGCCCTAACATATAGGGAATTTCTGCCTTTTTGCCCCACAATTAGGGGAATTTCTGCAATTTTGCTCCAAAATACGGGGAATTTCTGCCTTTTGCCCGATAATAAGAAGAATGCATACCTTTTTGCCATAAAAAAGGAAAATTTTTGCAATTTTGCTCCAAAATAAGGGAAATTTCTGCTTTTTTGCCTCTAAATATGTGGAATTTCTGTCTTTTTCCCCGAAAACAAAGGGAATTTCTGTCGTTTTTGCCCCAAAATAAGGAAAATTTCTGCCTTTTTTCCCCCAAATAAGGGGAATATCAGCCTTTTTACCTTAAAATAAGGGGAATTTCTGCATTTTTGCCACAAAATATTAGGAATTTCTTTTTTTTTGCCCAAAAATAAGGAAAATTTCTGCCTTTTTTCCCTGAAATAAGTGAATTTTCTGCAATTTTGCCCCAAAATAAGTGAAATTTCTGCAATTTTGCCCCAAAATAAGGGAAATTTCTGGAATTTTGCCCCAAAATAATAGAAATTTCTGCATTTTGACCCCAAATAAGGGGAATTTCAGCCTTTTCACCTCAAAATAAGGGGAATTTCTGCATTTTTGCCCAAAATTTGGGAAATTTCTGCCTTTTTGCCCCAAATTAAGAAAAATTTCTGAAATTTTGTACCAAAATAAAAGAAATTTCTGCCTTTTTGCCCCAAAATAAGAAAATTTTGCTTTTTTTCTGAAATAAATGAAATTTCTGAAATTTTGCCTCAAAATAAGTTAAATTTCTGAATTTTGCCCTAAAATAAGGAGAATTTCTGTCTTTTTGACCTAACATATAGGGAATTTCTGCCTTTTTGCACCACAATTAGTGAAATGTCTGCAATGTTGCACCAAAATACAAGGAATTTCTGCCTTTTTGCCCGAAAATAAGAAGAATGCATAACTTTTTGCCATTAAAAAGAGAAATTTCTTCATTTTTGCTCCAAAATAAGGGGAATTTCTGCGTTTTTGACTCTAAATAAGTGGAATTTCTGTCTTTCTCCCCCAAAACAAAGGGAATTTCTGTCTTTTTTGTTCCAAAATAAGAAAAAATTCTTACTTATTACCCTGAAGTAAGTGAAATTTCTGCAATTTTGCAACAAAATAAGGGAAATTTCTGCCTTTTTGCCCCCAAATAAGGGGAATTTCAGCCATTTTACCTCAAAATAAAGGGAACTTCTGCATTTTTGCCACAAAATATAAGAAATTTCTGCCTTTTTGCCCCAAAATAAGGAAAATTTCTGCCTTTTTTCCCTGAAATAAGTGAAATTTCTGCAATTTTGCCCCAAAATAAGTGAAATTTCTGCAATTTTGCCCCAAATTAAGGAAAATTTCTGCAATTTTGTACCAAAATAAAAGAAATTTCTGCCTTTTTGCTACCAAATAAGAAAATTTCTGCTTTTTTTTTCTGAAATAAGTGAAATTTCTGAAATTTTTCCTCAAAATACGTGAAATTTCTGGAATTATGCCAAAAATTAAGTGGCATTTCTGAGTTTTGACCTACAATAAGGAGAATTTCTGTCTTTTTGCCCTAACATATAGGGAATTTCTGCCTTTTTGCCCCACAATTAGGGGAATTTCTGCAATTTTGCACCAAAATACGGGGAATTTCTGCCTTTTTGCCCGATAATAAGAAGAATGCATACCTTTTTGCCATATAAAAGGGAAATTTTTGCAATTTTGCTCCAAAATAAGGGAAATTTCTGCTTTTTTGCCTCTAAATATGTGGAATTTCTGTCTTTTTTCCCGAAAACAAAGGGAACTTCTGTCGTTTTTGCCCCAAAATAAGGAAAATTTCTGCCTTTTTTCCATGAAATAAGTGAAATTTCTGCAATTTTGCCCCAAAATAAGTGAAATTTCTGCAATTTTGCCCCAAATTAAGGGAAATTTCTGCCATTTTGTACCAAAATAAAAGAAATTTCTGCCTTTTTGCTTCCAAATAAGAAAATTTCTGCTTATTTTTTTTCTGAAATAAATGAAATTTCTGAAATTTTGCCCCAAAATAAGTGAAATTTCTACAATTTTGCCCCAAAATAAGTGAAATTTCTGGAATTTTGCCCCAAAATAAGTGGAATTTCTGAGTTTTGACCCAAAATAAGGAGAATTCCTGTCTTTTTGCCCCAACATATAGGGAATTTCTGCCTTTTTGCCCCACAATTAGGGGAATTTCTGCAATTTTGCTCCAAAATACGGGGAATTTCTGCCTTTTTGCCCAAAAATAAGAAGAATGCATACCTTTTTGCCATAAAAAAGGGAAATTTCTTCATTTTTTCCCCAAATAAGAGGAATTTCTGCATTTTTGACTCTAAATAAGTAGAATTTCTGTCTTTTCTTTCAAAACAAAGGAAATTTCTGTCCTTTTAGCCCCAAAATAAAGAAAATTTCTGACTTATTACCCTGAAATAAGTGAAATTTCTGCAATTTTGCCCCAAAATAAGGGAAATTTCTGCGTATTTGCCCCCAAATAAGGGGAATTTCAGCCTTTTTACCTCAAAATAAGGGGAATTTCTGGATTTTTGCCACAAAATATTAGGAATTTCTGCCTTTTTGCCCCAAAATAAGGAAAATTTCTGCCTTTTTTCCCTGAAATAAGTGAAATTTCTGCAATTTTGCCCCAAAATAAGTGAAATTTCTGCAATTTTGCCCCAAAATAATGGAAATTTCTGGAATTTTGCCCCAAAATAAGTGGAATTTCTGAGTTTTGCCCCAAAATAAGAAGAATTTCTGTCTTTTTGCCCTAACATATAGGAAATTTCTGCCTTTTTGCCCCACAATTAGGGGAATTTCTGCAATTTTGCTCCAAAATACGGGGAATTTCTGCCTTTTTGCCCGATAATAAGAAGAATGCATACCTTTTTGCCATAAAAAAGGGAAATTTTTGCAATTTTGCTCCAAAATAAGGGAAATTTCTGCTTTTTTGCCTCTAAATATGTGGAATTTCTGTCTTTTTCCCCGAAAACAAAGGGAATTTCTGTCGTTTTTGCCCCAAAATAAGGAAAATTTCTGCCTTTTTTCCCCCAAATAAGGGGAATATCAGCCTTTTTACCTTAAAATAAGGGGAATTTCTGCATTTTTGCCACAAAATATTAGGAATTTCTTTTTTTTTGCCCAAAAATAAGGAAAATTTCTGCCTTTTTTCCCTGAAATAAGTGAATTTTCTGCAATTTTGCCCCAAAATAAGTGAAATTTCTGCAATTTTGCCCCAAAATAAGGGAAATTTCTGGAATTTTGCCCCAAAATAATAGAAATTTCTGCATTTTGACCCCAAATAAGGGGAATTTCAGCCTTTTCACCTCAAAATAAGGGGAATTTCTGCATTTTTGCCCAAAATTTGGGAAATTTCTGCCTTTTTGCCCCAAATTAAGAAAAATTTCTGAAATTTTGTACCAAAATAAAAGAAATTTCTGCCTTTTTGCCCCAAAATAAGAAAATTTTGCTTTTTTTCTGAAATAAATGAAATTTCTGAAATTTTGCCTCAAAATAAGTTAAATTTCTGAATTTTGCCCTAAAATAAGGAGAATTTCTGTCTTTTTGACCTAACATATAGGGAATTTCTGCCTTTTTGCACCACAATTAGTGAAATGTCTGCAATGTTGCACCAAAATACGGGGAATTTCTGCCTTTTTGCCCGAAAATAAGAAGAATGCATAACTTTTTGCCATTAAAAAGAGAAATTTCTTCATTTTTGCTCCAAAATAAGGGGAATTTCTGCGTTTTTGACTCTAAATAAGTGGAATTTCTGTCTTTCTCCCCCAAAACAAAGGGAATTTCTGTCTTTTTTGTTCCAAAATAAGAAAAAATTCTTACTTATTACCCTGAAGTAAGTGAAATTTCTGCAATTTTGCAACAAAATAAGGGAAATTTCTGCCTTTTTGCCCCCAAATAAGGGGAATTTCAGCCATTTTACCTCAAAATAAAGGGAACTTCTGCATTTTTGCCACAAAATATAAGAAATTTCTGCCTTTTTGCCCCAAAATAAGGAAAATTTCTGCCTTTTTTCCCTGAAATAAGTGAAATTTCTGCAATTTTGCCCCAAAATAAGTGAAATTTCTGCAATTTTGCCCCAAATTAATGAAAATTTCTGCAATTTTGTACCAAAATAAAAGAAATTTCTGCCTTTTTGCTTCCAAATAAGAAAATTTCTGCTTTTTTTTCTGAAATAAGTGAAATTTCTGAAATTTTTCCCCAAAATAAGTGAAATTTCTGGAATTATGCCAAAAATTAAGTGGCATTTCTGAGTTTTGACCCACAATAAGGAGAATTTTTGTCTTTTTGCCCTAACATATAGGGAATTTCTGCCTTTTTGCCCCACAATTAGGGGAATTTCTGCAATTTTGCACCAAAATACGGGGAATTTCTGCCTTTTTGCCCGATAATAAGAAGAATGCATACCTTTTTGCCATAAAAAAGGGAAATTTTTGCAATTTTGCTCCAAAATAAGGGAAATTTCTGCTTTTTTGCCTCTAAATATGTGGAATTTCTGACTTTTTTCCCGAAAACAAAGGGAATTTCTGTCGTTTTTGCCCCAAAATAAAGAAAATTTCTGCCTTTTTGCCCCCAAATAAGGGGAATATCAGCCTTTTTACCACAAAATAAGGAGAATTTCTGCATTTTTGCCACAAAATATTAGGAATTTCTGATTTTTGCCCAAAAATAAGGAAAATTTCTGCCTTTTTTCCTTGAAATAAGTGAATTTTCTGCAATTTTGCCCCAAAATAAGTGAAATTTCTGCAATTTTGCCCCAAAATAAGGGAAATTTCTGGAATTTTGCCCCAAAATGAGAGAAATTTCTGCTTTTTGACCCCAAATAAGGGGAATTTCAGCCTTTTTACCTCAAAATAAGGGGAATTTCTGCATTTTTGCCCCAAAATATGGGAAATTTCTGCCTTTTTGCCCCAAATTAAGAAAAATTTCTGCAATTTTGTACCAAAATAAAAGAAATTTCTGCCTTTTTGCCCCAAAATAAGAAAATTTTGCTTTTTTTCTGAAATAAATGAAATTTCTGCAAATTTGCCTCAAAATAAGGTAAATTTCTGAATTTTGCCCTAAAATAAGGAGAATTTCTGTCTTTTTGACCCAACATATAGGGAATTTATGCCTTTTTGCACCACAATTAGGGGAATGTCTGCAATTTTGCTCCAAAATACGGGGAATTTCTGCCTTTTTGCCCGAAAATAAGAATGCATACCTTTTTGCCATAAAAAAGGAAAATTTCTTCATTTTTGCTCCAAAATAAGGGGAATTTCTGCCTTTTTGACTCTAAATAAGTGGAATTTCTGTCTTTCTCCCCCAAAACAAAGGGAATTTCTGTCTTTTTTGTTCCAAAATAAGAAAAAATTTTTACTTATTACCCTGAAGTAAGTGAAATTTCTGCAATTTTGCAACAAAATAAGGGAAATTTATGCCTTTATGCCCCCAAAAAAGGGGAATTTCAGCCATTTTTCCTCAAAATAAATGGAACTTCTGCATTTTTGCCACAAAATATAAAGAATTTCTGCTTTTTTGCCCCAAAATACGGAAAATTTCTGCCTTTTTTCCATGAAATAAGTGAAATTTCTGCAATTTTGCCCCAAAATAAGTGAAATTTCTGCAATTTTGCCCCAAATTAAGGAAAATTTCTGCCATTTTGTACCAAAATAAAAGAAATTTCTGCCTTTTTGCTTCCAAATAAGAAAATTTCTGCTTATTTTTTTTCTGAAATAAATGAAATTTCTGAAATTTTGCCCCAAAATAAGTGAAATTTCTACAATTTTGCCCCAAAATAAGTGAAATTTCTGGAATTTTGCCCCTTAATAAGTGGAATTTCTGAGTTTTGACCCAAAATAGGGAGAATTCCTGTCTTTTTGCCCCAACATATAGGGAATTTCTGCCTTTTTGCCCCACAATTGTAGGAATTTCTGCAATTTTGCTCCAAAATACGGGGAATTTCTGCCTTTTTGCCCAAAAATAAGAAGAATGCATACCTTTTTGCCATAAAAAAGGGAAATTTCTTCATTTTTTCCCCAAATAAGAGGAATTTCTGCATTTTTGACTCTAAATAAGTAGAATTTCTGTCTTTTTCTTTCAAAACAAAGGAAATTTCTGTCCTTTTAGCCCCAAAATAAAGAAAATTTCTGACTTATTACCCTGAAATAAGTGAAATTTCTGCAATTTTGCCCCAAAATAAGGGAAATTTCTGCGTATTTGCCCCCAAATAAGGGGAATTTCAGCCTTTTTACCTCAAAATAAGGGGAATTTCTGGATTTTTGCCACAAAATATTAGGAATTTCTGCCTTTTTGCCCCAAAATAAGGAAAATTTCTGCCTTTTTTCCCTGAAATAAGTGAAATTTCTGCAATTTTGCCCCAAAATAAGTGAAATTTCTGCAATTTTGCCCCAAAATAAGGGAAATTTCTGGAATTTTGCCCCAAAATAAGAGAAATTTCTGCTTTTTGACTCCAAATAAGGGGAATTTCAGCCTTTTTACCTCAAAATAAGAGGAATTTCTGCATTTTTGCCCCAAAATATGGGAAATTTCTGCCTTTTTTCCCTGAAATAAGTGAAATTTCTGCAATTTTGCCCCAAAATAAGTGAAATTTCTGCAATTTTGCCCCAAAATAATGGAAATTTCTTGAATTTTGCCCCAAAATAAGTGGAATTTCTGAGTTTTGCCACAAAATAAGAAGAATTTCTGTCTTTTTGCCCTAACTTATAGGGAATTTCTGCCTTTTTGCCCCACAATTAGGGAAATTTCTGCAATTTTGCTCCAAAATACGGGGAATTTCTGCCTTTTTGCCCGGTAATAAGAAGAATGCATAACTTTTTGCCATTAAAAAGAGAAATTTCTTCATTTTTGCTCCACAATAAGGGGAATTTCTGCGTTTTTGACTCTAAATAAGTGGAATTTCTGTCTTTCTCCCCCAAAACAAAGGGAATTTCTTTCTTTTTTGTTCCAAAATAAGAAAAAATTCTTACTTATTACCCTGAAGTAAGTGAAATTTCTGCAATTTTGCAACAAAATAAGGGAAATTTCTGCCTTTTTGCCCTCAAATAAGGGGAATTTCAGCCATTTTACCTCAAAATAAAGGGAACTTCTGCATTTTTGCCACAAAATATAAGATATTTCTGCCTTTTTGCCCCAAAATAAGGAAAATTTCTGCCTTTTTTCCCTGAAATAAGTGAAATTTCTGCAATTTTGCCCCAAAATAAGTGAAATTTCTGCAATTTTGCCCCAAATTAAGGAAAATTTCTGCAATTTTGTACCAAAATAAAAGAAATTTCTGCCTTTTTGCTTCCAAATAAGAAAATTTCTGCTTATTTTTTTTTCTGAAATAAATGAAATTTCTGAAATTTTGCCCCAAAATAAGTGAAATTTCTACAATTTTGCCCCAAAATAAGTAAAATTTCTGAAATTTTGCCCCAAAATAAGTGGAATTTCTGAGTTTTGACCCAAAATAAGGAGAATTTCTGTCTTTTTGCCCCAACATATAGGGATTTTCTGCCTTTTTGCCCCACAATTAGGGGAATTTCTGCAATTTTGCTCCAAAATACGGGGAATTTCTGCCTTTTTGCCCGATAATAAGAAGAATGCATACCTTTTTGCCATAAAAAAGGGAAATTTTTGCAATTTTGCTCCAAAATAAGGGAAATATCTGCTTTTTTGCCTCTAAATATGTGGAATTTCTGTCTTTTTCCCCGAAAACAAAGCGAATTTCTGTCTTTTTTGCCCCAAAATAAAGAAAACTTCTTCCTTTTTGCCCCCAAATAAGGGGAATATCAGCCTTTTTACCTCAAAATAAGGGGAATTTCTGCATTTTTGCCACAAAATATTAGGAATTTCTGTTTTGTTGCCCAAAAATAAAGAAAATTTCTGCCTTTTTTCCCTGAAATTTGTGAATTTTCTGCAATTTTGCCCCAAAATAAGTGAAATTTCTGCAATTTTGCCCCAAAATAAGGGAAATTTCTGGAATTTTGCCCCAAAATAAGAGAAATTTCTGCTTTTTGACCCCAAATAAGGGGAATTTCAGCCTTTTTACCTCAAAATAAGGGGAATTTCTGCATTTTTGCCAAAAAATATGGGAAATTTCTGCCTTTTTGCCCCAAATTAAGAAAAATTTCTGCAATTTTGTACCAAAATAAAAGAAATTTCTGCCTTTTTGCCCCAAAATAAGAAAATTTTGCTTTTTTTCTGAAATAAATGAAATTTCTGCAATTTTGCCTCAAAATAAGTTAAATTTCTGAATTTTGCCCTAAAATAAAGAGAATTTCTGTCTTTTTGACCCAACATATAGGGAATTTCTGCCTTTTTGCCCCACAATTAGGGGAATTTCTGCAATTTTGCTCCAAAATACGGAAAATTTCTGCCTTTTTGCCCGAAAATAATAAGAATGCATACCTTTTTGCCATAAAAAAGAAAAATTTCTTCATTTTTGCTCCAAAATAAGGGGAATTTCTGTCTTTTTGACTCTAAATAAGTGGAATTTCTGTCTTTTTCCCCCAAAACAAAGGGAATTTCTGTCTTTTTTGTTTCAAAATTAAGAAAATTTCTGAATTATTACACTGAAGTAAGTGAAATTTCTGCCTTTTTGCCCCCAAATAAGGGGAATTTCAGCCTTTTTACCTCAAAATAAGAGGAATTTCTGCATTTTTGCCACAAAATATTTCGAATTTCTGCATTTTTGCCCCAAAATAAGGAAAATTTCTGCCTTTTTTCCCTGAAATAAATGAAATTTCTGCAATTTTGCCCCAAAATAAGTGAAATTTCTGCAATTTTGCCCCAAAATAAGGGAAATTTCTGCAATTTTGTACCATAATAAAAGATATTTCTGCCTTTTTTTTCCGAATAAGAAAATTTCTGCTTTTTTTTCTAAAATAAGTGAAATTTCTGAAATTTTGCCCCAAAATAAGTGAAATTTCTGGAATTATGCCAAAAATTAAGTGGAATTTCTGAGTTTTGACCCACAATAAGGAGAATGTCTGTCTTTTTGCCCTAACATATAGGGAATTTCTGCCTTTTTGTCCCACAATTAGGGGAATTTCTGCAATTTTGCTCCAAAATACGGGGAATTTCTGCCTTTTTGCCCGATAATAAGAAGAATGCATACCTTTTTGCCATAAAAAAGGGAAATTTTTGCAATTTTGCTCCAAAATAAAGGAAATTTCTGCTTTTTTGCCTCTAAATATGTGGAATTTCTGTCTTTTTCCCCAAAAACAAAGGGAATTTCTGTCGTTTTTGCCCCAAAATAAGGAAAATTTCTGCCTTTTTGCCCCCAAATAAGGGGAATATCAGCCTTTTTCCCTCAAAATAAGGGGAATTTCTGCATTTTTGCCACAAAATATTAGGAATTTCTGTTTTTTTGCCCAAAAATAAGGAAAATTTCTGCCTTTTTTCCGTGAAATAAGTGAATTTATGCAATTTTGCCCCAATATAAGTGAAATTTCTGCAATTTTGCCCCAAAATAAGGGAAATTTCTGGAATTTTGCCCCAAAATAATAGAAATTTCTGCATTTTGACCCCAAATAAGGGGAATTTCAGCCTTTTTACCTCAAAATAAGGGGAATTTCTGCATTTTTGCCCCAAAATATGGGAAATTTCTGCCTTTTTGCCCCAAATTAAGAAAAATTTCTGCAATTTTGTACCAAAATAAAAGAAATTTCTGCCTTTTTGCCCCAAAATAAGAAAATTTTGCTTTTTTTCTGAAATAAATGAAATTTCTGCAATTTTGCCTCAAAATAAGTTAAATTTCAGAATTTTGCCCTAAAATAAGGAGAATTTCTGTCTTTTTGACCTAACATATAGGGAATTTCTGCCTTTTTGCACCACAATTACTGGAATGTCTGCAATTTTGCTCCAAAATACGAGGAATTTCTGCCTTTTTGCCCGAAAATAAGAAGAATGCATAACTTTTTGCCATTAAAAAGGGAAATTTCTTCATTTTTGCTCCAAAATAAGGGGAATTTCTGCATTTTTGACTCTAAATAAGTGGAATTTCTGTCTTTCTCCCCCAAAACAAAGGGAATTTCTGTCTTTTTTGTTCCAAAATAAGAAAAAATTCTTACTTATTACCCTGAAGTAAGTGAAATTTCTGCAATTTTGCAACAAAATAAGGGAAATTTCTGCCTTTTTGCCCCCAAATAAGGAGAATTTCAGCCATTTTACCTCAAAATAAAGGGAACTTCTGCATTTTTGCCACAAAATATAAGAAATTTCTGCCTTTTTGCCCCAAAATAAGGAAAATTTCTGCCTTTTTTCCCTGAAATAAGTGAAATTTCTGCAATTTTGCCCCAAAATAAGTGAAATTTCTGCAATTTTGCCCCAAATTAAGGAAAATTTCTGCAATTTTGTACCAAAATAAAAGAAATTTCTGCCTTTTTGCTTCCAAATAAGAAAATTTCTGCTTATTTTTTTTCTGAAATAAATAAAATTCTGAAATTTTGCCCCAAAATAAGTGAAATTTCTACAATTTTGCCCCAAAATAAGTGAAATTTCTGGAATTTTGCCCGAAAATAAGTGGAATTTCTGAGTTTTGACCCAAAATAAGGAGAATTTCTGTCTTTTTGCCCCAACATATAGGGAATTTCTGCCTTTTTGCCCCACAATTAGGGGAATTTCTGCAATTTTGCTCCAAAATACGGGGAATTTCTGCCTTTTTGCCCGAAAATAATAAGAATGCATAACTTTTTGCCATAAAAAAGGGAAATTTCTTCATTTTTGCTCCAAAATAAGGGGAATTTCTGTCTTTTTGACTCTAAATAAGTGGAATTTCTGTCTTTTTCCCCCAAAACAAAGGGAATTTCTGTCTTTTTTGTTTCAAAATAAAGAAAATTTCTGAATTATTACCCTGAAGTAAGTGAAATTTCTGCCTTTTTGCCCCCAAATAAGGGGAATTTCAGCCTTTTTACCTCAAAATAAGAGGAATTTCTGCATTTTTGCCACAAAATATTAGGAATTTCTGCCTTTTTGCCCCAAAATAAGGAAAATTTCTGCCTTTTTTCCCTGAAATAAATGAAATTTCTGCAATTTTGCCCCAAAATAAGTGAAATTTCTGCAATTTTGCCCCAAAATAAGGGAAATTTCTGCAATTTTGTACCATAATAAAAGATATTTCTGCCTTTTTTATTCCGAATAAGAAAATTTCTGCTTTTTTTTCTGAAATAAGTGAAATTTCTGAAATTTTGCCCCAAAATATTTGAAATTTCTGGAATTATGCCAAAAATTAAGTGGAATTTCTGAGTTTTGACCCACAATAAGGAGAATGTCTGTCTTTTTGCCCTAACATATAGGGAATTTCTGCCTTTTTGCCCCACAATTAGGGGAATTTCTGCAATTTTGCTCCAAAATACGGGAAATTTCTGCCTTTTTGCCCGATAATAAGAAGAATGCATACCTTTTTGCCATAAAAAAGGGAAATTTTTGCAATTTTGCTCCAAAATAAGGGAAATTTCTGCTTTTTTGCCTCTAAATATGTGGAATTTCTGTCTTTTTCCCCGAAAACAAAAAGAATTTCTGTCGTTTTTGCCACAAAATAAGGAAAATTTCTGCCTTTTTGCCCCCAAATAAGGGGAATATCAGCCTTTTTACCTCAAAATAAGGGGAATTTCTGCATTTTTGCCACAAAATATTAGGAATTTCTGTTTTTTTGCCCAAAAATAAGGAAATTTTCTGCCTTTTTTCCGTGAAATAAGTGAAATTTCTGCAATTTTGCCCCAAAATAAGGGAAATTTCTGGAATTTTGCCCCAAAATAATAGAAATTTCTGCATTTTGACCCCAAATAAGGGGAATTTCAGCCTTTTTACCTCAAAATAAGGGGAATTTCTGCATTTTTGCCCCAAAATATGGGAAATTTCTGCCTTTTTGCCCCAAATTAAGAAAAATTTCTGCAATTTTGTACCAAAATAAAAGAAATTTCTGCCTTTTTGCCCCAAAATAAGAAAATTTTGCTTTTTTTCTGAAATAAATGAAATTTCTGCAATTTTGCCTCAAAATAAGTTAAATTTCTGAATTTTGCCCTAAAATAAGGAGAATTTCTGTCTTTTTGACCTAACATATAGGGAATTTCTGCCTTTTTGCACCACAATTACTGGAATGTCTGCAATTTTGCTCCAAAATACGGGGAATTTCTGCCTTTTTGCCCGAAAATAAGAAGAATGCATAACTTTTTGCCATTAAAAAGGGAAATTTCTTCATTTTTGCTCCAAAATAAGGGGAATTTCTGCGTTTTTGACTCTAAATAAGTGGAATTTCTGTCTTTCTCCCCCAAAACAAAGGGAATTTCTGTCTTTTTTGTTCCAAAATAAGAAAAAATTCTTACTTATTACCCTGAAGTAAGTAAAATTTCTGCAATTTTGCAACAAAATAAGGGAAATTTCTGCCTTTTTGCCCCCAAATAAGGAGAATTTCAGCCATTTTACCTCAAAATACAGGGAACTTCTGCATTTTTGCCACAAAATATAAGAAATTTCTGCCTTTTTGCCCGAAAATAAGGAAAATTTCTGCCTTTTTTCCCTGAAATAAGTGAAATTTCTGCAATTTGGCCCCAAAATAAGTGAAATTTCAGCAATTTTGCCCCAAATTAAGGAAAATTTCTGCAATTTTGTACCAAAATAAAAGAAATTTCTGCCTTTTTGCTTCCAAATAAGAAAATTTCTGCTTATTTTTTTTTCTGAAATAAATGAAATTTCTGAAATTTTGCCCCAAAATAAGTGAAATTTCTACAATTTTGCCCCAAAATAAGTGAAATTTCTGGAATTTTGCCCCAAAATAAGTGGAATTTCTGAGTTTTGACCCAAAATAAGGAGAATTTCTGTCTTTTTGCCCCAACATATAGGGAATTTCTGCATTTTTGCCCCACAATTAGGGGAATTTCTGCAATTTTGCTCCAAAATACGGGGAATTTCTGCCTTTTTGCCCAAAAATAAGAAGAATGCATACCTTTTTGCAATAAAAAAGGGAAATTTCTTCCTTTTTTTCCCAAATAAGAGGAATTTCTGCATTTTTGACTCTAAATAAGTAGAATTTCTGTCTTTTTCCCCAAAACAAAGGAAATTTCTGTCCTTTTAGCCCCAAAATAAAGAAAATTTCTGACTTATTACCCTGAAATAAGTGAAATTTCTGCAATTTTGCCCCAAAATAAGGGAAATTTCTGCGTTTTTGCCCCCAAATAAGGGGAATTTCAGCCTTTTTACCTCAAAATAAGGGGAATTTCTGGATTTTTGCCACAAAATATTAGGAATTTCTGCCTTTTTGCCCCAAAATAAGGAAAATTTATGCCTTTTTTCCCTGAAATAAATGAAATTTCTGCAATTTTGCCACAAAATAAGTGAAATTTCTGCAATTTTGCCCCAAAATAATGGAAATTTCTTGAATTTTGCCCCAAAATAAGTGGAATTTCTGAGTTTTGCCACAAAATAAGAAGAATTTCTGTCTTTTTGCCTTAACATATAGGGAATTTCTGCCTTTTTGCCCCACAATTAGGGAAATTTCTGCAATTTTGCTCCAAAATACGGGGAATTTCTACCTTTTTGCCCGATAATAAGAAGAATGCATAACTTTTTGCCATAAAAAAGCGAAATTTTTGCAATTTTGCTCCAAAATAAGGGAAATTTCTGCTTTTTTGCCTCTAAATATGTGGAATTTCTGTCTTTTTTCCCGAAACCAAAGCGAATTTCTGTCTTTTTTGCCCCAAAATAAAGAAAATTTCTTCCTTTTTGCCCCCAAATAAGGGGAATATCAGACATTTTACCTCAAAATAAGGGGAATTTCTGCATTTTTGCCACAAAATATTAGGAATTTCTGTTTTTTTGCCCAAAAATAAAGAAAATTTCTCCTTTTTTCCCTGAAATTTGTGAATTTTCTGAAATTTTGCCCCAAAATAAGTGAAATTTCTGCAATTTTGCCCCAAAATAAGGGAAATTTCTGGAATTTTGCCCCAAAATAAGAGAAATTTCTGCTTTTTGACCCCAAATAAGTGGAATTTCAGCCTTTTTGCCCCAAAATATGGGAAATTTCTGCCTTTTTGCCCCAAATTAAGAAAAATTTCTGCAATTTTGTACCAAAATAAAAGAAATTTCTGCCTTTTTGCCCCAAAATAAGAAAATTTTGCTTTTTTTCTGAAATAAATGAAATTTCTGCAATTTTGCTTCAAAATAAGTTAAATTTCTGAATTTTGCCCTAAAATAAGGAGAATTTCTGTCTTTTTGACCCAACATATAGGGAATTTCTGCCTTTTTGTCCCACAATTAGGGGAATTTCTGCAATTTTGCTCCAAAATACGGGGAATTTCTGCCTTTTTGCCCGAAAATAATAAGAATGCATATCTTTTTGCCATTAAAAAGGGAAATTTCTTCATTTTTGCTCCAAAATAAGGGGAATTTCTGCCTTTTTGACTCTAAAAAAGTGGAATTTCTGTCTTTTTCCCCCAATACAAAGGGAATTTCTGTCTTTTTTGTTTCAAAATAAGGAAAATTTCTGAATTATTACCCTGAAGTAAGTGAAATTTATGCCTTTTTGCCCCCAAATAAGGGGAATTTCAGCCTTTTTACCTCAAAATAAGAGGAATTTCTGCATTTTTGCCACAAAATATTAGGAATTTCTGCCTTTTTGCCCCAAAATAAGGAAAATTTCTGCCTTTTTTCCCTGAAATAAATGAAATTTCTGCAATTTTGCCCCAAAATAAGTGAAATTTCTGCAATTTTGCCCCAAAATAAGGGAAATTTCTGCAACTTTGTACCATAATAAAAGATATTTCTGCCTTTTTTATTCCAAATAAGAAAATTTCTGCTTTTTTTTCTGAAATAAGTGAAATTTCTGAAATTTTGCCCCAAAATAAGTGAAATTTCTGGAATTATGCCCCAAATTAAGTGGAATTTCTGAGTTTTGACCCACAATAAGGAGAATTTCTGTCTTTTTGCCCTAACATATAGGGAATTTCTGCCTTTTTGCCCCACAATTAGGGGAATTTCTGCAATTTTGCTCCAAAATACGGGGAATTTCTGCCTTTTTGCCCGATAATAAGAAGAATGCATACCTTTTTGCCATAAAAAAGGTAAATTTTTGCAATTTTGCTCCAAAGTAAGGGAAATTTCTGCTTTTTTGCCTCTAAATATGTGGAATTTCTGTCTTTTTCCCCGAAAACAAAGGGAATTTCTGTCTTTTTTGCCCCAAAATAAGGAAAATTTCTGTTTTTTTGCCCAAAAATAAGGAAAATTTCTGCCTTTTTTCCCTGAAATAAGTGATTTTTCTGCAATTTTGTGCCAAAATAAGTGAAATTACTGCAATTTTGCCCCAAAATAAGGGAAATTTCTGGAATTTTGCACCAAATAAGAGAAATTTCTGCTTTTTGACCCCAAATAAGGGGAATTTCAGCATTTTTACCTCAAAATAAGAGGAATTTCTGCATTTTTGCCCCAAAATATGGGAAATTTCTGCCTTTTTGCCCCAAATTAAGAAAAATTTCTGAAATTTTGTACGAAAATAAAAGAAATTTCTTCCTTTTTGCCCCAAAATAAGAAAATTTTGCTTTTTTTCTGAAATAAATGAAATTTCTGCAATTTTGCCTCAAAATAAGTCAAATTTCTGAATTTTGCCCTAAAATAAGGAGAATTTCTGTCTTTTTGCCCCAACATATAGGCAATTTCTGCTTTTTTGCCCCACAATTAGGGGAATGTCTGCAATTTTGCTCCAAAATACGGGGAATTTTTGCCTTTTTGCCCGAAAATAAGAAGAATGCATAACTTTTTGCCATAAAAAAGGGAAATTTCTTCATTTTTGCTCCAAAATAATGGGAATTTCTGCCTTTTTGACTCTAAATAAGTGGAATTTCTGTCTTTCTTCCCCAAAACATAGGGAATTTCTGTCTTTTTTGTTCCAAAATAAGAAAAATTTCTTACTTATTACCCTGAAGTAAGTGAAATTTCTGCAATTTTGCAACAAAATAAGTGAAATTTCTGCAATTTTGCCCCAAATTAAGGGAAATTTCTACTATTTTGCCCCAAAATAAGTGAAATTTCTGGAATTTTGCCCCAAAATTAGTGGAATTTCTGAGTTTTGACACAAAATAAGGAGAATTTCTGTCTTTTTGCCCCAACATATAGGGAATATCTGCCTTTTTGCCCCACAATTAGGGGAATTTCTGCAATTTTGCTCCAAAATACGGGGAATTTCTGCCTTTTTGCTCAAAAATAAGAAGAATGCATACCTTTTTGCCATAAAAAAAGAAAATTTCTTCATTTTTGCTCCAAAATAAGGGGTATTTCTGCTTTTATGCCTCTAAATATGTGGAATTTCTGTCTTTGTCCCCCAAAACAAAGGGAATTTGTGTCCTTTTTGCACCAAAATAAGGGAAATTTCTGACTTATTAACCTGAAATAAGTGAAATTTCTGCAATTTTGACCCAAAATAAGGGAAATTTCTGCCTTTTTGCCCCCAAATAAGGGGAATTTCAGCCTTTTTACCTCAAAATAAGGGGAATTTCTGCATTTTTGCTAGAAAATATTAGGAATTTCTGCCTTTTTGCCCCAAAATAAGGAAAATTTCTGCCTTTTTTCCCTGAAATAAGTGAAATTTCTGCAATTTTACCCCAAAATAAGTGAAATTTCTGCAATTTTGCCCCAAAATAAGGAAAATTTCTGCAATTTTGTACCAAAATAAAAGAAATTTCTGCCTTTTTGCTTCCAAATAAGAAAATTTCTGCTTTTTTTCTGAAATAAGTGAAATTTCTGAAATTTTGCCTCAAAATAAGTGAAATTTCTACAATTTTGACTTAAAATAAGTGAAATTTCTTGAATTTTTCCCCAAAATAATTGGAATTTCTGAGTTTTGACCCAAAATAAGGAGAATTTCTGTCTTTTTGCCTCAACATATAGGGAATTTCTGCCTTTTTGCCCCACAATTAGGGGAATTTCTGCAATTTTGCTCCAAAATACGGGGAATTTCTGCCTTTTTGCCCGAAAATAATAAGAATGCATAACTTTTTGCCATAAAAAAGGGAAATTTCTTCATTTTTGCTCCAAAATAAGGGGAATTTCTGCCTTTTTGTCTCTAAATAAGTGGAATTTCTGTCTTTTTCCCCCAAAACAAAGGGAATTTCTGTCTTTTTTGTTTCAAAATAAGGAAAATTTCTGAATTATTACCCTGAAGTAAGTGAAATTTCTGCCTTTTTGCCCCCAAATAAGGGGAATTTCAGCCTTTTTACCTCAAAATAAGGGGAATTTCTGCATTTTTGCCACAAAATATTAGGAATTTCTGCCTTTTTGCACCAAAATAAGGAAAAGTTCTGCCTTTTTCCCTGAAATAAATGAAATTTTTGCAATTTTGCACAAAAATAAGTGAAATTTCTCCAATTTTGCCCCAAAATAAGAAAAATTTCTGCAATTTTTTACCAAAATAAAAGATATTTCCACCTTTTTGCTTCCAAATAAGAAAATTTCTGCTTTTTTTTTCTGAAATAAGTGAAATTTCTGAAATTTTGCCACAAAATAAGTGAAATTTCTCCAATTTTGCCCCAAAATAAGTGAAATTTCTGGAATTTTGCCCCAAATTAAGTGGAATTTCTGAGTTTTGACCCACAATAAGAAGAATTTCTGTCTTTTTGCCCCAACATATAGGGAATTTCTGCCTTTTTGCCCCACAATTAGGGGAATTTCTGCAATTTTGTTCTAAAATACGAGGAATTTCTGCCTTTTTGCCCCCAAATAAGGGAAATTTCAGCCTTTTTACCTCAAAATAAGGGGAATTTTTGCATTTTTGCCGCATAATATGGAAAATTTCTGCCTTTTTGCCACAAAATAAGAAAATTTCTGCTTTTTTTCCCTGAAATAAGTGAAATTTTTGAAATTTTGCCCCAAAATAAGTAAAATTTCTACAATTTTGCCCCAAAATAAGTGAAATTTCTTGAATTTTGCCCCAAATTAATGGAATTTCTGAGTTTTGACCCACAATAAGGAGAATTTCTGTCTTTATGCCCCAACATATTCGAAATTTCTGCCTTTTTGCCCCACAATTAGGGGAATTTCTGCAATTTTGGTCCAAAATACGGGGAATTTCTGCCTTTTTTCTCGAAAATAAGAAGAATGCATACCTTTTTTACATAAAAAAGAAAAATTTCTGCAATTTTGCTCTAAATTAAGAGAAATTTATGCTTTTTTGCCTCTAAATAAGTGGAATTTCTGTCTTTTCCCCCAAAACAAAGGGAATTTCTGTCTTTTTGCCCCTAAATAAAAAAAATTTCTGACTTATTACCCTGAAATAAGTGAAATTTCTGCAATTTTGCCCCAACATAAGAGAAATTTCTGCCTATTCTCCCCCAAATAAGGGTAATTTCAGCCTTTTTACCACAAAATAAGGGGAATTTTTGCATTTTTGCCCCAAAATATGGAAAATTTCTTACTTTTTGCCCAAAATAAGAAAAATTTCGGCAATTTTGTACCAAAATAAACAAAATTTCTGCCTTTTTGCCACAAAATAAGAAAATTTCTGCTTTTTTTCCATGAAATAAGTGAAATTTCTGCAATTTTGCCCCAAAATAAGTGAAATTTCTGCAATTTTGCCCCATAATAAGGGAAATTTCTGGAATTTTGCCCAAAAATAAGTGGAAATTCTGAGTTTTGCCACAAAATAAGGAGGATTTCTGTCTTTTTGCCCCAACATATAGGAAATTTCTGCCTTTTTGCCCCACAATTAGGGGAATTTCTGCAATTTTGCTCCAAAATACGGGGAATTTCTGACTTTTTGCTCAAAAATAAGTAGAATGCATACCTTTTTGCCATAAAAATGGAAAATTTCTTCATTTTTTGTCCAAAATAAGGGGAATTTCTGCTTTTATGCCTCTAAATATGTGCAATTTCTGTCTTTGTCCCCCAAAACAAAGAGAATTTCAATCCTTTTTGCCCCAAAATAAGGGAAATATGTGACTTATTACCCTGAAATAAGTGAAATTTCTGCAATTTTGACCCAAAATAAGGGAAATTTCTGCCTTTTTGCCCCCAAATAAAGGGAATTTCAGCCTTTTTACCTCAAAATAAGGGGAATTTCTGCATTTTTGCCACAAAATATTAGGAATTTCTGCCTTTTTGCCCCAAAATAAGGAAAATTTCTGCTTTTTTCCCCGAAATAAGTGAAATTTCTTCAATTTTGCCCCAAAATAAGTGAAATTTCTGCAATTTTGCCCCAAAATAAGGAAAATTTCTGCAATTTTGTACCAAAATAAAAGAAATTTCTGCCTTTTTGCTTCCAAATAAGAAAATTTCTGCTTTTTTTTCTGAAATAAGTGAAATTTCTGAAATTTTGCCTCAAAATAAGTGAAATTTCTACAATTTTGACTTAAAAAGAGTGAAATTTCTTGAATTTAGCCCCAAAATAAGTGGAATTTTTGAGTTTTTGACCCAAAATAAGGAGAATTTCTGTCTTTTTGCCTCAACATATAGGGAATTTCTGCCTTTTTGCCCCACAATTAGGGGAATTTCTGCAATTTTGCTCCAAAATACGGGGAATTTCTGCCTTTTTGCCCGAAAATAATAAGAATGCATACCTTTTTGCCATAAAAAAGGGAAATTTCTTCATTTTTGCTCCAAAATAAGGGGAATTTCTGCCTTTTTGACTCTAAATAAGTGAAATTTCTGTTTTTTTCCCCCAAAACAAAGGGAATTTCTGTCTTTTTTGTTTCAAAATAAGGAAAATTTCTGAATTATTACCCTGAAGTAAGTGAAATTTCTGCCTTTTTGCCCCCAAATAAAGGGAATTTCAACCTTTTTACCTCAAAATAAGGGGAATTTCTGCATTTTTGCCACAAAATATTAGGAATTTCTGCCTTTTTGCCCCATAATAAAGAAAATTTCTGCCTTTTTTCCTGATATAAATGAAATTTTTGCAATTTTGCCCCAAAATAACTGAAATTTCTGCAATTTTGCCCCAAAATAAAAGAAATTTCTGCAATTTTGTACCAAAATAAAAGATATTTCCGCCTTTTTGCTTCCAAATAAAAAAAATTTCTGCTTTTTTTTTTCTGAAATAAGTGAAATTTCTCCAATTTTGCCCCAAAATAAGTGAAATTTCTGGAATTTTGCCCCAAATTAAGTGGAATTTCTGAGTTTTGACCCACAATAAGAAAAATTTCTGTCTTTTTGCCCCAACATATAGAGAATTTCTGCCTTTTTGCCCCACAATTAGGGGAACTTCTGCAATTTTGCTCCAAAATACAGGGAATTTCTGCCTTTTTGCCCGAAAATAAAAAGAATGCATACCTTTTTGCCATAAAAAAGGGAAATTTCTTCATTTTTGCTCCAAAATAAGGGGAATTTCTGCTTTTTTGCCTCTAAATAAGTTGAATTTCTGTCTTTTTTCCCCAAAACAAAAGGAATTTCAGTCTTTTTTGCCCCAAAATAAAAAAAATTCTGACTTATTACCCTGAAATAAGTGAAATTTCTGCAATTTTGACACAAAATAAGGGAAATTTCTGCCTTTTTGTCCCCAAATAAGGGGAATTTCAGCCTTTTTACCTCAAAATATGGGGAATTTCTGCATTTTTGCCACAAAATATTAGGAATTTCTGCCTTTTTGCCCCAAAATAAGGAAAATTTCTGCATTTTTCCCTGAAATAAATGAAAGTTCTGCATTTTTGCCCCAAAATATGGGAAATTTCTGCAATTTTGCCCCAAAATAAGAAAAATTTCAGCAATTTTGTACCAAAATATAAGAAAAATCAAACTTTTTGCCCCAAAATAAAAAATTTCTGCTTTTTTTCTGAAATAAGTGAAATTTCTGCAATTTTGCCCCAAAATAAGTGAAATTTCTGAGTTTTGCCCCTAAATAAGAAGAATTTCTGTCTTTTTGCCCCAACATATAGGGAATTTCTGCCTTTTTGCCCCTCTTTAGGGGAATTTCTGCAATTTTGCTCCAAAATACGGGGAATTTCTGCCTTTTTGCCCCCATATAAAGGAAATTTCAGCCTTTTTACCTCAAAATAAGAGGAATTTTTGCATTTTTGCCGCATAATATGGTAAATTTCTGCCTTTTTGCCACAAAATAAGAAAATTTCTGCTTTTTTTCCCTGAAATAAGTGAAATTTCTGAAATTTTGCCCCAAAATAAGTAAAATTTCTACAATTTTGCCCCAAAATAAGTGAAATTTCTTGAATTTTGCCCCAAATTAAGTGGAATTTCTGAGTTTTGACCCACAATAAGGAGAATTTCTGTCTTTTTGCCCCAACATATAGGGAATTTCTGCCTTTTTGCCCCACAATTAGGGGAATTTCTGCAATTTTGCTCCAAAATACGGGGAATTTCTGCCTTTTTGCCCAAAAATAAGAAGAATGCATACCTTTTTGCCATAAAAAAGGGAAATTTCTTCCTTTTTTTCCCAAATAAGAGGAATTTCTGCATTTTTGACTCTAAATAAGTAGAATTTCTGTCTTTTTCCCCCAAAACAAAGGAAATTTCTGTCCTTTTAGCCCCAAAATAAAGAAAATTTCTGACTTATTACCCTGAAATAAGTGAAATTTCTGCAATTTTGCCCCAAAATAAGGAAAATTTCTGCGTTTTTGCCCCCAAATAAGGGGAATTTCAGCCTTTTTACCTCAAAATAAAGGGAATTTCTGGATTTTTGCCACAAAATATTAGGAATTTCTGCCTTTTTGCCCCAAAATAAGGAAAATTTCTGCCTTTTTTCCCTGAAATAAATGAAATTTCTGCAATTTTGCCACAAAATAAGTGAAATTTCTGCAATTTTGCCCCAAAATAATGGAAATTTCTTGAATTTTGCCCCAAAATAAGTGGAATTTCTGAGTTTTGCCACAAAATAAGAAGAATTTCTGTCTTTTTGCCCAAACATATAGGGAATTTCTGCCTTTTTGCCCCACAATTAGGGAAATTTCTGCAATTTTGCTCCAAAATACGGGGAATTTCTGCCTTTTTGCCCGATAATAAGAAGAATGCATAACTTTTTGCCATATAAAAGGGAAATTTCTTCATTTTTGCTCCAAAATAATGGGAATTTCTGCCTTTTTGACTCTAAATAAGTGGAATTTCTGTCTTTCTTCCCCAAAACATAGGGAATTTCTGTCTTTTTTGTTCCAAAATAAGAAAAATTTCTTACTTATTACCCTGAAGTAAGTGAAATTTCTGCAATTTTGCAACAAAATAAGTGAAATTTCTGCAATTTTGCCCCAAATTAAGGGAAATTTCTACTATTTTGCCCCAAAATAAGTGAAATTTCTGGAATTTTGCCCCAAAATTAGTGGAATTTCTGAGTTTTGACACAAAATAAGTAGAATTTCTGTCTTTTTGCCCCAACATATAGGGAATATCTGCCTTTTTGCCCCACAATTAGGGGAATTTCTGCAATTTTGCTCCAAAATACGGGGAATTTCTGCCTTTTTGCTCAAAAATAAGAAGAATGCATACCTTTTTGCCATAAAAAAAGAAAATTTCTTCATTTTTGCTCCAAAATAAGGGGAATTTCTGCTTTTATGCCTCTAAATATGTGGAATTTCTGTCTTTGTCCCCCAAAACAAAGGGAATTTGTGTTCTTTTTGCACCAAAATAAGGGAAATTTCTGACTTATTAACCTGAAATAAGTGAAATTTCTGCAATTTTGACCCAAAATAAGGGAAATTTCTGCCTTTTTGCCCCCAAATAAGGGGAATTTCAGCCTTTTTACCTCAAAATAAGGGGAATTTCTGCATTTTTGCTAGAAAATATTAGGAATTTCTGCCTTTTTGCCCCAAAATAAGGAAAATTTCTGCCTTTTTTCCCTGAAATAAGTGAAATTTCTGCAATTTTACCCCAAAATAAGTGAAATTTCTGCAATTTTGCCCCAAAATAAGGAAAATTTCTGCAATTTTGTACCAAAATAAAAGAAATTTCTGCCTTTTTGCTTCCAAATAAGAAAATTTCTGCTTTTTTTCTGAAATAAGTGAAATTTCTGAAATTTTGCCTCAAAAAAAGTGAAATTTCTACAATTTTGA
Organism: Micromys minutus; assembly: GCF_963924665.1. Lineage (NCBI taxonomy): Eukaryota > Metazoa > Chordata > Mammalia > Rodentia > Muridae > Micromys > Micromys minutus. The sequence goes on from NW_027667760.1 coordinate 293,910, forward strand.
CTTAAAATAAGTGAAATTTCTTGAATTTTTCCCCAAAATAATTGGAATTTTTGAGTTTTGACCCAAAATAAGGAGAATTTCTGTCTTTTTGCCTCAACATATAGGGAATTTCTGCCTTTTTGCCCCACAATTAGGGGAATTTCTGCAATTTTGCTCCAAAATACGGGGAATTTCTGCCTTTTTGCCCGAAAATAATAAGAATGCATAACTTTTTGCCATAAAAAAGGGAAATTTCTTCATTTTTGCTCCAAAATAAGGGGAATTTCTGCCTTTTTGACTCTAAATAAGTGGAATTTCTGTCTTTTTCCCCCAAAACAAAGGGAATTTCTGTCTTTTTTGTTTCAAAATAAGGAAAATTTCTGAATTATTACCCTGAAGTAAGTGAAATTTCTGCCTTTTTGCCCCCAAATAAGGGGAATTTCAGCCTTTTTACCTCAAAATAAGGGGAATTTCTGCATTTTTGCCACAAAATATTAGGAATTTCTGCCTTTTTGCACCAAAATAAGGAAAAGTTCTGCCTTTTTCCCTGAAATAAATGAAATTTTTGCAATTTTTCACAAAAATAAGTGAAATTTCTCCAATTTTGCCCCAAAATAAGGGAAATTTCTGCAATTTTGTACCAAAATAAAAGATATTTCCACCTTTTTGCTTCCAAATAAGAAAATTTCTGCTTTTTTTTTCTGAAATAAGTGAAATTTCTGAAATTTTGCCACAAAATAAGTGAAATTTCTCCAATTTTGCCCCAAAATAAGTGAAATTTCTGGAATTTTGCCCCAAATTAAGTGGAATTTCTGAGTTTTGACCCACAATAAGAAGAATTTCTGTCTTTTTGCCCCAACATATAGGGAATTTCTGCCTTTTTGCCCCACAATTAGGGGAATTTCTGCAATTTTGTTCTAAAATACGAGGAATTTCTGCCTTTTTGCCCCCAAATAAGGGAAATTTCAGCCTTTTTACCTCAAAATAAGGGGAATTTTTGCATTTTGGCCGCATAATATGGAAAATTTCTGCCTTTTTGCCACAAAATAAGAAAATTTCTGCTTTTTTTCCCTGAAATAAGTGAAATTTTTGAAATTTTGCCCCAAAATAAGTAAAATTTCTACAATTTTGCCCCAAAATAAGTGAAATTTCTTGAATTTTGCCCCAAATTAATGGAATTTCTGAGTTTTGACCCACAATAAGGAGAATTTCTGTCTTTATGCCCCAACATATACGAAATTTCTGCCTTTTTGCCCCACAATTAGGGGAATTTCTGCAATTTTGGTCCAAAATACGGGGAATTTCTGCCTTTTTTCTCGAAAATAAGAAGAATGCATACCTTTTTTACATAAGAAAGAAAAATTTCTGCAATTTTGCTCTAAATTAAGAGAAATTTATGCTTTTTTGCCTCTAAATAAGTGGAATTTCTGTCTTTTCCCCCAAAACAAAGGGAATTTCTGTCTTTTTGCCCCTAAATAAAAAAAATTTCTGACTTATTACCCTGAAATAAGTGAAATTTCTGCAATTTTGCCCCAACATAAGAGAAATTTCTGCCTATTCTCCCCCAAATAAGGGTAATTTCAGCCTTTTTACCTCAAAATAAGGGGAATTTTTGCATTTTTGCCCCAAAATATGGAAAATTTCTTACTTTTTGCCCAAAATAAGAAAAATTTCGGCAATTTTGTACCAAAATAAACAAAATTTCTGCCTTTTTGCCACAAAATAAGAAAATTTCTGCTTTTTTTCCATGAAATAAGTGAAATTTCTGCAATTTTGCCCCAAAATAAGTGAAATTTCTGCAATTTTGCCCCATAATAAGGGAAATTTCTGGAATTTTGCCCAAAAATAAGTGGAAATTCTGAGTTTTGCCACAAAATAAGGAGGATTTCTGTCTTTTTGCCCCAACATATAGGAAATTTCTGCCTTTTTGCCCCACAATTAGGGGAATTTCTGCAATTTTGCTCCAAAATATGGGGAATTTCTGACTTTTTGCTCAAAAATAAGTAGAATGCATACCTTTTTGCCATAAAAATGGAAAATTTCTTCATTTTTTGTCCAAAATAAGGGGAATTTCTGCTTTTATGCCTCTAAATATGTGCAATTTCTGTCTTTGTCCCCCAAAACAAAGAGAATTTCAATCCTTTTTGCCCCAAAATAAGGGAAATATGTGACTTATTACCCTGAAATAAGTGAAATTTCTGCAATTTTGACCCAAAATAAGGGAAATTTCTGCCTTTTTGCCCCCAAATAAAGGGAATTTCAGCCTTTTTACCTCAAAATAAGGGGAATTTCTGCATTTTTGCCACAAAATATTAGGAATTTCTGCCTTTTTGCCCCAAAATAAGGAAAATTTCTGCTTTTTTCCCCGAAATAAGTGAAATTTCTTCAATTTTGCCCCAAAATAAGTGAAATTTCTGCAATTTTGCCCCAAAATAAGGAAAATTTCTGCAATTTTGTACCAAAATAAAAGAAATTTCTGCCTTTTGCTTCCAAATAAGAAAATTTCTGCTTTTTTTTCTGAAATAAGTGAAATTTCTGAAATTTTGCCTCAAAATAAGTGAAATTTCTACAATTTTGACTTAAAAAGAGTGAAATTTCTTGAATTTAGCCCCAAAATAAGTGGAATTTTTGAGTTTTTGACCCAAAATAAGGAGAATTTCTGTCTTTTTGCCTCAACATATAGGGAATTTCTGCCTTTTTGCCCCACAATTAGGGGAATTTCTGCAATTTTGCTCCAAAATACGGGGAATTTCTGCCTTTTTGCCCGAAAATAATAAGAATGCATACCTTTTTGCCATAAAAAAGGGAAATTTCTTCATTTTTGCTCCAAAATAAGGGGAATTTCTGCCTTTTTGACTCTAAATAAGTGAAATTTCTGTTTTTTTCCCCCAAAACAAAGGGAATTTCTGTCTTTTTTGTTTCAAAATAAGGAAAATTTCTGAATTATTACCCTGAAGTAAGTGAAATTTCTGCCTTTTTGCCCCCAAATAAAGGGAATTTCAACCTTTTTACCTCAAAATAAGGGGAATTTCTGCATTTTTGCCACAAAATATTAGGAATTTCTGCCTTTTTGCCCCATAATAAAGAAAATTTCTGCCTTTTTTCCTGATATAAATGAAATTTTTGCAATTTTGCCCCAAAATAACTGAAATTTCTGCAATTTTGCCCCAAAATAAAAGAAATTTCTGCAATTTTGTACCAAAATAAAAGATATTTCCGCCTTTTTGCTTCCAAATAAAAAAAATTTCTGCTTTTTTTTTTCTGAAATAAGTGAAATTTCTACAATTTTGCCCCAAAATAAGTGAAATTTCTGGAATTTTGCCCCAAATTAAGTGGAATTTCTGAGTTTTGACCCACAATAAGAAAAATTTCTGTCTTTTTGCCCCAACATATAGAGAATTTCTGCCTTTTTGCCCCACAATTAGGGGAATTTCTGCAATTTTGCTCCAAAATACAGGGAATTTCTGCATTTTTGCCCGAAAATAAAAAGAATGCATACCTTTTTGCCATAAAAAAGGGAAATTTCTTCATTTTTGCTCCAAAATAAGGGGAATTTCTGCTTTTTTGCCTCTAAATAAGTTGAATTTCTGTCTTTTTTCCCCAAAACAAAGAAAATTTCTGTCTTTTTTACCCCAATATAAAAAAAATTCTGACTTATTACCCTGAAATAAGTGAAATTTCTGCAATTTTGACACAAAATAAGGGAAATTTCTGCCTTTTTGTCCCCAAATAAGGGGAATTTCAGCCTTTTTACCTCAAAATATGGGGAATTTCTGCATTTTTGCCACAAAATATTAGGAATTTCTGCCTTTTTGCCCCAAAATAAGGAAATTTTCTGCATTTTTCCCTGAAATAAATGAAAGTTCTGCATTTTTGCCCCAAAATATGGGAAATTTCTGCAATTTTGCCCCAAAATAAGAAAAATTTCAGCAATTTTGTACCAAAATATAAGAAAAATCAGACTTTTTGCCCCAAAATAAAAAATTTCTGCTTTTTTTCTGAAATAAGTGAAATTTCTGCAATTTTGCCCCAAAATAAGTGAAATTTCTGAGTTTTGCCCCTAAATAAGAAGAATTTCTGTCTTTTTGCCCCAACATATAGGGAATTTCTGCCTTTTTGCCCCTCTTTAGGGGAATTTCTGCAATTTTGCTCCAAAATACGGGGAATTTCTGCCTTTTTGCCCCCATATAAGGGAAATTTCAGCCTTTTTACCTCAAAATAAGGGGAATTTTTGCATTTTTGCCGCATAATATGGTAAATTTCTGCCTTTTTGCCACAAAATAAGAAAATTTCTGCTTTTTTTCCCTGAAATAAGTGAAATTTCTGAAATTTTGCCACAAAATAAGTAAAATTTCTACAATTTTGCCCCAAAATAAGTGAAATTTCTTGAATTTTGCCCCAAATTAAGTGGAATTTCTGAGTTTTGACCCACAATAAGGAGAATTTCTGTCTTTTTGCCCCAACATATAGGGAATTTCTGCCTTTTTGCCCCACAATTAGGGGAATTTCTGGAATTTTGCTCCAAAATACGGGGAATTTCTGCCTTTTTGCCCAAAAATAAGAAGAATGCATACCTTTTTGCCATAAAAAAGGGAAATTTCTTCCTTTTTTTCCCAAATAAGAGGAATTTCTGCATTTTTGACTCTAAATAAGTAGAATTTCTGTCTTTTTCCCCCAAAACAAAGGAAATTTCTGTCCTTTTAGCCCCAAAATAAAGAAAATTTCTGACTTATTACCCTGAAATAAGTGAAATTTCTGCAATTTTGCCCCAAAATAAGGGAAATTTCTGCGTTTTTGCCCCCAAATAAGGGGAATTTCAGCCTTTTTACCTCAAAATAAGGGGAATTTCTGGATTTTTGCCACAAAATATTAGGAATTTCTGCCTTTTTGCCCCAAAATAAGGAAAATTTCTGCCTTTTTTCCCTGAAATAAATGAAATTTCTGCAATTTTGCCACAAAATAAGTGAAATTTCTGCAATTTTGCCCCAAAATAATGGAAATTTCTTGAATTTTGCCCCAAAATAAGTGGAATTTCTGAGTTTTGCCACAAAATAAGAAGAATTTCTGTCTTTTTGCCCAAACATATAGGGAATTTCTGCCTTTTTGCCCCACAATTAGGGAAATTTCTGCAATTTTGCTCCAAAATACGGGGAATTTCTGCCTTTTTGCCCGATAATAAGAAGAATGCATAACTTTTTGCCATATAAAAGGGAAATTTTTGCAATTTTGCTCCAAAATAAGGGAAATTTCTGCTTTTTTGCCTCTAAATATGTGGAATTTCTGTCTTTTTTCCCGAAAACAAAGCGAATTTCTGTCTTTTTTGCCCCAAAATAAAGAAAATTTCTTCCTTTTTGCCCCCAAATAAGGGGAATATCAGACTTTTTACCTCAAAATAAGGGGAATTTCTGCATTTTTGCCACAAAATATTAGGAATTTCTGTTATTTTGCCCAAAAATAAAGAAAAATTCTGCTTTTTTCCCTGAAATTTGTGAATTTTCTGCAATTTTGCCCCAAAATAAGTGAAATTTCTGCAATTTTGCCCCAAAATAAAGGAAATTTCTGGAATTTTGCCCCAAAATAAGAGAAATTTCTGCTTTTTGACCCCAAATAAGGGGAATTTCAGCCTTTTTACCTCAAAATAAGGGGAATTTCTGCATTTTTGCCCCAAAATATGGGAAATTTCTGCCTTTTTGCCCCAAAATAAGAAATATTTTTGCAATTTTGTGCCAAAATAAAAGAAATTTCTGCCTTTTTGCCCCAAAATAAGAAAATTTTGCTTTTTTTCTGAAATAACTGATATTTCTGCAATTTTGCTTCAAAATAAGTTAAATTTCTGAATTTTGCCCTAAAATAAGGAGAATTTCTGTCTTTTTGACCCAACATATAGGGAATTTCTGCCTTTTTGCCCCACAATTAGGGGAATTTCTGCAATTTTGCTCCAAAATACGGGGAATTTCTGCCTTTTTGCCCGAAAATAATAAGAATGCATACCTTTTTGCCATTAAAAAGGGAAATTTCTTCATTTTTGCTCCAAAATAAGGGGATTTTCTGCCTTTTTGTCTCTAAAAAAGTGGAATTTCTGTCTTTTTCCCCCAATACAAAGGGAATTTCTGTCTTTTTTGTTTCAAAATAAGGAAAATTTCTGAATTATTACCCTGAAGTAAGTGAAATTTATGCCTTTTTGCCCCCAAATAATGGGAATTTCAGCCTTTTTACCTCAAAATAAGAGGAATTTCTGCATTTTTGCCACAAAATATTAGGAATTTCTGCCTTTTTGCCCCAAAATATGGAAAATTTCTGCCTTTTTGCCGAAAATAAAAAAAATTTCTGCAATTTTGTACCAAAATAAAAAAAAATTCTGCCTTTTTGCCACAAAATAAGAAAATTTCTGCTTTTTTTCCATGAAATAAGTGAAATTTCTGCAATTTTGCCCCAAAATAAGTGAAATTTCTGCAATTTTGCCCCAAAATAAGGGAAATTTCTGGAATTTTGCCCAAAAATAAGTGGAAATTCTGAGTTTTGCCACAAAATAAGGATGATTTCTGTCTTTTTGCCCCAACATATAGGGAATTTCTGCCTTTTTGCCCCACAATTAGGGGAATTTCTGCAATTTTGCTCGAAAATACAGGGAATTTCTGCCTTTTAGCTTAAAAATAAGTAGAATGCATACCTTTTTGCCATAAAAAAGGAAAATTTCTTCATTTTTGCTCCAAAATAAGGGGAATTTCTGCTTTTATGCCTCTAAATATGTGGAATTTCTGTCTTTGTCCCCCAAAACAAAGGGAATTTGTGTCCTTTTTGCACCAAAATAAGGGAAATTTGTGACTTATTACCCTGAAATAAGTGAAATTTCTGCAATTTTGACCCAAAATAAGGGAAATTTCTGCTTTTTGCCCCCAAATAAAGGGAATTTCAGCCTTTTTACCTCAAAATAAGGGGAATTTCTGCATTTTGCCACAAAATATTAGGAATTTCTGCCTTTTTGCCCCAAAATAAGGAAAATTTCTGCCTTTTTTTCCTGAAATAAGTGAAATATCTGCAATTTTGCCCCAAAATAAGTGAAATTTCTGCAATTTTGCCCCAAAATAAGGAAAATTTCTGCAATTTTGTACCAAAATAAAAGAAATTTCTGCCTTTTTGCTTCCAAATAAGAAAATTTCTGCTTTTTTTTCTGAAATAAGTGAAATTTCTGAAATTTTGCCTCAAAATAAGTGAAATTTCTACAATTTTGACTAAAAATAAGTGAAATTTCTTGAATTTAGCCCCAAAATAAGTGGAATTTCTGAGTTTTGGCCCAAAATAAGAAGAATTTCTGTCTTTTTGCCTCAACATATAGGGAATTTCTGCCTTTTTGCCCCACAATTAGGGGAATTTCTGCAATTTTGCTCCAAAATACGGGGAATTTCTGCCTTTTTGCCCGAAAATAATAAGAATGCATACCTTTTTGCCATAAAAAAGGGAAATTTCTTCATTTTTGCTCCAAAATAAGGGGAATTTCTGCCTTTTTGACTCTAAATAAGTGGAATTTCTGTCTTTTTCCCCCAAAACAAAGGGAATTTCTGTCTTTTTTGTTTCAAAATAAGGAAAATTTCTGAATTATTACCCTGAAGTAAGTGAAATTTCTGCCTTTTTGCCCCCAAATATGGGGAATTTCAACCTTTTTACCTGAAAATAAGGGGAATTTCTGCATTTTTGCCACAAAATATTAAGAATTTCTGCCTTTTTGCCCCATAATAAAAAAAATTTCTGCCTTTTTCCCTGATATAAATGAAATTTTTGCAATTTTGCCCCAAAATAACTGAAATTTCTGCAATTTTGCCCCAAAATAAAAGAAATTTCTGCAATTTTGTACCAAAATGAAAGATATTTCCGCCTTTTTGCTTCCAAATAAAAAAAATTTCTGCTTTTTTTTCTCAAATAAGTGAAATTTCTGAAATTTTGCCACAAAATAAGTGAAATTTCTACAATTTTGCCCCAAAATAAGTGAAATTTCTGGAATTTTGCCCCAAATTAAGTGGAATTTCTGAGTTTTGACCCACAATAAGAAAAATTTCTGTCTTTTTGCCCCAACATATAGAGAATTTCTGCCTTTTTGCCCCACAATTAGGGGAATTTCTGCAATTTTGCTCCAAAATACAGGGAATGTCTGCCTTTTTGCCCGAAAATAAAAAGAATGCATACCTTTTTGCCATAAAAAAGGGAAATTTCTTCATTTTTGCTCCAAAATAAGGGGAATTTCTGCTTTTTTGCCTCTAAATAAGTTGAATTTCTGTCTTTTTTCTAAAAAACAAAGAAAATTTCTGTCTTTTTTGCACCAAAATAAAAAAAATTCTGACTTATTACCCTGAAATAAGTGAAATTTCTGCAATTTTGACACAAAATAAGGGAAATTTCTGCCTTTTTGTCCCCAAATAAGGGGAATTTCAGCCTTTTTACCTCAAAATATGGGGAATTTCTGCATTTTTGCCACAAAATATTAGGAATTTCTGCCTTTTTGCCCCAAAATAAGGAAATTTTCTGCATTTTTCCCTGAAATAAATGAAAGTTCTGCATTTTTGCCCCAAAATATGGGAAATTTCTGCAATTTTGCCCCAAAATAAGAAAAATTTCAGCAATTTTGTACCAAAATATAAGAAAAATCAAACTTTTTGCCCCAAAATAAAAAATTTCTGCTTTTTTTCTGAAATAAGTGAAATTTCTGCAAATTTGCCCCAAAATAAGTGAAATTTCTGAGTTTTGCCCCTAAATAAGAAGAATTTCTGTATTTTTGCCCCAACATATAGGGAATTTCTGCCTTTTTGCCCCTCATTTATGGGAATTTCTGCAATTTTGCTCCAAAATACGGGGAATTTCTGCCTTTTTGCCCCCATATAAGGGAAATTTCAGCCTTTTTACCTCAAAATAAGGGGAATTTTTGCATTTTTGCCGCATAATATGGAAAATTTCTGCCTTTTTGCCACAAAATAAGAAAATTTCTGCTTTTTTTCCCTGAAATAAGTGAAATTTCTGAAATTTTGCCCCAAAATAAGTAAAATTTCTACAATTTTGCCCCAAAATAAGTGAAATTTCTTGAATTTTGCCCCAAATTAAGTGGAATTTCTGAGTTTTGACCCACAATAAGGAGAATTTCTGTCTTTTTGCCCCAACATATACGAAATTTCTGCCTTTTTGCCCCACAATTAGGGGAATTTCTGCAATTTTGGTCCAAAATACGGGGAATTTCTGCCTTTTTGCCCGAAAATAAGAAGAATGCATACCTTTTTTACATAAAAAAGAAAAATTTCTGCAATTTTGCTCCAAATTAAGAGAAATTTCTGCTTTTTTGCCTCTAAATAAGTGGAATTTCTGTCTTTTCCCCCAAAACAAAGGGAATTTCTGTCTTTTTGCCCCTAAATAAAAAAAATTTCTGACTTATTACCCTGAAATAAGTGAAATTTCTGCAATTTTGCCCCAACATAAGAGAAATTTCTGCCTATTCGCCCCCAAATAAGGGTAATTTCAGCCTTTTTACCTCTAAATAAGGGGAATTTTTGCATTTTTGCCCCAAAATATGGAAAATTTCTGCCTTTTTGCCCAAAATAAGAAAAATTTCTGCAATTTTGTACCAAAATAAACAAAATTTCTGCCTTTTTGCCACAAAATAAGAAAATTTCTGCTTTTTTTCCATGAAATAAGTGAAATTTCTGCAATTTTGCCCCAAAATAAGTGAAATTTCTGCAATTTTGCCCCAAAATAAGGGAAATTTCTGGAACTTTGCCCAAAAATAAGTGGAAAATCTGAATTTTGCCACAAAATAAGGAGGATTTCTGTCTTTTTGCCCCAACATATAGGAAATTTCTGCCTTTTTGCCCCACAATTAGGGGAATTTCTGCAATTTTGCTCCAAAATACGGGGAATTTCTGCCTTTTTGCTCAAAAATAAGAAGAATGCATACCTTTTTGCCATAAAAATGAAAATTTCTTCATTTTTGCTCCAAAATAAGGGGAATTTCTGCTTTTATGCCTCTAAATATGTTGAATTTCTGTCTTTGCCCCCAAAACAATGGGAATTTCTGTCCTTTTTGCCCCAAAATAAGGGAAATTTGTGACTTATTACCCTGAAATAAGTGAAATTTCTGCAATTTTGACCCAAAATAAGGGAAATTTCTGCCTTTTTGCCCCCAAATAAAGGGAATTTCAGCCTTTTTACCTCAAAATAAGGGGAATTTCTGCATTTTGCCACAAAATATTAGGAATTTCTGCCTTTTTGCCCCAAAATAAGGAAAATTTCTGCCTTTTTTCCCTGAAATAAGTGAAATTTCTGCAATTTTGCCCCAAAATAAGTGAAATTTCTGCAATTTTGCCCCAAAATAAGGAAAATTTCTGCAATTTTGTACCAAAATAAAAGAAATTTCTGCCTTTTTGCTTCCAAATAAGAAAATTTCTGCTTTTTTTTCTGAAATAAGTGAAATTTCTGAAATTTTGCCTCAAAATAAGTGAAATTTCTACAATTTTGACTTAAAATAAGTGAAATTTCTTGAATTTAGCCCGAAAATAACTGGAATTTCTGAGTTTTGACCCAAAATAAGGAGAATTTCTGTCTTTTTGCCTCAACATATAGGGAATTTCTGCCTTTTTGCCCCACAATTAGGGGAATTTCTGCAATTTTGCTCCAAAATACGGGGAATTTCTGCCTTTTTGCCCGAAAATAATAAGAATGCATACCTTTTTGCCATAAAAAAGGGAAATTTCTTCGTTTTTGCTCCAAAATAAGGGGAATTTCTGCCTTTTTGACTCTAAATAAGTGGAATTTCTGTCTTTTTCCCCCAAAACAAAGGGAATTTCTGTCTTTTTTGTTTCAAAATAAGGAAAATTTCTGAATTATTACCCTGAAGTAAGTGAAATTTCTGCCTTTTTGCCCCCAAATAAGGGGAATTTCAACCTTTTTACCTCAAAATAAGGGGAATTTCTGCATTTTTGCCACAAAATATTAGGAATTTCTGCCTTTTTGCCCCATAATAAAGAAAATTTCTGCCTTTTTCCCTGATATAAATGAAATTTTTGCAATTTTGCCCCAAAATAACTGAAATTTCTGCAATTTTGCCCCAAAATAAAAGAAATTTCTGCAATTTTGTACCAAAATAAAAGATATTTCCGCCTTTTTGCTTCCAAATAAAAAAAAATTTCTGCTTTTTTTTCTGAAATAAGTGAAATTTCTGAAATTTTGCCACAAAATAAGTGAAATTTCTACAATTTTGCCCCAAAATAAGTGAAATTTCTGGAATTTTGCCCCAAATTAAGTGGAATTTCTGACTTTTGACCCACAATAAGAAAAATTTCTGTCTTTTTGCCCCAACATATAGAGAATTTCTGCCTTTTTGCCCCACAATTAGGGGAATTTCTGCAATTTTGCTCCAAAATACAGGGAATTTCTGCCTTTTTGCCCGAAAATAAAAAGAATGCATACCTTTTTGCCATCAAAAAGGGAAATTTCTTCATTTTTGCTCCAAAATAAGGGGAATTTCTGCTTTTTTGCCTCTAAATAAGTTGAATTTCTGTCTTTTTTCCCCAAAACAAAGGGAATTTCTGTCTTTTTTGCCCCCCCAAAAAAAAAATTCTGACTTATTACCCTGAAATAAGTGAAATTTCTGCAATTTTGACACAAAATAAGGGAAATTTCTGCATTTTTGTCCCCAAATAAGGGGAATTTCAGCCTTTTTACCTCAAAATATGGGGAATTTCTGCATTTTTGCCACAAAATATTAGGAATTTCTGCCTTTTTGCCCCAAAATAAGGAAAATTTCTGCATTTTTCCCTGAAATAAATGAAAGTTCTGCATTTTTGTCCCAAAATATGGTAAATTTCTGCAATTTTGCCCCAAAATAAAAAAATTTCAGCAATTTTGTTCCAAAATAAGAGAAAAATCAGACTTTTTGCCCCAAAATAAAAAATTTCTGCTTTTTTTCTGAAATAAGTTAAATTTCTGCAATTTTGCCCCAAAATAAGTGAAATTTCTGAGTTTTGCCCCTAAATAAGAAGAATTTCTGTCTTTTTGCCCCAACATATAGGGAATTTCTGCCTTTTTGCCTCTCATTTAGGGGAATTTCTGCAATTTTGCTCCAAAATACGGGGAATTTCTGCCTTTTTGCCCCCAAATAAGGAAAATTTCAGCCTTTTTACCTCAAAATAAGAGGAATTTTTGCATTTTTGCCCCAAAATATGGAAAATTTCTGCCTTTTTGCCCAAAATAAGAAAAATTTCTGCAATTTTGTACCAAAATAAAAAAAATTTCTGCCTTTTTGCCACAAAATAAGAAAATTTCTGCTTTTTTTCCATGAAATAAGTGAAATTTCTGCAATTTTGCCCCAAAATAAAAGAAATTTCTGCAATTTTGTACCAAAATAAAAGATATTTCCGCCTTTTTGCTTCCAAATAAAAAAATTTCTGCTTTTTTTCTGAAATAAGTGAAATTTCTGAAATTTTGCCACAAAATAAGTGAAATTTCTACAATTTTGCCCCAAAATAAGTGAAATTTCTGGAATTTTGCCCCAAATTAAGTGGAATTTCTGAGTTTTGATCCACAATAAGAAAAATTTCTGTCTTTTTGCCCCAACATATAGAGAATTTCTGCCTTTTTGCCCCACAATTAGGGGAATTTCTGCAATTTTGCTCCAAAATACAGGGAATTTCTGCCTTTTTGCCCGAAAATAAAAAGAATGCATACCTTTTTGCCATAAAAAAGGTAAATTTCTTCATTTTTGCTCCAAAATAAGGGGAATTTCTGCTTTTTTGCCTCTAAATAAGTTGAATTTCTGTCTTTTTTCCCCAAAACAAAGGGAATTTCTGTCTTTTTTGCCCCAAAATAAAAAAAAATTCTGACTTATTACCCTGAAATAAGTGAAATTTCTGCAATTTTGACCCAAAATAAGGGAAATTTCTGCATTTTTGTCCCCAAATAAGGGGAATTTCAGCCTTTTTACCTCAAAATATGGGGAATTTCTGCATTTTTGCCACAAAATATTAGGAATTTCTGCCTTTTTGCCCCAAAATAAGGAAAATTTCTGCATTTTTCCCTGAAATAAATGAAAGTTCTGCATTTTTGCCCCAAAATATGGGAAATTTCTGCAATTTTGCCCCAAAATAAAAAAATTTCAGCAATTTTGTACCAAAATATAAGAAAAATCAGACTTTTTGCCCCAAAATAAAAAATTTCTGCTTTTTTTCTGAAATAAGTGAAATTTCTGCAATTTTGCCCCAAAATAAGTGAAATTTCTGAGTTTTGCCCCTAAATAAGAAGAATTTCTGTCTTTTTGCCCCAACATATAGGGAATTTCTGCCTTTTTGCCTCTCATTTAGGTTAATTTCTGCAATTTTGCTCCAAAACACGGGGAATTTCTGCCTTTTTGCCCCCAAATAAGGAAAATTTCAGCCTTTTTACCTCAAAATAAGGGGAATTTTTGCATTTTTGCCCCAAAATATGGAAAATTTCTGCCTTTTTGCCCAAAATAAGAAAAATTTCTGCAATTTTGTACCAAAATAAAAAAATTTTCTGCCTTTTTGCCACAAAATAAGAAAATTTCTGCATTTTTTCCATGAAATAAGTGAAATTTCTGCAATTTTGCCCCAAAATAAGTGAAATTTCTGCAATTTTGCCCCAAAATAAGTGAAATTTCTGGAATTTTGCCCAAAAATAAGTGGAAATTCTGAGTTTTGCCACAAAATAAGGAGGATTTCTGTCTTTTTGCCCCAACATATAGGAAATTTTTGCCTTTTTGCCCCACAATTAGGGGAATTTCTGCAATTTTGCTCCAAAATACGGGGAATTTCTGCCTTTTTGCTCAAAAATAAGTAGAATGCATACCTTTTTGCCATAAAAATGGAAAATTTCTTCATTTTTGCTCCAAAATAAGGGGAATTTCTGCTTTTATGCCTCTAAATATGTGGAATTTCTGTCTTTGTCCCCCAAAACAAAGGGAATTTCTGTCCTTTTTGCCCCAAAATAAGGGAAATTTGTGACATATTACCCTGAAATAAGTGAAATTTCTGTAATTTTGTCCCAAAATAAGGGAAATTTCTGCCTTTTTGCCCCCAAATAAAGGGAATTTCAGCCTTTTTACCTCAAAATAAGGGGAATTTCTGCATTTTGCAACAAAATATTAGGAATTTCTGCCTTTTTGCCCCAAAATAAGGAAAATTTCTGCCTTTTTTCCCTGAAATAAGTGAAATTTCTGCAATTTTGCCCCAAAATAAGTGAAATTTCTGCAATTTTGCCCCAAAATAAGGAAAATTTCTGCAATTTTGTACCAAAATAAAAGAAATTTCTGCCTTTTTGCTTCCAAATAAGAAAATTTCTGCTTTTTTTTTCTGAAATAAGTGAAATTTCTGAAATTTTGCCTCAAAATAAGTGAAATTTCTACAATTTTGACTTAAAATAAGTGAAATTTCTTGAATTTAGCCCCAAAATAAGTGGAATTTCTGAGTTTTGACCCAAAATAAGGAGAATTTCTGTCTTTTTGCCTCAACATATAGGTAATTTCTGCCTTTTTGCCCCACAATTAGGGGAATTTCTGCAATTTTGCTTCAAAATACGGGGAATTTCTGCCTTTTTGCCCGAAAATAATAAGAATGCATACCTTTTTGCCATAAAAAAGGGAAATTTCTTCATTTTTGCTCCAAAATAAGGGGAATTTCTGCCTTTTTGACTCTAAATAAGTGGAATTTCTGTCTTTTTCCCCCAAAACAAAGGGAATTTCTGTCTTTTTTGTTTCAAAATAAGGAAAATTTCTGAATTATTACCATGAAGTAAGTGAAATTTCTGCCTTTTTGCCCCCAAATAAGGGGAATTTCAACCTTTTTACCTCAAAATAAGGGGAATTTCTGCATTTTTGCCACAAAATATTAGGAATTTCTGCCTTTTTGCCCCATAATAAAGAAAATTTCTGCCTTTTTCCATGATATAAATGAAATTTTTGCAATTTTGCCCCAAAATAACTGAAATTTCTGCAATTTTGCCCCAAAATAAAAGAAATTTCTGCAATTTTGTACCAAAATAAAAGATATTTCCGCCTTTTTGCTTCCAAATAAAAAAATTTCTGCTTTTTTTTCTGAAATAAGTGAAATTTCTGAAATTTTGCCACAAAATAAGTGAAATTTCTACAATTTTGCCCCAAAATAAGTGAAATTTCTGTAATTTTGCCCCAAATTAAGTGGAATTTCTGAGTTTTGACCCACAATAAGAAAAATTTCTGTCTTTTTGCCCCAACATATAGAGAATTTCTGCCTTTTTGCCCCACAATTAGGGGAATTTCTGCAATTTTGCTCCAAAATACAGGGAATTTCTGCCTTTTTGCCCGAAAATAAAAAGAATGCATACTTTTTGCCATAAAAAAGGTAAATTTCTTCATTTTTGCTCCAAAATAAGGGGGATTTCTGCTTTTTTGCCTCTAAATAAGTTGAATTTCTGTCTTTTTTCCCCAAAACAAAGGGAATTTCTGTCTTTTTTGCCTTAAAATAAAAAAAATTCTGACTTATTACCCTGAAATAAGTGAAATTTCTGCAATTTGACCCAAAATAAGGGAAATTTCTGTCTTTTTGTCCCCAAATAAGGGGAATTTCAGCCTTTTTACCTCAAAATAAGGGAAATTTCTGCATTTTTGCCACAAAATATTAGGAATTTCTGCCTTTTTGCCCCAAAATAAAGAAAATTTCTGCATTTTTCCCTGAAATAAATGAAAGTTCTGCATTTTTGCCCCAAAATATGGGAAATTTCTGCCTTTTTGCCCAAAATAAGAAAAATTTCTGCAATTTTGTACCAAAATAAAAAAAAAATTTCTGCCTTTTTGCTACAAAATAAGAAAATTTCTGCTTTTTTTCCCTGAAATAAGTGAAATTTCTGCAATTTTGCCACAAAATAAGTGAAATTTCTGCAATTTTGCCCCAAAATAAGGGAAATTTCTGGAATTTTGCCCCAAAATAAGTGGAAATTCTGAGTTTTGCCACAAAATAAGGAGGATTTCTGTCTTTTTGCCCCAACATATAGGAAATTTCGGCCTTTTTACCCCACAATTAGGGGAATTTCTTCAATTTTGCTCCAAAATACGGGGAATTTCTGCCTTTTGCTCAAAAATAAGAAGAATGCATACCTTTTTGACATAAAAAAGGAAAATTTCTTCATTTTTGCTCCAAAATAAGGGGAATTTCTGCTTTTATGCCTCTAAATATGTGGAATTTCTGTCTTTGTCCCCCAAAACAAAGGGAATTTCTGTCCTTTTTGCCCCAAAATAAGGGAAATTTGTGACTTATTACCCTGAAATAAGTGAAATTTCTGCAATTTTGACCCAAAATAAGGGAAATTTCTTCCTTTTTGCCCCCAAATAAAAGGAATTTCAGCCTTTTTACCTCAAAATAAGGGGAAATTCTCCATTTTTGCCACAAAATATTAGGAATTTCTGCCTTTTTGCCCCAAAATAAGGAAAATTTCTGCCTTTTTTCCCTTAAATAAGTGAAATTTCTGCAATTTTGCCCCAAAATAAGTGAAATTTCTGCAATTTTGCCCCAAAATAAGGAAAATTTCTGCAATTTTGTACCAAAATAAAAGAAATTTCTGCCTTTTTGCTTCCAAATAAGAAAATTTCTGCTTTTTTTTCTGAAATAAGTGAAATTTCTGAAATTTTGCCTCAAAATAAGTGAAATTTCTACTTTTTTGACTTAAAATAAGTTAAATTTCTTGAATTTAGCCCCAAAATAAGTGGAATTTCTGAGTTTTGACCCAAAATAAGGAGAATTTCTGTCTTTTTGCCTCAACATATAGGGAATTTCTGCCTTTTTGCCCCACAATTAGGGGAATTTCTGCAATTTTGCTCCAAAATACGGGGAATTTCTGCCTTTTTGCCCGAAAATAATAAGAATGCATACGTTTTTTCCATAAAAAAGGGAAATTTCTTCATTTTTGCTCCAAAATAAGGGGAATTTCTGCATTTTTGACTCTAAATAAGTGGAATTTCTGTCTTTTTCCCCCAAAACAAAGGGAATTTCTGTTTTTTTTGTTTCAAAATAAGGAAAATTTCTGAATTATTACCCTGAAGTAAGTAAAATTTCTGCCTTTTTGCCCCCAAATAGGGGGAATTTCAGCCTTTTTACCTCAAAATAAGGGGAATTTCTGCTTTTTTGCCACAAAATATTAGGAATTTCTGCCTTTTTGCCCCATAATAAAGAAAATTTCTGCCTTTTTCCCTGATATAAATGAAACTTTTGCAATTTTGCCCCAAAATAACTAAAATTTCTGCAATTTTGCCCCAAATAAAAGAAATTTCTGCAATTTTGTACCAAAATAAAAGATATTTCCCTCTTTTTGCTTCCAAATAAGAAAATTTCTGCTTTTTTTTCTGAAATAAGTGAAATTTCTGAAATTTTGCCACAAAATAAGTGAAATTTCTACAATCTTGCCCCAAAATAAGTGAAATTTCTGGAATTTTGCCCCAAATTAAGTGGAATTTCTGAG
This sequence comes from Micromys minutus, assembly GCF_963924665.1. Classification (NCBI taxonomy): domain Eukaryota; kingdom Metazoa; phylum Chordata; class Mammalia; order Rodentia; family Muridae; genus Micromys; species Micromys minutus. The sequence goes on from NW_027667760.1 coordinate 311,367, forward strand.
TTTTGACCCACAATAAGAAAAATTTCTGTCTTTTTGCCCCAACATATAGAGAATTTCTGCCTTTTTGCCCGACAATTAGGGGAATTTCTGCAATTTTGCTCCAAAATACAGGGAATTTCTGCCTTTTTGCCCGAAAATAAGAAGAATGCATAACTTTTTGCCATTAAAAAGGTAAATTTCTTCATTTTTGCTCCAAAATAAGGGGAATTTCTGCTTTTTTGCCTCTAAATAAGTTGAATTTCTGTCTTTTTTCCCCAATACAAAGGGAATTTCTGTCTTTTTTGCCCCAAAATAAAAAAAATTCTGACTTATTACCCTGAAATAAGTGAAATTTCTGCAATTTTGACCCAAAATAAGGGAAATTTCTGTCTTTTTGTCCCCAAATAAGGGGAATTTCAGCCTTTTTACCTGAAAATAAGGGGAATTTCTGCATTTTTGCCACAAAATATTAGGAATTTCTGCCTTTTTGCCCCAAAATAAAGAAAATTTCTGCATTTTTCCCTGAAATAAATGAAAGTTCTCCATCTTTGACCCAAAATATGGGAAATTTCTGCAATTTTGCCCCAAAATAAGAAAAAATTCAGCAATTTTGTACCAAAATATAAGAAAAATCAGACTTTTGCCCCAAAATAAAAAATTTTTGCTTTTTTTCTGAAATAAGTGAAATTTCTGCAATTTTGCCCCAAAATAAGTGAAATTTCTGAGTTTTGCCCCTAAATAAGAAGAATTTCTGTCTTTTTGCCCCAACATATAGGGAATTTCTGCCTTTTTACCCCTCATTTAGGGGAATTTCTGCAATTTTGCTCCAAAATACGGGGAATTTCTGCCTTTTTGTCCGAAAATAAGAATAATGCATACCCTTTTTCCATAAAAAAGGGAAATTTCTTCATTTTTGCTCCAAAACAAGAGGAATTTCTGCATTTTTGCCTCTAAATAAGTGAAATTTATGTCTTTTTTCCCCCCCAAAAAGGGAATTTCTGTCTTTTTTGCTCCAAAATAAGGAAAATTTCTGACTTATTACACTGAAATAAGTGAAATTTCTGCAATTTTGCTCCAAAATAAGGGAAATTTCTGCCTTTTTGCCCCCAAATAAGGGAAATTTCAGCCTTATTACCTCAAAATAAGGGGAATTTTTGCATTTTTGCCGCATAATATGGATAATTTCTGCCTTTTTTCCACAAAATAAGAAAATTTCTGCTTTTTTTCCCTGAAATAAGTGAAATTTCTGAAATTTTGCCCCAAAATAAGTAAAATTTCTACAATTTCGCCCCAAAATTAGTGAAATTTCTTGAATTTTGCCCCAAATTAAGTGGAATTTCTGAGTTTTGACCCACAATAAGGAGAATTTCTGTCATTTTGCCCCAACATATAGGAAATTTCTGCCTTTTTGCCCCACAATTAGGGGAAATTTTGCAATTTTGGTCCAAAATACAGGGAATTTCTGCCTTTTTGCCCGAAAATAAGAAGAATGCATACCTTTTTTACATAAAAAAGAAAAATTTCTGCAATTTTGCTCCAAAATAAGGGAAATTTCTGCTTTTTTGCCTCTAAATAAGTGGAATTTCTGTCTTTTCCCCCAAAACAAAGGGAATTTCTGTCTTTTTGCCCCTAAATAAAGAAAATTTCTGACTTATTACCCTGAAATAAGTGAAATTTCTGCAATTTTGCCCCTTCAGAAGAGACATTTCTGCCTATTTGCCCCAAATCAGGGTAATTTCAGCCTTTTTACCTCAAAATAAGGGGAATTTTCGCATTTTTGCCCCAAAATATGGAAAATTTCTGGCTTTTTGCCCAAAATAAGAAAAATTTCTGCAATTTTGTACCAAAATAAAAAAAAAATTCTGCCTTTTTGCCACAAAATAAGAAAATTTTTGCTTTTTTTCCCTGAAATAAGTGAAATTTCTGCAATTTTGCCCCAAAATAAGTGAAATTTTGCAATTTTGCCCCAAAATAAGGGAAATTTCTGGAATTTTGCCCCAAAATAAGTGGAAATTCTGAGTTTTGCCACAAAATAATGAGGATTTCTGTCTTTTTGCCCCAACATATAAGAAATTTCTGCCTTTTTGCCCCACAATTAGGGGAATTTCTGCAATTTTGCTCCAAAATACGGGGAATTTCTGCCTTTTTGCTCAAAAATAAGAAGAATGCATACCTTTTTGCCATAAAAAAGGAAAATTTCTTCATTTTTGCTCCAAAATAAGGGGAATATCTGCTTTTATACCTCTAAATATGTTGAATTTCTGTCTTTGTCTTCCAAAACAAAGGGAATTTCTGTCCTTTTTGCCCCAAAATAAGGGAAATTTCTGACTTATTACCCTGAAATAAGTGAAATTTCTGCAATTTTGACCCAAAATAAGGGAAATTTCTGCCTTTTTGCCCCCAAATAAGGGGAATTTCAACCTTTTTACCTCAAAATAAGGGGAATTTCTGCATTTTTGCCACAAAATATTAGGAATTTCTGCCTTTTTGCCCAAAAATAAGGAAAATTTCTGCCTTTTTCTATGAAATAAATGAAATTTTTGCAATTTTGCCCCAAAATAAGTGAAATTTCTGCAATTTTGCCCCAAATAAGGGAAATTTCTGCAATTTTGTACCAAAATAAAAGACATTTCCGCCTTTTTGCTTCCAAATAAAAAAATTTCTGCTTTTTTTTTCTGAAATAAGTGAAATTTCTGAAAATTTGCCACAAAATAAGTGAAATTTCTACAATTTTGCCCCAAAATAAGTGAAATTTCTGGAATTTTGCCCCAAATTAAGTGGAATTTCTGAGTTTTGACCCACAATAAGGAGAATTTCTGTCTTTTTGCCCCAACATATGGGAAATTTCTGCCTTTTTGCCCCACAATTAGGGGAATTTCTGCAATTTTGGTCCAAAATACGGGGAATTTCTGCCTTTTTGCCCGAAAATAAGAAGAATGCATACCTTTTTGCCATAAAAAAGAGAAATTTCTTCATGTTTTGCTCCAAAATAAGGGAAATTTCTGTTTTTTGCCTCTAAATAAGTGGAATTTCTGTTTTTTCCCCCAAAACAAAGGGAATTTCTGTCTTTTTGCAACAAAATAAAGAAAATTTCTGACTTATTACCATGAAGTAAGTGAAATTTCTGCAGTTTTGCCCCAACATAAGAGAAATTTCTGCCTATTTGCCCCTAAATAACGGTAATTTAAGACTTTTTACCTCAAAATAAGGGGAATTTTTGCATTTTTGCTCCTAAATATGGAAAATTTCTGCCTTTTTGCCCAAAATAAGAAAAATTTCTGCAATTTTGTACCAAAATAAAAAAAATTTCTGCCTTTTTGCCACAAAATAAGAAAATTTCTGCTTTTTTTCCCTGAAATAAGTGAAATTTCTGTAATTTTGCCCCAAAATAAGTAAAATTTCTACAATTTTGCCCCAAAATAAGTGAACTTTCTGAAATTTTGCTCCAAAATAAGTGGAATTTCTGAGTCTTGTCCAAATAAGGAGAATTTCTGTCTTTTTGCCCCAAAATATAGGGAATTTTTGCCTTTTTGCCCCACAATTAAGAGAATTTCTGCAATTTTACTCCAAATTATGGGGAATTCCTGCCTTTTTGTTTGAAAATAAGAAGAATGCACACCTTTTTGCCATAAAAAAAGAAATTTCCTCTTTTTCGCTCCAAAATAAGGGGAATTTCTGCTTTTTTGCCTCTAAATAAATAGAATTTCTGTCTTTTTCCCCCAAAAAAGGGAATTTCTGTATTTTTTGCCCCAAAATAAGGAATATTTCTGTCTTATTACCCTGAAATAAGTGAAATTTCTGCAATTTTGCCCCAAAATAAGAGAAATTTCTGCCTTTTTGCCCCCAAATATGGGGAATTTCAGGATTTTTACCTCAAAATAAGGAAAATTTCTGAATTTTGCCCCAAAATATGGGAAATTCTGCCTTTTTGCCCCAAAAATAAGAAAAATTTCTGCAATTTTGTAAAAAAATAAAAGAAATTTTTGCCTTTTTGCCCCAAAATAAGAAAATTTCTGCTTTTTTTCCCTGAAATAAGTGAAATTTCTAAAATTTTGCACAAAATACATGGAATTTCTGAGTTTTGCCCCAAAATGAGGAGAATTTCTGTGTTTTTGCCCCAACATATAGGGAATTTCTGCCTTTTTGCCCTACAAATAGGGGAATTTCTGCTTTTTTGCCTCTAAATATGTGGAATTTCTGTCTTTTTCCCCCCAAACAAAGGGAATTTCTGTCTTTTTTGCCCCAAAATAAGGAAAATTTCTGACTTATTACCCTGAAATAAGTGAAATTTCTGCAATTTTGCCCCAAAATAAGGGAAATTTCTGCCTTTTTGCCACCAAATAAGGGGAATTTCAGCCTTTTTACCTCAAAATAAGGGGAATTTCTGCATTTTTGCCATAGAATATTAGGAATTTATGTTTTTTGCCCAAAAATAAGGAAAATTTCTGCCTTTTTTCCCTGAAATAAGTGAAATTTCTGCAATTTTGCCCCAAAATAAGTGTAATTTCTGCAATTTTGCCCCAAAATAAGGGAAATTTCTAAAATTTTGCCCCATATTAAGAGAAATTTCTGCCTTTTTGACCTCAAATAAGGGAAATTTCAGCCTTTTTACCTCAAAATATGGAGAATTTCTGAATTTTTGCCCAAAAATATGGGAAATTTCTGCCTTTTTGCCCCAAATTAAGAAAAATTTCTGCAATTTTGTACCAAAATAAAAGAAATTTCTGCCTTTTTGCCCCAAAATATAAAAATTTCTGCTTTTTTTCTGAAATAAATGAAATTTCTGCAATTTTGCCTCAAAATAAGTTAAATTTCTGAATTTTTCCCTAAAATAAGAAGAATTTCTGTCTTTTTGCCCCAACATATAGGGAATTTCTGCCTTTTTTCCCCACAATTAGGGGAATTTCTGCAATTTTGCTCCAAAATACGGGGAATTTCTGCCTTTTTGTCCGAAAATAAGAAGAATGCATACCTTTTTGCCATAAAAAAAAGAAATTTCTTCATTTTTGCTCCAAAATAAGGGGAATTTCTGGTTTTTGCCTCTAAATAAGTGGAATTTCTGTCTTTCTCCCCCAAAAAAGGGAATTTCTGTATTTTTTGCCCAAAAATAAGGAAAATTTCTGACTTATTACCCTGAAATAAGTGAAATTTCTGCAATTTTGCCCCAAAATAAGGGAAATTTCTGCCTTTTTTCCCCCAAATAAGGGGAATTTCAGCCTTTTTACCTCAAAATAAGGGGAATTTCTGCCTTTTTGCCCAAAATAAGAAAAATTTCTGCAATTTTGTACCAAAATAAAAGAAATTTCTGCCTTATTGCCACAAAATATGAAAATTTCTGTTTTTTTCCCTGAAATAAGTGAAATTTCTGCAATTTTGCCCCAAAATAAGTGAAATTTCTGCAATTTTGCCTCAAAATAAAGGTAATTTCTGGAACTTTGCCCTAAATAAGTGGAAATTCTGAGTTTTGCCCCAAAATAAGGAGGATTTTTGTCTTTTTGCCCCAACATATAAGAAATTTCTTCCTTTTTGCCCTACAATTAGGGGAATTTCTGCAATTTTGCTTCAAAATACGGGGAATTTCTGCCTTTGTGCCCGAAAATAAGAAGAATGCATACCTTTTTGCCATAAAAAAGGAAAATTTCTGCAATTTTGCTCCAAAATAAGGGGAATTTCTGCTTTTTTGCCTCTAAATAAGTGGAATTTCTGTCTTTTTCCCCCAAAACAAAGGGAATTTCTGTCTTTTTTGCCCCAAAATAAGGAAAATTTCTGACTTATTACCCTGAAGTAAGTGAAATTTCTGCAATTATGCCCCAATATAAAAGAAATTTCTGCCTTTTTGCCCCCAAATAAGAGGAATTTCAGCCTTTTTACCTCAAAATATGGGTAATTTTTGCATTTTTTCCCCAAAATATGGGAAATTTCTGCCTTTTGGCCCCAAAATAAGAAAAATTTCTGCAATTTTGTACCAAAATAAAAAAATTTCTGCCTTTTTGCCCCAAAATAAGAAAATTTCTACTTTTTTTTCTGAAATAAATGAAATTTCTGCAATTTTGCCCCAACATAAGAGAAATTTCTGCCTTTTGCCACGAAATAAGGGGAATTTCAGACTTTTAACCTCAAAATAATGGGACTTTCTGCATTGTTGACCCAAAATATGGGAAATTTCTGCCTTTTTGCCCCAAAATAAGAAAAATTTCTGCAATTCTGTACCAAAATAAAAGAAATTTCAGCCTTTTTGCCCCAATATAAGAAAATTTCTGCTTTTTTTCTGAAATAAGTGAAATTTCTGCAATTTTGCCTCAAAATAAGAGAAATTTCTGCCTTTTTGCCTCCAAATCAGGGGAATTTCAGCCTTTTTACCTCAAAATATGAAGACTTTCTGCATTTTTGACCCAAAATATGGGAAATTTCTGCCTTTTTGCTCCGAAATAAGAAAAATTTCTGCAATTCTGTACCAAAATAAAATAAATTTCAGCCTTTTTGCCCCAATATAAGAAAATTTCTGCTTTTTTTCTGAAATAAGTGAAATTTCTGCAATTTTGCCCCAAAATAAGTGAAATTTCTGCAATTTTGCCCCCAAATAAGGGAAATTTCTGGAATTTTGCCTGAAAATAAGTGGAATTTCTGAGTTTTGCGCAAAAATAAGGAGAATTTCTGTCTTTACGCCCCAACATATAGAAAATTTCTGCCTTTTTGCTCCACAATTAGGGGAATTTCTGCAATTTTGCTCCAAAATACAGGGTATTTCTGCCTTTCTGCCCGAATATAAGAAGAATGATTACCTTTTTGCCAGAAAAATGGGAAATTTCTCCATTTTTGCTTTAAAATAAAGGGAATTTCTGCTTTTTTGCCTCTAAATAAGTGGAATTTCTGTCTTTTTCCCCCAAAACAAAGGGAATTTCTGTTTTTTGCCCCAAAATAAGGAAAATTTCTGACTTATTACCCTGAAATAAGTGAAATTTCTAAAATTTTGCACAAAATACATGGAATTTCTGAGTTTTGCCCCCAAATGAGGAGAATTTCTGTCTTTTTGCCCCAACCTATAGGGAATTTCTGCCTTTTTGCCCTACAAATAGGGGAATTTCTGCTTTTTTGCCTCTAAATATGTGGAATTTCTGTCTTTTTCCCCCAAAACAAAGGGAATTTCTGTCTTTTTTGCCCCAAAATAAGGAGAATTTCTGACTTATTAACCTGAAATAAGTGAAATTTCTGCAATTTTGCCCCAAAATAAGGGAAATTTCTACCTTTTTGCCACCAAATAAGGGGAATTTCAGCCTTTTTACCTCAAAATAAGGGGAATTTCTGCATTTTTGCCATAGAATATTAGGAATTTCTGTTTTTTGCCCAAAAATAAGGAAAATTTCTGCCTTTTTTCCCTGAATTAAGTTAAATTTCTGCAATTTTGCCCCAAAATAAGTGAAATTTCTGCAATTTTGCCCCAAAATAAGGGAAATTTCTAAAATTTTGCCCCAAATTAAGAGAAATTTCTGCCTTTTTGACCTCAAATAAGGGAAATTTCAGCCTTTTTACCTCAAAATATGGAGAATTTCTGAATTTTTGCCCAAAAATATGGGAAATTTCTGCCTTTTTGCCCCAAATTAAGAAAAATTTCTGCAATTTTGTACCAAAATAAAAGAAATTTCTGCCTTTTTGCCCCAAAATAAGAAAATTTCTGCTTTTTTCTGAAATAAATGAAATTTCTGCAATTTTGCCTCAAAATAAGTTAAATTTCTGAATTTTTCCCTAAAATAAGAAGAATTTCTGTCTTTTTGCCCCAACATATGGAATTTCTGCCTTTTTTCCCCACAATTAGGGGAATTTCTGCAATTTTGCTCCAAAATACGGGGAATTTCTGCCTTTTTGTCCGAAAATAAGAAGAATGCATACCTTTTTGCCATAAAAAAAAGAAATTTCTTCATTTTTGCTCCAAAATAAGGGGAATTTCTGGTCTTTGCCTCTAAATAATTGGAATTTCTGTCTTTCTCCCCCAAAAAAGGGAATTTCTGTATTTTTTGCCCAAAAATAAGGAAAATTTCTGACTTATTACCCTGAAATAAGTGAAATTTCTGCAATTTTGCCTCAAAATAAGAGAAATTTCTGCCTTTTTGCCTCCAAATCAGGGGAATTTCAGCCTTTTTACCTCAAAATATGAAGACTTTCTGCATTTTTGACCCAAAATATGGGAAATTTCTGCCTTTTTGCTCCGAAATAAGAAAAATTTCTGCAATTCTGTACCAAAATAAAATAAATTTCAGCCTTTTTGCCCCAATATAAGAAAATTTCTGCTTTTTTTCTGAAATAAGTGAAATTTCTGCAATTTTGCCCCAAAATAAGTGAAATTTCTGCAATTTTGCCCCCAAATAAGGGAAATTTCTGGAATTTTGCCTGAAAATAAGTGGAATTTCTGAGTTTTGCGCAAAAATAAGGAGAATTTCTGTCTTTACGCCCCAACATATAGAAAATTTCTGCCTTTTTGCTCCACAATTAGGGGAATTTCTGCAATTTTGCTCCAAAATACAGGGTATTTCTGCCTTTCTGCCCGAATATAAGAAGAATGATTACCTTTTTGCCAGAAAAATGGGAAATTTCTCCATTTTTGCTTTAAAATAAAGGGAATTTCTGCTTTTTTGCCTCTAAATAAGTGGAATTTCTGTCTTTTTCCCCCAAAACAAAGGGAATTTCTGTTTTTTGCCCCAAAATAAGGAAAATTTCTGACTTATTACCCTGAAATAAGTGAAATTTCTAAAATTTTGCACAAAATACATGGAATTTCTGAGTTTTGCCCCCAAATGAGGAGAATTTCTGTCTTTTTGCCCCAACATATAGGGAATTTCTGCCTTTTTGCCCTACAAATAGGGGAATTTCTGCTTTTTTGCCTCTAAATATGTGGAATTTCTGTCTTTTTCCCCCAAAACAAAGGGAATTTCTGTCTTTTTGCCCCAAAATAAGGAGAATTTCTGACTTATTAACCTGAAATAAGTGAAATTTCTGCAATTTTGCCCCAAAATAAGGGAAATTTCTACCTTTTTGCCACCAAATAAGGGGAATTTCAGCCTTTTTACCTCAAAATAAGGGGAATTTCTGCATTTTTGCCATAGAATATTAGGAATTTCTGTTTTTTGCCCAAAAATAAGGAAAATTTCTGCCTTTTTTCCCTGAAATAAGTGAAATTTCTGCAATTTTGCCCCAAAATAAGGGAAATTTCTAAAATTTTGCCCCAAATTAAGAGAAATTTCTGCCTTTTTGACCTCAAATAAGGGAAATTTCAGCCTTTTTACCTCAAAATATGGAGAATTTCTGAATTTTTGCCCAAAAATATGGGAAATTTCTGCCTTTTTGCCCCAAATTAAGAAAAATTTCTGCAATTTTGTACCAAAATAAAAGAAATTTCTGCCTTTTTGCCCCAAAATAAGAAAATTTCTGCTTTTTTCTGAAATAAATGAAATTTCTGCAATTTTGCCTCAAAATAAGTTAAATTTCTGAATTTTTCCCTAAAATAAGAAGAATTTCTGTCTTTTTGCCCCAACATATGGAATTTCTGCCTTTTTTCCCCACAATTAGGGGAATTACTGCAATTTTGCTTCAAAATACGGAGAATTTCTGCCTTTTTGTCCGAAAATAAGAAGAATGCATACCTTTTTGCCATAAAAAAAAGAAATTTCTTCATTTTTGCTCCAAAATAAGGGGAATTTCTGGTCTTTGCCTCTAAATAAGTGGAATTTCTGTCTTTCTCCCCCAAAAAAGGGAATTTCTGTATTTTTTGCCCAAAAATAAGGAAAATTTCTGACTTATTACCCTGAAATAAGTGAAATTTCTGCAATTTTGCCCCAAAATAAGGGAAATTTCTGCCTTTTTTCCCCCAAATAAGGGGAATTTCAGCCTTTTTACCTCAAAATAAGGGGAATTTCTGCCTTTTTGCCCAAAATAAGAAAAATTTCTGCAATTTTGTACCAAAATAAAAGAAATTTCTGCCTTATTGCCACAAAATATGAAAATTTCTGTTTTTTTTCCCTGAAATAAGTGAAATTTCTGCAATTTTGCCCCAAAATAAGTGAAATTTCTGCAATTTTGCCTCAAAATAAAGGTAATTTCTGGAACTTTGCCCTAAATAAGTGGAATTTCTGAGTTTTGCCCCAAAATAAGGAGGATTTTTGTCTTTTTGCCCCAACATATAAGAAATTTCTTCCTTTTTGCTCTACAATTAGGGGAATTTCTGCAATTTTGCTTCAAAATACGGGGAATTTCTGCCTTTTTGCCCGAAAATAAGAATGCATACCTTTTTGCCATGAAAAAGGAAAATTTCTCCAATTTTGCTCCAAAATAAGGGGAATTTCTGCTTTTTTGCCTCTAAATAAGTGGAATTTCTGTCTTTTTCCCCCAAAACAAAGGGAATTTCTGTCTTTTTTGCCCCCAAATAAGGAAAATTTCTGACTTATTACCCTGAAGTAAGTGAAATTTCTGCAATTATGCCCCAATATAAAAGAAATTTCTGCCTTTTTGCCCCCATAAAAAGGGAATTTCAGCATTTTTACCTCAAAATAAGGGTAATTTCTGCATTTTTTCCCCAAAATATGGGAAATTTCTGCCTTTTGGCCCCAAAATAAGAAAAATTTCTGCAATTTTGTACCAAAATAAAAAAATTTCTGCCTTTTTGCCCCAAAATAAGAAAATTTCTACTTTTTTTTCTGAAATAAATGAAATTTCTGCAATTTTGCCCCAACATAAGAGAAATTTCTGCCTTTTTGCCACGAAATAAGGGGAATTTCAGACTTTTAACCTCAAAATAAGGGGACTTTCTGCATTGTTGACCCAAAATATGGGAAATTTCTGCCTTTTTGCCCCAAAATAACAAAAATTTCTGCAATTCTGTACCAAAATAAAAGAAATTTCAGCCTTTTTGCCCCAATATAAGAAAATTTCTGCTTTTTTTTCTGAAATAAGTGAAATTTCTGCAATTTTGCCTCAAAATAAGAAAAATTTCTGCCTTTTTGCCTCCAAATCAGGGGAATTTCAGCCTTTTTACCTCAAAATATGAAGACTTTCTGCATTTTTGACCCAAAATATGGGAAATTTCTGCCTTTTTGCTCCGAAATAAGAAAAATTTCTGCAATTCTGTACCAAAATAAAATAAATTTCAGCCTTTTTGCCCCAATATAAGAAAATTTCTGCTTTTTTTCTGAAATAAGTGAAATTTCTGCAATTTTGCCCCAAAATAAGTGAAATTTCTGCAATTTTGCCCCCAAATAAGGGAAATTTCTGGAATTTTGCCTGAAAATAAGTGGAATTTCTGAGTTTTGCGCAAAAATAAGGAGAATTTCTGTCTTTACGCCCCAACATATAGGGAATTTCTGCCTTTTTGCTCCACAATTAGGGGAATTTCTGCAATTTTGCTCCAAAATACAGGGTATTTCTGCCTTTTTGCCCGAATATAAGAAGAATGATTACCTTTTTGCCACAAAAATGGGAAATTTCTCCATTTTTGCTTTAAAATAAAGGGAATTTCTGCTTTTTTGCCTCTAAATAAGTGGAATTTCTGTCTTTTTTCCCCAAAACAAAGGGAATTTCTGTTTTTTGCCCCAAAATAAGGAAAATTTCTGACTTATTACCCTGAAATAAGTGAAATTTCTAAAATTTTGCACAAAATACATGGAATTTCTGAGTTTTGCCCCCAAATGAGGAGAATTTCTGTCTTTTTGCCCCAACATATAGGGAATTTCTGCCTTTTTGCCCTACAAATAGGGGAATTTCTGCTTTTTTGCCTCTAAATATGTGGAATTTCTGTCTTTTTCCACCAAAACAAAGGGAATTTCTGTCTTTTTTGCCCCAAAATAAGGAGAATTTCTGACTTATTAACCTGAAATAAGTGAAATTTCTGCAATTTTGCCCCAAAATAAGGGAAATTTCTACCTTTTTGCCACCAAATAAGGGGAATTTCAGCCTTTTTACCTCAAAATAAGGGGAATTTCTGCATTTTTGCCATAGAATATTAGGAATTTCTGTTTTTTGCCCAAAAATAAGGAAAATTTCTGCCTTTTTTCCCTGAAATAAGTGAAATTTCTGCAATTTTGCCCCAAAATAAGTGAAATTTCTGCAATTTTGCCCCAAAATAAGGGAAATTTCTAAAATTTTGCCCCAAATTAAGAGAAATTTCTGCTTTTGACCTCAAATAAGGGAAATTTTAGCCTTTTTACCTCAAAATATGGAGAATTTCTGAATTTTTGCCCAAAAATATGGGAAATTTCTGCCTTTTTGCCCCAAATTAAGAAAAATTTCTGCAATTTTGTACCAAAATAAAAGAAATTTCTGCCCTTTTGTCCCAAAATAAGAAAATTTCTGCTTTTTTTCTGAAATAAATGAAATTTCTGCAATTTTGCCTCAAAATAAGTTAAATTTCTGAATTTTTCCCTAAAATAAGAAGAATTTCTGTCTTTTTGCCCCAACATATGGAATTTCTGCCTTTTTTCCCGACAATTAGAAAAATTTCTGCAATTTTGCTCCAAAATACGGGTAATTTCTGCCTTTTTGTCCGAAAATAAGAAGAATGCATACCTTTCTGCCATAAAAAAAAGAAATTTCTTCATTTTTGCTCCAAAATAAGGGGAATTTCTGGTTTTTGCCTCTAAATAAGTGGAATTTCTGTCTTTCTCCCCCAAAAAAGGGAATTTCTGTATTTTTTGCCCAAAAATAAGGAAAATTTCTGACTTATTACCCTGAAATAAGTGAAATTTCTGCAATTTTGCCCCAAAATAAGGGAAATTTCTGCCTTTTTTTCCCCCAAATAAGGGGAATTTCAGCCTTTTTACCTCAAAATAAGGGGAATTTCTGCCTTTTTGCCCAAAATAAGAAAAATTTCTGCAATTTTGTACCAAAATAAAAGAAATTTCTGCCTTATTGCCACGAAATATGAAAATTTCTGTTTTTTTCCCTGAAATAAGTGAAATTTCTGCAATTTTGCCCCAAAATTAGTGAAATTTCTGCAATTTTGCCTCAAAATAAAGGTAATTTCTGGAACTTTGCCCTAAATAAGTGGAATTTCTGAGTTTTGCCCCAAAATAAGGACTATTTTTGTCTTTTTGCCCCAACATATAAGAAATTTCTTCGTTTTTGCCCTACAATTAGGGGAATTTCTGCAATTTTGCTTCAAAATACGGGGAATTTCTGCCTTTTTGCCCGAAAATAAGAAGAATGCATACCTTTTTGCCATAAAAAAGGAAAATTTCTGCAATTTTGCTCCAAAATAATGGGAATTTCTGCATTTTTGCCTCTAAATAAGTGGAATTTCTGTCTTTTTCCCCCAAAACAAAGGGAATTTCTGTCTTTTTTGCCCCAAAATAAGGAAAATTTCTGACTTATTACCCTGAAGTAAGTGAAATTTCTGCAATTATGCCCCAATATAAAAGAAATTTCTGCCTTTTTGCCCCCAAATAAGGGGAATTTCAGCCTTTTTACCTCAAAATAAGGGTAATTTTGCATTTTTTCCCCAAAATATGGGAAATTTCTGCCTTTTGGCCCCAAAATAAGAAAAATTTCTGCAATTTTGTACCAAAATAAAAAAATTTCTGCCTTTTTGCCCCAAAATAAGAAAATTTCTACTTTTTTTTCTGAAATAAATGAAATTTCTGCAATTTTGCCCCAACATAAGAGAAATTTCTGCCTTTTTGCCACGAAATAAGGGGAATTTCAGACTTTTAACCTCAAAATAAGGGGACTTTCTGCATTGTTGACCCAAAATATGGGAAATTTCTGCCTTTTTGCCCCAAAATAACAAAAATTTCTGCAATTCTGTACCAAAATAAAAGAAATTTCAGCCTTTTTGCCCCAATATAAGAAAATTTCTGCTTTTTTTCTGAAATAAGTGAAATTTCTGCAATTTTGCCTCAAAATAAGAGAAATTTCTGCCTTTTTGCCTCCAAATCAGGGGAATTTCAGCCTTTTTACCTCAAAATATGAAGACTTTCTGCATTTTTGACCCAAAATATGGGAAATTTCTCCCTTTTTGCTCCGAAATAAGAAAAATTTCTGCAATTCTGTACCAAAATAAAATAAATTTCAGCCTTTTTGCCCCAATATAAGAAAATTTCTGCTTTTTTTCTGAAATAAGTGAAATTTCTGCAATTTTGCCCCAAAATAAGTGAAATTTCTGCAATTTTGCCCCCAAATAAGGGAAATTTCTGGAATTTTGCCTGAAAATAAGTGGAATTTCTGAGTTTTGCGCAAAAATAAGGAGAATTTCTGTCTTTATGCCCCAACATATAGAAAATTTCTGCCTTTTTGCTCCACAATTAGGGGAATTTCTGCAATTTTTTCTCCAAAATACAGGGTATTTCTGCCTTTCTGCCCGAATATAAGAAGAATGATTACCTTTTTGCCAGAAAAATGGGAAATTTCTCCATTTTTGCTTTAAAATAAAGGGAATTTCTGCTTTTTTGCCTCTAAATAAGTGGAATTTCTGTCTTTTTCCCCCAAAACAAAGGGAATTTCTGTTTTTTGCCCCAAAATAAGGAAAATTTCTGACTTATTACCCTGAAATAAGTGAAATTTCTAAAATTTTGCACAAAATACATGGAATTTCTGAGTTTTGCCCCCAAATGAGGAGAATTTCTGTCTTTTTGCCCCAACATATAGGGAATTTCTGCCTTTTTGCCCTACAAATAGGGGAATTTCTGCTTTTTTGCCTCTAAATATGTGGAATTTCTGTCTTTTTCCACCAAAACAAAGGGAATTTCTGTCTTTTTTGCCCCAAAATAAGGAGAATTTCTGACTTATTAACCTGAAATAAGTGAAATTTCTGCAATTTTGCCCCAAAATAAGGGAAATTTCTACCTTTTTGCCACCAAATAAGGGGAATTTCAGCCTTTTTACCTCAAAATAAGGGGAATTTCTGCATTTTTGCCATAGAATATTAGGAATTTCTGTTTTTTGCCCAAAAATAAGGAAAATTTCTGCCTTTTTTCCCTGAAATAAGTGAAATTTCTGCAATTTTGCCCCAAAATAAGTGAAATTTCTGCAATTTTGCCCCAAAATAAGGGAAATTTCTAAAATTTTGCCCCAAATTAAGAGAAATTTCTGCTTTTGACCTCAAATAAGTGAAATTTTAGCCTTTTTACCTCAAAATATGGAGAATTTCTGAATTTTTGCCCAAAAATATGGGAAATTTCTGCCTTTTTGCCCCAAATTAAGAAAAATTTCTGCAATTTTGTACCAAAATAAAAGAAATTTCTGCCTTTTTGCCCCAAAATAAGAAAATTTCTGCTTTTTTCTGAAATAAATGAAATTTCTGCAATTTTGCCTCAAAATAAGTTAAATTTCTGAATTTTTCCCTAAAATAAGAAGAATTTCTGTCTTTTTGCCCCAACATATGGAATTTCTGCCTTTTTTCCCCACAATTAGGGGAATTACTGCAATTTTGCTTCAAAATACGGAGAATTTCTGCCTTTTTGTCCGAAAATAAGAAGAATGCATACCTTTTTGCCATAAAAAAAAGAAATTTCTTCATTTTTGCTCCAAAATAAGGGGAATTTCTGGTCTTTGCCTCTAAATAAGTGGAATTTCTGTCTTTCTCCCCCAAAAAAGGGAATTTCTGTATTTTTTGCCCAAAAATAAGGAAAATTTCTGACTTATTACCCTGAAATAAGTGAAATTTCTGCAATTTTGCCCCAAAATAAGGGAAATTTCTGCCTTTTTTCCCCCAAATAAGGGGAATTTCAGCCTTTTTACCTCAAAATAAGGGGAATTTCTGCCTTTTTGCCCAAAATAAGAAAAATTTCTGCAATTTTGTACCAAAATAAAAGAAATTTCTGCCTTATTGCCACAAAATATGAAAATTTCTGTTTTTTTTCCCTGAAATAAGTGAAATTTCTGCAATTTTGCCCCAAAATAAGTGAAATTTCTGCAATTTTGCCTCAAAATAAAGGTAATTTCTGGAACTTTGCCCTAAATAAGTGGAATTTCTGAGTTTTGCCCCAAAATAAGGAGGATTTTTGTCTTTTTGCCCCAACATATAAGAAATTTCTTCCTTTTTGCTCTACAATTAGGGGAATTTCTGCAATTTTGCTTCAAAATACAGGGAATTTCTGCCTTTTTGCCCGAAAATAAGAAGAATGCATACCTTTTTGCCATAAAAAAGGAAAATTTCTGCAATTTTGCTCCAAAATAAGGGGAATTTCTGCTTTTTTGCCTCTAAATAAGTGGAATTTCTGTCTTTTTCCCCCAAAACAAAGGGAATTTCTGTCTTTTTTGCCCCCAAATAAGGAAAATTTCTGACTTATTACCCTGAAGTAAGTGAAATTTCTGCAATTATGCCCCAATATAAAAGAAATTTCTGCCTTTTTGCCCCCATATAAGGGGAATTTCAGCATTTTTACCTCAAAATAAGGGTAATTTCTGCATTTTTTCCCCAAAATATGGGAAATTTCTGCCTTTTGGCCCCAAAATAAGAAAAATTTCTGCAATTTTGTACCAAAATAAAAAAATTTCTGCCTTTTTGCCCCAAAATAAGAAAATTTCTACTTTTTTTTCTGAAATAAATGAAATTTCTGCAATTTTGCCCCAACATAAGAGAAATTTCTGCCTTTTTGCCACGAAATAAGGGGAATTTCAGACTTTTAACCTCAAAATAAGGGGACTTTCTGCATTGTTGACCCAAAATATGGGAAATTTCTGCCTTTTTGCCCCAAAATAAGAAAAATTTCTGCAATTCTGTACCAAAATAAAAGAAATTTCAGCCTTTTTGCCCCAATATAAGAAAATTTCTGCTTTTTTTTCTGAAATAAGTGAAATTTCTGCAATTTTGCCTCAAAATAAGAGAAATTTCTGCCTTTTTGCCCCCAAATCAGGGGAATTTCAGCCTTTTTACCTCAAAATATGAAGACTTTCTGCATTTTTGACCCAAAATATGGGAAATTTCTGCCTTTTTGCTCCGAAATAAGAAAAATTTCTGCAATTCTGTACCAAAATAAAATAAATTTCAGCCTTTTTGCCCCAATATAAGAAAATTTCTGCTTTTTTTCTGAAATAAGTGAAATTTCTGCAATTTTGCCCCAAAATAAGTGAAATTTCTGCAATTTTGCCCCCAAATAAGGGAAATTTCTGGAATTTTGCCTGAAAATAAGTGGAATTTCTGAGTTTTGCGCAAAAATAAGGAGAATTTCTGTCTTTACGCCCCAACATATAGGGAATTTCTGCCTTTTTGCTCCACAATTAGGGGAATTTCTGCAATTTTGCTCCAAAATACAGGGTATTTCTGCCTTTTTGCCCGAATATAAGAAGAATGATTACCTTTTTGCCACAAAAATGGGAAATTTCTCCATTTTTGCTTTAAAATAAAGGGAATTTCTGCTTTTTTGCCTCTAAATAAGTGGAATTTCTGTCTTTTTTCCCCAAAACAAAGGGAATTTCTGTTTTTTGCCCCAAAATAAGGAAAATTTCTGACTTATTACCCTGAAATAAGTGAAATTTCTAAAATTTTGCACAAAATACATGGAATTTCTGAGTTTTGCCCCCAAATGAGGAGAATTTCTGTCTTTTTGCCCCAACATATAGGGAATTTCTGCCTTTTTGCCCTACAAATAGGGGAATTTCTGCTTTTTTGCCTCTAAATATGTGGAATTTCTGTCTTTTTCCACCAAAACAAAGGGAATTTCTGTCTTTTTTGCCCCAAAATAAGGAGAATTTCTGACTTATTAACCTGAAATAAGTGAAATTTCTGCAATTTTGCCCCAAAATAAGGGAAATTTCTACCTTTTTGCCACCAAATAAGGGGAATTTCAGCCTTTTTACCTCAAAATAAGGGGAATTTCTGCATTTTTGCCATAGAATATTAGGAATTTCTGTTTTTTGCCCAAAAATAAGGAAAATTTCTGCCTTTTTTCCCTGAAATAAGTGAAATTTCTGCAATTTTGCCCCAAAATAAGTGAAATTTCTGCAATTTTGCCCCAAAATAAGGGAAATTTCTAAAATTTTGCCCCAAATTAAGAGAAATTTCTGCTTTTGACCTCAAATAAGGGAAATTTTAGCCTTTTTACCTCAAAATATGGAGAATTTCTGAATTTTTGCCCAAAAATATGGGAAATTTCTGCCTTTTTGCCCCAAATTAAGAAAAATTTCTGCAATTTTGTACCAAAATAAAAGAAATTTCTGCCCTTTTGTCCCAAAATAAGAAAATTTCTGCTTTTTTTCTGAAATAAATGAAATTTCTGCAATTTTGCCTCAAAATAAGTTAAATTTCTGAATTTTTCCCTAAAATAAGAAGAATTTCTGTCTTTTTGCCCCAACATATGGAATTTCTGCCTTTTTTCCCGACAATTAGAAAAATTTCTGCAATTTTGCTCCAAAATACGGGGAATTTCTGCCTTTTTTGCCCGAAAATAAGAAGAATGCATACCTTTCTGCCATAAAAAAAAGAAATTTCTTCATTTTTGCTCCAAAATAAGGGGAATTTCTGGTTTTTGCCTCTAAATAAGTGGAATTTCTGTCTTTCTCCCCCAAAAAAGGGAATTTCTGTATTTTTTGCCCAAAAATAAGGAAAATTTCTGACTTATTACCCTGAAATAAGTGAAATTTCTGCAATTTTGCCCCAAAATAAGGGAAATTTCTGCCTTTTTTTCCCCCAAATAAGGGGAATTTCAGCCTTTTTACCTCAAAATAAGGGGAATTTCTGCCTTTTTGCCCAAAATAAGAAAAATTTCTGCAATTTTGTACCAAAATAAAAGAAATTTCTGCCTTATTGCCACGAAATATGAAAATTTCTGTTTTTTTCCCTGAAATAAGTGAAATTTCTGCAATTTTGCCCCAAAATTAGTGAAATTTCTGCAATTTTGCCTCAAAATAAAGGTAATTTCTGGAACTTTGCCCTAAATAAGTGGAATTTCTGAGTTTTGCCCCAAAATAAGGAGTATTTTTGTCTTTTTGCCCCAACATATAAGAAATTTCTTCGTTTTTGCCCTACAATTAGGGGAATTTCTGCAATTTTGCTTCAAAATACGGGGAATTTCTGCCTTTTTGCCCGAAAATAAGAAGAATGCATACCTTTTTGCCATAAAAAAGGAAAATTTCTGCAATTTTGCTCCAAAATAATGGGAATTTCTGCATTTTTGCCTCTAAATAAGTGGAATTTCTGTCTTTTTCCCCCAAAACAAAGGGAATTTCTGTCTTTTTTGCCCCAAAATAAGGAAAATTTCTGACTTATTACCCTGAAGTAAGTGAAATTTCTGCAATTATGCCCCAATATAAAAGAAATTTCTGCCTTTTTGCCCCCAAATAAGGGGAATTTCAGCCTTTTTACCTCAAAATAAGGGTAATTTTGCATTTTTTCCCCAAAATATGGGAAATTTCTGCCTTTTGGCCCCAAAATAAGAAAAATTTCTGCAATTTTGTACCAAAATAAAAAAATTTCTGCCTTTTTGCCCCAAAATAAGAAAATTTCTACTTTTTTTTCTGAAATAAATGAAATTTCTGCAATTTTGCCCCAACATAAGAGAAATTTCTGCCTTTTTGCCACGAAATAAGGGGAATTTCAGACTTTTAACCTCAAAATAAGGGGACTTTCTGCATTGTTGACCCAAAATATGGGAAATTTCTGCCTTTTTGCCCCAAAATAACAAAAATTTCTGCAATTCTGTACCAAAATAAAAGAAATTTCAGCCTTTTGCCCCAATATAAGAAAATTTCTGCTTTTTTTCTGAAATAAGTGAAATTTCTGCAATTTTGCCTCAAAATAAGAGAAATTTCTGCCTTTTTGCCTCCAAATCAGGGGAATTTCAGCCTTTTTACCTCAAAATATGAAGACTTTCTGCATTTTTGACCCAAAATATGGGAAATTTCTGCCTTTTTGCTCCGAAATAAGAAAAATTTCTGCAATTCTGTACCAAAATAAAATAAATTTCAGCCTTTTTGCCCCAATATAAGAAAATTTCTGCTTTTTTTCTGAAATAAGTGAAATTTCTGCAATTTTGCCCCAAAATAAGTGAAATTTCTGCAATTTTGCCCCCAAATAAGGGAAATTTCTGGAATTTTGCCTGAAAATAAGTGGAATTTCTGAGTTTTGCGCAAAAATAAGGAGAATTTCTGTCTTTACGCCCCAACATATAGGGAATTTCTGCCTTTTTGCTCCACAATTAGGGGAATTTCTGCAATTTTGCTCCAAAATACAGGGTATTTCTGCCTTTTTGCCCGAATATAAGAAGAATGATTACCTTTTTGCCACAAAAATGGGAAATTTCTCCATTTTTGCTTTAAAATAAAGGGAATTTCTGCTTTTTTGCCTCTAAATAAGTGGAATTTCTGTCTTTTTTCCCCAAAACAAAGGGAATTTCTGTTTTTTGCCCCAAAATAAGGAAAATTTCTGACTTATTACCCTGAAATAAGTGAAATTTCTAAAATTTTGCACAAAATACATGGAATTTCTGAGTTTTGCCCCCAAATGAGGAGAATTTCTGTCTTTTTGCCCCAACATATAGGGAATTTCTGCCTTTTTGCCCTACAAATAGGGGAATTTCTGCTTTTTTGCCTCTAAATATGTGGAATTTCTGTCTTTTTCCACCAAAACAAAGGGAATTTCTGTCTTTTTTGCCCCAAAATAAGGAGAATTTCTGACTTATTAACCTGAAATAAGTGAAATTTCTGCAATTTTGCCCCAAAATAAGGGAAATTTCTACCTTTTTGCCACCAAATAAGGGGAATTTCAGCCTTTTTACCTCAAAATAAGGGGAATTTCTGCATTTTTGCCATAGAATATTAGGAATTTCTGTTTTTTGCCCAAAAATAAGGAAAATTTCTGCCTTTTTTCCCTGAAATAAGTGAAATTTCTGCAATTTTGCCCCAAAATAAGTGAAATTTCTGCAATTTTGCCCCAAAATAAGGGAAATTTCTAAAATTTTGCCCCAAATTAAGAGAAATTTCTGCTTTTGACCTCAAATAAGTGAAATTTTAGCCTTTTTACCTCAAAATATGGAGAATTTCTGAATTTTTGCCCAAAAATATGGGAAATTTCTGCCTTTTTGCCCCAAATTAAGAAAAATTTCTGCAATTTTGTACCAAAATAAAAGAAATTTCTGCCCTTTTGTCCCAAAATAAGAAAATTTCTGCTTTTTTTCTGAAATAAATGAAATTTCTGCAATTTTGCCTCAAAATTAGTTAAATTTCTGAATTTTTCCCTAAAATAAGAAGAATTTCTGTCTTTTTGCCCCAACATATGGAATTTCTGCCTTTTTTCCCGACAATTAGAAAAATTTCTGCAATTTTGCTCCAAAATACGGGGAATTTCTGCCTTTTTGTCCGAAAATAAGAAGAATGCATACCTTTCTGCCATAAAAAAAAGAAATTTCTTCATTTTTGCTCCAAAATAAGGGGAATTTCTGGTTTTTGCCTCTAAATAAGTGGAATTTCTGTCTTTCTCCCCCAAAAAAGGGAATTTCTGTATTTTTTGCCCAAAAATAAGGAAAATTTCTGACTTATTACCCTGAAATAAGTGAAATTTCTGCAATTTTGCCCCAAAATAAGGGAAATTTCTGCCTTTTTTTCCCCCAAATAAGGGGAATTTCAGCCTTTTTACCTCAAAATAAGGGGAATTTCTGCCTTTTTGCCCAAAATAAGAAAAATTTCTGCAATTTTGTACCAAAATAAAAGAAATTTCTGCCTTATTGCCACGAAATATGAAAATTTCTGTTTTTTTCCCTGAAATAAGTGAAATTTCTGCAATTTTGCCCCAAAATTAGTGAAATTTCTGCAATTTTGCCTCAAAATAAAGGTAATTTCTGGAACTTTGCCCTAAATAAGTGGAATTTCTGAGTTTTGCCCCAAAATAAGGAGTATTTTTGTCTTTTTGCCCCAACATATAAGAAATTTCTTCGTTTTTGCCCTACAATTAGGGGAATTTCTGCAATTTTGCTTCAAAATACGGGGAATTTCTGCCTTTTTGCCCGAAAATAAGAAGAATGCATACCTTTTTGCCATAAAAAAGGAAAATTTCTGCAATTTTGCTCCAAAATAATGGGAATTTCTGCATTTTTGCCTCTAAATAAGTGGAATTTCTGTCTTTTTCCCCCAAAACAAAGGGAATTTCTGTCTTTTTTGCCCCAAAATAAGGAAAATTTCTGACTTATTACCCTGAAGTAAGTGAAATTTCTGCAATTATGCCCCAATATAAAAGAAATTTCTGCCTTTTTGCCCCCAAATAAGGGGAATTTCAGCCTTTTTACCTCAAAATAAGGGTAATTTTGCATTTTTTCCCCAAAATATGGGAAATTTCTGCCTTTTGGCCCCAAAATAAGAAAAATTTCTGCAATTTTGTACCAAAATAAAAAAATTTCTGCCTTTTTGCCCCAAAATAAGAAAATTTCTACTTTTTTTTCTGAAATAAATGAAATTTCTGCAATTTTGCCCCAACATAAGAGAAATTTCTGCCTTTTTGCCACGAAATAAGGGGAATTTCAGACTTTTAACCTCAAAATAAGGGGACTTTCTGCATTGTTGACCCAAAATATGGGAAATTTCTGCCTTTTTGCCCCAAAATAACAAAAATTTCTGCAATTCTGTACCAAAATAAAAGAAATTTCAGCCTTTTTGCCCCAATATAAGAAAATTTCTGCTTTTTTTCTGAAATAAGTGAAATTTCTGCAATTTTGCCTCAAAATAAGAGAAATTTCTGCCTTTTTGCCTCCAAATCAGGGGAATTTCAGCCTTTTTACCTCAAAATATGAAGACTTTCTGCATTTTTGACCCAAAATATGGGAAATTTCTCCCTTTTTGCTCCGAAATAAGAAAAATTTCTGCAATTCTGTACCAAAATAAAATAAATTTCAGCCTTTTTGCCCCAATATAAGAAAATTTCTGCTTTTTTTCTGAAATAAGTGAAATTTCTGCAATTTTGCCCCAAAATAAGTGAAATTTCTGCAATTTTGCCCCCAAATAAGGGAAATTTCTGGAATTTTGCCTGAAAATAAGTGGAATTTCTGAGTTTTGCGCAAAAATAAGGAGAATTTCTGTCTTTATGCCCCAACATATAGAAAATTTCTGCCTTTTTGCTCCACAATTAGGGGAATTTCTGCAATTTTTTCTCCAAAATACAGGGTATTTCTGCCTTTCTGCCCGAATATAAGAAGAATGATTACCTTTTTGCCAGAAAAATGGGAAATTTCTCCATTTTTGCTTTAAAATAAAGGGAATTTCTGCTTTTTTGCCTCTAAATAAGTGGAATTTCTGTCTTTTTCCCCCAAAACAAAGGGAATTTCTGTTTTTTGCCCCAAAATAAGGAAAATTTCTGACTTATTACCCTGAAATAAGTGAAATTTCTAAAATTTTGCACAAAATACATGGAATTTCTGAGTTTTGCCCCCAAATGAGGAGAATTTCTGTCTTTTTGCCCCAACATATAGGGAATTTCTGCCTTTTTGCCCTACAAATAGGGGAATTTCTGCTTTTTTGCCTCTAAATATGTGGAATTTCTGTCTTTTTCCACCAAAACAAAGGGAATTTCTGTCTTTTTTGCCCCAAAATAAGGAGAATTTCTGACTTATTAACCTGAAATAAGTGAAATTTCTGCAATTTTGCCCCAAAATAAGGGAAATTTCTACCTTTTTGCCACCAAATAAGGGGAATTTCAGCCTTTTTACCTCAAAATAAGGGGAATTTCTGCATTTTTGCCATAGAATATTAGGAATTTCTGTTTTTTGCCCAAAAATAAGGAAAATTTCTGCCTTTTTTCCCTGAAATAAGTGAAATTTCTGCAATTTTGCCCCAAAATAAGTGAAATTTCTGCAATTTTGCCCCAAAATAAGGGAAATTTCTAAAATTTTGCCCCAAATTAAGAGAAATTTCTGCTTTTGACCTCAAATAAGTGAAATTTTAGCCTTTTTACCTCAAAATATGGAGAATTTCTGAATTTTTGCCCAAAAATATGGGAAATTTCTGCCTTTTTGCCCCAAATTAAGAAAAATTTCTGCAATTTTGTACCAAAATAAAAGAAATTTCTGCCCTTTTGTCCCAAAATAAGAAAATTTCTGCTTTTTTTCTGAAATAAATGAAATTTCTGCAATTTTGCCTCAAAATTAGTTAAATTTCTGAATTTTTCCCTAAAATAAGAAGAATTTCTGTCTTTTTGCCCCAACATATGGAATTTCTGCCTTTTTTCCCGACAATTAGAAAAATTTCTGCAATTTTGCTCCAAAATACGGGGAATTTCTGCCTTTTTGTCCGAAAATAAGAAGAATGCATACCTTTCTGCCATAAAAAAAAGAAATTTCTTCATTTTTGCTCCAAAATAAGGGGAATTTCTGGTTTTTGCCTCTAAATAAGTGGAATTTCTGTCTTTCTCCCCCAAAAAAGGGAATTTCTGTATTTTTTGCCCAAAAATAAGGAAAATTTCTGACTTATTACCCTGAAATAAGTGAAATTTCTGCAATTTTGCCCCAAAATAAGGGAAATTTCTGCCTTTTTTTCCCCCAAATAAGGGGAATTTCAGCCTTTTTACCTCAAAATAAGGGGAATTTCTGCCTTTTTGCCCAAAATAAGAAAAATTTCTGCAATTTTGTACCAAAATAAAAGAAATTTCTGCCTTATTGCCACGAAATATGAAAATTTCTGTTTTTTTCCCTGAAATAAGTGAAATTTCTGCAATTTTGCCCCAAAATTAGTGAAATTTCTGCAATTTTGCCTCAAAATAAAGGTAATTTCTGGAACTTTGCCCTAAATAAGTGGAATTTCTGAGTTTTGCCCCAAAATAAGGAGTATTTTTGTCTTTTTGCCCCAACATATAAGAAATTTCTTCGTTTTTGCCCTACAATTAGGGGAATTTCTGCAATTTTGCTTCAAAATACGGGGAATTTCTGCCTTTTTGCCCGAAAATAAGAAGAATGCATACCTTTTTGCCATAAAAAAGGAAAATTTCTGCAATTTTGCTCCAAAATAATGGGAATTTCTGCATTTTTGCCTCTAAATAAGTGGAATTTCTGTCTTTTTCCCCCAAAACAAAGGGAATTTCTGTCTTTTTTGCCCCAAAATAAGGAAAATTTCTGACTTATTACCCTGAAGTAAGTGAAATTTCTGCAATTATGCCCCAATATAAAAGAAATTTCTGCCTTTTTGCCCCCAAATAAGGGGAATTTCAGCCTTTTTACCTCAAAATAAGGGTAATTTTGCATTTTTTCCCCAAAATATGGGAAATTTCTGCCTTTTGGCCCCAAAATAAGAAAAATTTCTGCAATTTTGTACCAAAATAAAAAAATTTCTGCCTTTTTGCCCCAAAATAAGAAAATTTCTACTTTTTTTTCTGAAATAAATGAAATTTCTGCAATTTTGCCCCAACATAAGAGAAATTTCTGCCTTTTTGCCACGAAATAAGGGGAATTTCAGACTTTTAACCTCAAAATAAGGGGACTTTCTGCATTGTTGACCCAAAATATGGGAAATTTCTGCCTTTTTGCCCCAAAATAACAAAAATTTCTGCAATTCTGTACCAAAATAAAAGAAATTTCAGCCTTTTTGCCCCAATATAAGAAAATTTCTGCTTTTTTTCTGAAATAAGTGAAATTTCTGCAATTTTGCCTCAAAATAAGAGAAATTTCTGCCTTTTTGCCTCCAAATCAGGGGAATTTCAGCCTTTTTACCTCAAAATATGAAGACTTTCTGCATTTTTGACCCAAAATATGGGAAATTTCTCCCTTTTTGCTCCGAAATAAGAAAAATTTCTGCAATTCTGTACCAAAATAAAATAAATTTCAGCCTTTTTGCCCCAATATAAGAAAATTTCTGCTTTTTTTCTGAAATAAGTGAAATTTCTGCAATTTTGCCCCAAAATAAGTGAAATTTCTGCAATTTTGCCCCCAAATAAGGGAAATTTCTGGAATTTTGCCTGAAAATAAGTGGAATTTCTGAGTTTTGCGCAAAAATAAGGAGAATTTCTGTCTTTATGCCCCAACATATAGAAAATTTCTGCCTTTTTGCTCCACAATTAGGGGAATTTCTGCAATTTTTTCTCCAAAATACAGGGTATTTCTGCCTTTCTGCCCGAATATAAGAAGAATGATTACCTTTTTGCCAGAAAAATGGGAAATTTCTCCATTTTTGCTTTAAAATAAAGGGAATTTCTGCTTTTTTGCCTCTAAATAAGTGGAATTTCTGTCTTTTTCCCCCAAAACAAAGGGAATTTCTGTTTTTTGCCCCAAAATAAGGAAAATTTCTGACTTATTACCCTGAAATAAGTGAAATTTCTAAAATTTTGCACAAAATACATGGAATTTCTGAGTTTTGCCCCCAAATGAGGAGAATTTCTGTCTTTTTGCCCCAACATATAGGGAATTTCTGCCTTTTTGCCCTACAAATAGGGGAATTTCTGCTTTTTTGCCTCTAAATATGTGGAATTTCTGTCTTTTTCCACCAAAACAAAGGGAATTTCTGTCTTTTTTGCCCCAAAATAAGGAGAATTTCTGACTTATTAACCTGAAATAAGTGAAATTTCTGCAATTTTGCCCCAAAATAAGGGAAATTTCTACCTTTTTGCCACCAAATAAGGGGAATTTCAGCCTTTTTACCTCAAAATAAGGGGAATTTCTGCATTTTTGCCATAGAATATTAGGAATTTCTGTTTTTTGCCCAAAAATAAGGAAAATTTCTGCCTTTTTTCCCTGAAATAAGTGAAATTTCTGCAATTTTGCCCCAAAATAAGTGAAATTTCTGCAATTTTGCCCCAAAATAAGGGAAATTTCTAAAATTTTGCCCCAAATTAAGAGAAATTTCTGCTTTTGACCTCAAATAAGTGAAATTTTAGCCTTTTTACCTCAAAATATGGAGAATTTCTGAATTTTTGCCCAAAAATATCGGAAATTTCTGCCTTTTTGCCCCAAATTAAGAAAAATTTCTGCAATTTTGTACCAAAATAAAAGAAATTTCTGCCTTTTTGCCCCAAAATAAGAAAATTTCTGCTTTTTTCTGAAATAAATGAAATTTCTGCAATTTTGCCTCAAAATAAGTTAAATTTCTGAATTTTTCCCTAAAATAAGAAGAATTTCTGTCTTTTTGCCCCAACATATGGAATTTCTGCCTTTTTTCCCCACAATTAGGGGAATTACTGCAATTTTGCTTCAAAATACGGAGAATTTCTGCCTTTTTGTCCGAAAATAAGAAGAATGCATACCTTTTTGCCATAAAAAAAAGAAATTTCTTCATTTTTGCTCCAAAATAAGGGGAATTTCTGGTCTTTGCCTCTAAATAAGTGGAATTTCTGTCTTTCTCCCCCAAAAAAGGGAATTTCTGTATTTTTTGCCCAAAAATAAGGAAAATTTCTGACTTATTACCCTGAAATAAGTGAAATTTCTGCAATTTTGCCCCAAAATAAGGGAAATTTCTGCCTTTTTTCCCCCAAATAAGGGGAATTTCAGCCTTTTTACCTCAAAATAAGGGGAATTTCTGCCTTTTTGCCCAAAATAAGAAAAATTTCTGCAATTTTGTACCAAAATAAAAGAAATTTCTGCCTTATTGCCACAAAATATGAAAATTTCTGTTTTTTTTCCCTGAAATAAGTGAAATTTCTGCAATTTTGCCCCAAAATAAGTGAAATTTCTGCAATTTTGCCTCAAAATAAAGGTAATTTCTGGAACTTTGCCCTAAATAAGTGGAATTTCTGAGTTTTGCCCCAAAATAAGGAGGATTTTTGTCTTTTTGCCCCAACATATAAGAAATTTCTTCCTTTTTGCTCTACAATTAGGGGAATTTCTGCAATTTTGCTTCAAAATACGGGGAATTTCTGCCTTTTTGCCCGAAAATAAGAAGAATGCATACCTTTTTGCCATAAAAAAGGAAAATTTCTGCAATTTTGCTCCAAAATAAGGGGAATTTCTGCTTTTTTGCCTCTAAAAAAGTGGAATTTCTGTCTTTTTCCCCCAAAACAAAGGGAATTTCTGTCTTTTTTGCCCCCAAATAAGGAAAATTTCTGACTTATTACCCTGAAGTAAGTGAAATTTCTGCAATTATGCCCCAATATAAAAGAAATTTCTGCCTTTTTGCCCCCATATAAGGGGAATTTCAGCATTTTTACCTCAAAATAAGGGTAATTTCTGCATTTTTTTCCCCAAAATATGGGAAATTTCTGCCTTTTGGCCCCAAAATAAGAAAAATTTCTGCAATTTTGTACCAAAATAAAAAAATTTCTGCCTTTTTGCCCCAAAATAAGAAAATTTCTACTTTTTTTTCTGAAATAAATGAAATTTCTGCAATTTTGCCCCAACATAAGAGAAATTTCTGCCTTTTTGCCACGAAATAAGGGGAATTTCAGACTTTTAACCTCAAAATAAGGGGACTTTCTGCATTGTTGACCCAAAATATGGGAAATTTCTGCCTTTTTGCCCCAAAATAAGAAAAATTTCTGCAATTCTGTACCAAAATAAAAGAAATTTCAGCCTTTTTGCCCCAATATAAGAAAATTTCTGCTTTTTTTTCTGAAATAAGTGAAATTTCTGCAATTTTGCCTCAAAATAAGAGAAATTTCTGCCTTTTTGCCCCCAAATCAGGGGAATTTCAGCCTTTTTACCTCAAAATATGAAGACTTTCTGCATTTTTGACCCAAAATATGGGAAATTTCTGCCTTTTTGCTCCGAAATAAGAAAAGTTTCTGCAATTCTGTACCAAAATAAAATAAATTTCAGCCTTTTTGCCCCAATATAAGAAAATTTCTGCTTTTTTTCTGAAATAAGTGAAATTTCTGCAATTTTGCCCCAAAATAAGTGAAATTTCTGCAATTTTGCCCCCAAATAAGGGAAATTTCTGGAATTTTGCCTGAAAATAAGTGGAATTTCTGAGTTTTGCGCAAAAATAAGGAGAATTTCTGTCTTTACGCCCCAACATATAGGGAATTTCTGCCTTTTTGCTCCACAATTAGGGGAATTTCTGCAATTTTGCTCCAAAATACAGGGTATTTCTGCCTTTTTGCCCGAATATAAGAAGAATGATTACCTTTTTGCCACAAAAATGGGAAATTTCTCCATTTTTGCTTTAAAATAAAGGGAATTTCTGCTTTTTTGCCTCTAAATAAGTGGAATTTCTGTCTTTTTTCCCCAAAACAAAGGGAATTTCTGTTTTTTGCCCCAAAATAAGGAAAATTTCTGACTTATTACCCTGAAATAAGTGAAATTTCTAAAATTTTGCACAAAATACATGGAATTTCTGAGTTTTGCCCCCAAATGAGGAGAATTTCTGTCTTTTTGCCCCAACATATAGGGAATTTCTGCCTTTTTGCCCTACAAATAGGGGAATTTCTGCTTTTTTGCCTCTAAATATGTGGAATTTCTGTCTTTTTCCACCAAAACAAAGGGAATTTCTGTCTTTTTTGCCCCAAAATAAGGAGAATTTCTGACTTATTAACCTGAAATAAGTGAAATTTCTGCAATTTTGCCCCAAAATAAGGGAAATTTCTACCTTTTTGCCACCAAATAAGGGGAATTTCAGCCTTTTTACCTCAAAATAAGGGGAATTTCTGCATTTTTGCCATAGAATATTAGGAATTTCTGTTTTTTGCCCAAAAATAAGGAAAATTTCCGCCTTTTTTCCCTGAAATAAGTGAAATTTCTGCAATTTTGCCCCAAAATAAGTGAAATTTCTGCAATTTTGCCCCAAAATAAGGGAAATTTCTAAAATTTTGCCCCAAATTAAGAGAAATTTCTGCTTTTGACCTCAAATAAGGGAAATTTTAGCCTTTTTACCTCAAAATATGGAGAATTTCTGAATTTTTGCCCAAAAATATGGGAAATTTCTGCCTTTTTGCCCCAAATTAAGAAAAATTTCTGCAATTTTGTACCAAAATAAAAGAAATTTCTGCCCTTTTGTCCCAAAATAAGAAAATTTCTGCTTTTTTTCTGAAATAAATGAAATTTCTGCAATTTTGCCTCAAAATAAGTTAAATTTCTGAATTTTTCCCTAAAATAAGAAGAATTTCTGTCTTTTTGCCCCAACATATGGAATTTCTGCCTTTTTTCCCGACAATTAGAAAAATTTCTGCAATTTTGCTCCAAAATACGGGGAATTTCTGCCTTTTTGTCCGAAAATAAGAAGAATGCATACCTTTCTGCCATAAAAAAAAGAAATTTCTTCATTTTTGCTCCAAAATAAGGGGAATTTCTGGTTTTTGCCTCTAAATAAGTGGAATTTCTGTCTTTCTCCCCCAAAAAAGGGAATTTCTGTATTTTTTGCCCAAAAATAAGGAAAATTTCTGACTTATTACCCTGAAATAAGTGAAATTTCTGCAATTTTGCCCCAAAATAAGGGAAATTTCTGCCTTTTTTTCCCCCAAATAAGGGGAATTTCAGCCTTTTTACCTCAAAATAAGGGGAATTTCTGCCTTTTTGCCCAAAATAAGAAAAATTTCTGCAATTTTGTACCAAAATAAAAGAAATTTCTGCCTTATTGCCACGAAATATGAAAATTTCTGTTTTTTTCCCTGAAATAAGTGAAATTTCTGCAATTTTGCCCCAAAATTAGTGAAATTTCTGCAATTTTGCCTCAAAATAAAGGTAATTTCTGGAACTTTGCCCTAAATAAGTGGAATTTCTGAGTTTTGCCCCAAAATAAGGAGTATTTTTGTCTTTTTGCCCCAACATATAAGAAATTTCTTCCTTTTTGCCCTACAATTAGGGGAATTTCTGCAATTTTGCTTCAAAATACGGGGAATTTCTGCCTTTTTGCCCGAAAATAAGAAGAATGCATACCTTTTTGCCATAAAAAAGGAAAATTTCTGCAATTTTGCTCCAAAATAATGGGAATTTCTGCATTTTTGCCTCTAAATAAGTGGAATTTCTGTCTTTTTCCCCCAAAACAAAGGGAATTTCTGTCTTTTTTGCCCCAAAATAAGGAAAATTTCTGACTTATTACCCTGAAGTAAGTGAAATTTCTGCAATTATGCCCCAATATAAAAGAAATTTCTGCCTTTTTGCCCCCAAATAAGGGGAATTTCAGCCTTTTTACCTCAAAATAAGGGTAATTTTGCATTTTTTCCCCAAAATATGGGAAATTTCTGCCTTTTGGCCCCAAAATAAGAAAAATTTCTGAAATTTTGTACCAAAATAAAAAAATTTCTGCCTTTTTGCCCCAAAATAAGAAAATTTCTACTTTTTTTTCTGAAATAAATGAAATTTCTGCAATTTTGCCCCAACATAAGAGAAATTTCTGCCTTTTTGCCACGAAATAAGGGGAATTTCAGATTTTTAACCTCAAAATAAGGGGACTTTCTGCATTGTTGACCCAAAATATGGGAAATTTCTGCCTTTTTGCCCCAAAATAACAAAAATTTCTGCAATTCTGTACCAAAATAAAAGAAATTTCAGCCTTTTTACCCCAATATAAGAAAATTTCTGCTTTTTTTCTGAAATAAGTGAAATTTCTGCAATTTTGCCTCAAATAAGAGAAATTTCTGCCTTTTTGCCCCCAAATCAGGGGAATTTCAGCCTTTTTACCTCAAAATATGAAGACTTTCTGCATTTTTGACCCAAAATATAGGAAATTTCTGCCTTTTTGCTCCGAAATAAGAAAAATTTCTGCAATTCTGTACCAAAATAAAATAAATTTCAGCCTTTTTGCCCCAATATAAGAAAATTTCTGCTTTTTTCTGAAATAAGTGAAATTTCTGCAATTTTGCCCCAAAATAAGTGAAATTTCTGCAATTTTGCCCCCAAATAAGGGAAATTTCTGGAATTTTGCCTGAAAATAAGTGGAATTTCTGAGTTTTGCGCAAAAATAAGGAGAATTTCTGTCTTTACGCCCCAACATATAGGGAATTTCTGCCTTTTTGCCCCACAATTAGGGGAATTTCTGCAATTTTGCTCCAAAATACGGGGTATTTCTGCCTTTTTGCCCGAATATAAGAAGAATGATTACCTTTTTGCCAGAAAAATGGGAAATTTCTCCATTTTTGCTTTAAAATAAAAGGAATTTCTGCTTTTTTGCCTCTAAATAAGTGGAATTTCTGTCTTTTTCCCCCAAAACAAAAGGAATTTCTGTTTTTTGCCCCAAAATAAGGAAAATTTCTGACTTATTACCCTGAAATAAGTGAAATTTCTAAAATTTTGCACAAAATACATGGAATTTCTGAGTTTTGCCCCAAAATGAGGGGAATTTCTGTCTTTTTGCCCCAACATATAGGGAATTTCTGCCTTTTTGCCCTACAAATAGGGGAATTTCTGCTTTTTTGCCTCTAAATATATGGAATTTCTGTCTTTTTCCCCCAAAACAAAGGGTATTTCTGTCTTTTTTGCCGCAAAATAAGGAAAATTTCTGTCTTATTACCCTGAAATAAGTGAAATTTCTGCAATTTTGCCCCAAAATAAGGGAAATTTCTGCCTTTTTGACCCAAATAAGGGGAATTTCAGCCTTTTTACTTCAAAATAAGGGGAATTTCTGCATTTTTGCCATAGAATATTAGGAATTTCTGTTTTTTTGCCCAAAAATAAGGAAAATTTCTGGCTTTTTTCCCTGAAATAAGTGAAATTTCTGCAATTTTGCCTCAAAATAAGTGAAAATTCTGCAATTTTGCCTCAAAATAAAGAAAATTTCTAGAATTTTGCTTCAAAATAAGTGAAATTTCTGAGTTTTGCCCCAAAATAAGGAGAATTTTTGTCTTTTTGCCCCAACATATAGGAAATTTCTTCCTTTTTGCCCCACAGTTAGGGGAATTGCTGCAATTTTGCTCCAAAATACGGGGAATTTCTGCCTTTTTGTCCAAAAATAAGGAGAATGCATAACTTTTTGCCATAAAAAAGGAAAATTTCTGCAATTTTACTCCAAAATAAGGGGAATTTCTGCTTTTTTGCCTCTAAATAAGTGGAATTTCTGTCTTTTTCCCCAAAAACAAAGGGAATTTCTGTCTTTTTTGCCCCAAAATAAGGAAAATTTCTGACTTATTACCCTGAAGTAAGTGAAATTTCTGCAATTATGCCCCAATATAAAAGAAATTTCTGCCTTTTTGCCCCCAAATAAGGGGAATTTCAGCCTTTTTACCTCAAAATAAGGGTAATTTCTGCATTTTTTCCCCAAAATATGGGAAATTTCTGCCTTTTGGCCCCAAAATAAGAAAAATTTCTGCAATTTTGTACCAAAATAAAAAAATTTCTGACTTTTTGCTCCAAAATAAGAAAATTTCTACTTTTTTTTCTGAAATAAATGAAATTTCTGCAATTTTGCCCCAACATAAGAGAAATTTCTGCCTTTTTGCCACAAAATAAGGGGAATTTGAGACTTTTAACCTCAAAATAAGGGGACTTTCTGCATTTTTGACCCAAAATATAGGAAATTTCTGCCTTTTTGCCCCCAAAATAAGAAAAATTTCTGCAATTCTGTACCAAAATAAAAGAAATTTCAGCCTTTTGCCCCAATATAAGAAAATTTCTGCTTTTTTTTTGAAATAAATGATATTTCTGCAATTTTGCCTCAAAATAAGGGAAATTTCTGTGTTTTTGCCCCCAAATCAGGGGAATTTCAGCCTTTTTACCTCAAAATATAAAGACTTTCTGCATTTTTGACCCAAAATATGGGAAATTTCTGCCTTTTTGCCCCAAAATAAGAAAAATTTCTGCCATTTTGTACCAAAATAAGAGAAATTTCTGCCTTTTTGCCCCAAAATAAAAAAAATTTCTCATTTTTTTTTCTGAAATAAGTGAAATTTCTGCAATTTTGCCCCAAAATATTTGAAATTTCTGCAATTTTGGCCCCAAATAAGGGAAATTTCTGGAATTTTGCCTGAAAATAAGTGGAATTTCTGAGTTTTGCGCAAAAATATGGAGAATTTCTGTCTTTATGCCCCAACATATAGGAAATTTCTGCCTTTTTGCCCCACAATTAGGGGAATTTCTGCAATTTTGCTCCAAAATATGGGGTATTTCTGCCTTTTTGCCCGAATATAAGAAGAATGATTACCTTTTTGCCACAAAAATAGGAAATTTCTCCATTTTTGCTTTAAAATAAAGGGAATTTCTGCTTTTTTGCCTCTAAATAAGTGGAATTTCTGTCTTTTCCCCCCAAAACAAAGGGAATTTCTGTTTTTTGCCCCAAAATAAGGAAAATTTCTGACTTATTACCCTGAAATAAGTGAAATTTCTAAAATTTTGCACAAAATACATGGAATTTCTGAGTTTTGCCCCAAAATGAGGAGAATTTCTGTCTTTTTGCCCCAACATATAGAGAATTTCTGCCTTTTTGCCCTACAAATAGGGGAATTTCTGCTTTTTTGCCTCTAAATATGTGGAATTTCTGTCTTTTTCCCCCAAACAAAGGGAATTTCTGTCTTTTTTGCCCCAAAATAAGGAAAATTTCTGACTTATTACCCTGAAATAAGTAAAATTTCTGCAATTTTGCCCCAAAATAAGGGAAATTTCTGCCTTTTTGCCCCCAAATAAGGGGAATTTCAGCCTTTTTACCTCAAAATAAGGGGAAATTCTGCATTTTTGCCATAGAATATTAGGAATTTCTGTTTTTTTGCCCAAAAATAAGGAAAATTTCTGCCTTTTTTCCCTGAAATAAGTGAAATTTCTGCAATTTTGCCCCAAAATAAGTGAAATTTCTGCAATTTTGCCATAAAATAAGTG
Organism: Micromys minutus; assembly: GCF_963924665.1. Classification (NCBI taxonomy): domain Eukaryota; kingdom Metazoa; phylum Chordata; class Mammalia; order Rodentia; family Muridae; genus Micromys; species Micromys minutus. Next base: position 345,902 of record NW_027667760.1, read on the forward strand.
AAATTTCTGCAATTTTGCCCCAAAATAAGGGAAATTTCTAAAATTTTGCCCCAAATTAAGAGAAATTTCTGCCTTTTTGACCTCAAATAAGGGAAATTTCAGCCTTTTTACCTCAAAATATAGAGAATTTCTGAATTTTTGCCCAAAAATATGGGAAATTTCTGCCTTTTTGCCCCAAATTAAGAAAAATTTCTGCAATTTTGTACCAAAATAAATTTCTGCCTTTTTGCCCCAAAATAAGAAAATTTCTGCTTTTTTTCTTAAATAAATGATATTTCTGCAATTTTGCTTCAAAATAAGTTAAATTTCTGATTTTTTCCCTAAAATAAGAAGAATTTCTGTCTTTTTGCCCCAACATATAGGGAATTTCTGCCTTTTTTCCTCACAATTAGGAGAATTTCTGTAATTTTGCTCCAAAATACGGGGAATTTCTGCCTTTTTGTCCGAAAATAAGAAGAATGCATACCTTTTTGCCATAAAAATGAAATTTCTTCATTTTTGCTCCAAAATAAGGGGAATTTCTGGTTTTTGCCTCTAAATATGTGGAATTTCTGTCTTTCTCCCCCAAAACAAAGAGAATTTCTGTATTTTTTGCCTCAAAATAATGAAAATTTCTGACTTATTACCCTGAAATAAGTGAAATTTCTGCAATTTTGCCCCAAAATAAGGGAAATTTCTCCCTTTTTGGCCTTAAATAAGGGGAATTTCAGCCTTTTTACCTCAAAATAAGGGGAATTTCTGCCTTTTTGCCCAAAATAAAAAAAATTTCTGCAATTTTGTACCAAAATAAAAGAAATTTCTGCCTTATTGCCACAAAATATGAAAATTTCTGTTTTTTTTCCCTGAAATAAGTGAAATTTCTGCAATTTTGCCCCAAAATAAGTGAAATTTCTGCAATTTTGCCTCAAAATAAAGGTAATTTCTGGAACTTTGCCCTAAATAAGTGGAATTTCTGAGTTCTGCCACAAAATAAGGTGGATTTTTGTCTTTGTGCCCCAACATATAGGAAATTTCTTCCTTTTTGCCCCACAATTAGGGGAATTTCTGCAATTTTGCTTCAAAATACGGGGAATTTCTGCCTTTTTGCCCGAAAATAAGAAGAATGCATACCTTTTTGCCATAAAAAAGGAAAATTTCTGCAATTTTGCTCCAAAATAAGGGGAATTTCTGCTTTTTTGCCTCTAAATAAGTGGAATTTCTGTCTTTTTCCCCCAAAACAAAGGGAATTTCTGTCTTTTTTGCCCCAAAATAAGGAAAATTTCTGACTTATTACCCTGAAGTAAGTGAAATTTCTGCAATTATGCCCCAATATAAAAGAAATTTCTGCCTTTTTGCCCCCAAATAAGGGGAATTTCAGCCTTTTTACCTCAAAATAAGGGTAATTTCTGCATTTTTCCCCAAAATATGGGAAATTTCTGCCTTTTGGCCCCAAAATAAGAATAATTTCTGCAATTTTGTACCAAAATAAAAAAATTTCTGCCTTTTTGCCCCAAAATAAGAAAATTTCTACTTTTTTTTCTGAAATAAATGAAATTTCTGCAATTTTGCCCCAACATAAGAGAAATTTCTGCCTTTTTGCCAAGATATAAGGGGAATTTCAGACTTTTAACCTCAAAATAAGGGGACTTTCTGCATTGTTGACCCAAAATATGGGAAATTTCTGCCTTTTTGCCCCAAAATAACAAAAATTTCTGCAATTCTGTACCAAAATAAAAGAAATTTCAGCCTTTTTGCCCCAATATAAGAAAATTTCTGCTTTTTTTCTGAAATAAGTGAAATTTCTGCAATTTTGCCTCAAAATAAGAGAAATTTCTGCCTTTTTGCCCCCAAATCAGGGGAATTTCAGCCTTTTTACCTCAAAATATGAAGACTTTCTGCATTTTTGACCCAAAATATGGGAAATTTCTGCCTTTTTGCTCCGAAATAAGAAAAATTTCTGCAATTCTGTACCAAAATAAAATAAATTTCAGCCTTTTTGCCCCAATATAAGAAAATTTCTGCTTTTTTCTGAAATAAGTGAAATTTCTGCAATTTTGCCCCAAAATAAGTGAAATTTCTGCAATTTTGCCCCCAAATAAGGGAAATTTCTGGAATTTTGCCTGAAAATAAGTGGAATTTCTGAGTTTTGTGCAAAAATAAGGAGAATTTCTGTCTTTACACCCCAACATATAGGGAATTTCTGCCTTTTTGCCCCACAATTAGGGGAATTTCTGCAATTTTGCTCCAAAATACGGGGTATTTCTGCCTTTTTGCCCGAATATAAGAAGAATGATTACCTTTTTGCCAGAAAAATGGGAAATTTCTCCATTTTTGCTTTAAAATAAAGGGAATTTCTGCTTTTTTGCCTCTAAATAAGTGGAATTTCTGTCTTTTTCCCCCAAAACAAAAGGAATTTCTGTTTTTTGCCTCAAAATAAGGAAAATTTCTGACTTATTACCCTGAAATAAGTGAAATTTCTAAAATTTTGCACAAAATACATGGAATTTCTGAGTTTTGCCCCAAAATGAGGGGAATTTCTGTCTTTTTGCCCCAACATATAGGGAATTTCTGCCTTTTTGCCCTACAAATAGGGGAATTTCTGCTTTTTTGCCTCTAAATATGTGGAATTTCTGTCTTTTTCCCCCAAAACAAAGGGTATTTCTGTCTTTTTTGCCCCAAAATAAGGAAAATTTCTGACTTATTACCCTGAAATAAGTGAAATTTCTGCAATTTTGCCCCAAAATAAGGGAAATTTCTGCCTTTTTGACTCAAATAAGGGGAATTTCATCCTTTTTACCTCAAAATAAGGGGAATTTCTGCATTTTTGCCATAGAATATTAGGAATTTCTGTTTTTTTGCCCAAAAATAAGGAAAATTTCTGCCTTTTTTCCCTGAAATAAGTGAAATTTCTGCAATTTTGCCTCAAAATAAGTGAAATTTCTGCAATTTTGCCTCAAAATAAAGGAAATTTCTAGAATTTTGCTTCAAAATAAGTGAAATTTCTGAGTTTTGCCCCAAAATAAGGAGAATTTTTGTTTTTTTGCCCCAACATATAGGAAATTTCTTCCTTTTTGCCCCACAATTAGGGGAATTGCTCCAATTTTGCTTCAAATTACGGGGAATTTCTGCCTTTTTGCCCGAAAATAAAAAGAATGCATACCTTTTTGCCATAAAAAAGGAAAATTTCTACAATTTTGGTCCAAAATAAGAGGAATTACTGCTTTTGCCTCTAAATAAGTGGAATTTCTGTCTTTTTCCCCCTAAACAAAGGGAATTTCTGTCTTTTTGCCCCAAAATAAGAAAAATTTCTGACTTATTACCCTGAAATAAGTGTAATTTCTGCAATTTTGCCCCAACATAAGAGAAATTTCTGCCTTTTTGCCCCGAAATAAGGGGAATTTTAGCCTTTTAACCTCAAAATAAGGGGACTTTCTGCATTTTTGACCCAAAATATGGGAAATTTCTGCCTTTTTGCCCCAAAATAAGAAAAATTTCTGCAATTCTGTACCAAAATAAAAGAAATTTCAGCCTTTTTGCCCCAATATAAGAAAATTTCTGCTTTTTTTCTGAAATAAGTGAAATTTCTGCAATTTTGCCTCAAAATAAGTGAAATTTCTGCCTTTTTGCCTCCAAATCAGGGGAATTTTAGCCTTTTTACCTCAAAATATGAAGACTTTCTGCATTTTTGACCCAAAATATGGGAAATTTCTGCCTTTTTGCTCCGAAATAAGAAAAAATTCTGCAATTCTGTACCAAAATAAAATAAATTTCAGCCTTTTTGCCCTAATAAAAGAAAATTTCTGCTTTTTTTCTGAAATAAGTGAAATTTCTGCAATTTTGCCCCAAAATAAGTGAAATTTCTGAGTTTTTCCCCAAAATAACGAGAATTTCTGTCTTTTTGCCCCAACATATAGGGAATTTCTGCCTTTTTGCCCCACATTTAGAGGAATTTCTTCACTTTTGCTCCAAAATACAGGGAATTTCTGCCTTTTTGTCCAAAAATAAGAAGAATGCATAACTTTTTGCCATAAAAAAGGGAAATTTCTTCATTTTTGCTCCAAAATAAAGGGGATTTCTCCATTTTTGCCTCTAAATAAGTGGAATTTCTGTCTTTTTCCCCCCCAAAAAAGGGAATTTCTGTATTTTGTGCCCCAAAATAAGGAAAATTTCTGACTTATTACCCTGAAATAAGTGAAATTTCTGCAATTTTGCCCCAAAATAAGGGAAATTTCTGCATTTTTGCCCCCAAGTAAGGGGAATTTCAGCCTTTTTACCTCAAAATAAGAAGAATTTCTGCATTTTTGCCCCAAAATATGGGAAATTTCTGCCTTTTCCCCCAAAATAAGAAAATTTCTGCTTTTTTCCCTGCAATAAGTTAAATTTCTGAAATTTTGCCCCAAAATAAGTGGAATTTCTGAGTTTTGTCCAAATAAGGAGAATTTCTGTCTTTTTACCCCAACTTTTAGGGAATTTTTGCCTTTTTGCCCCACAATTAAGGGAATTTCTGCAATTTTACTCCAAATTACGAGGAATTCCTGCCTTTTTGCCCGAAAATAAGAAGAATGCACACCTTTTTGCCATAAAAAAAGGAAATTTCCTCTTTTTCGCTCCAAAATAAGGGGAATTTCTGCTTTTTTGCCTCTAAATAAATAGAATTTCTGTCTTTTTCCCCCAAAAAAAGAAAATTTCTGTATTTTTTGCCCCAAAATAAGGAATATTTCTGTCTTATTACCCTGAAATAAGTGAAATTTCTGCAATTTTGCCCCAAAATAAGAGAAATTTCTGCCTTTTTGCCCCCAAATATGGGGAATTTCAGGATTTTTACCTCAAAATAAGGAAAATTTCTGAATTTTGCCCCAAAATATGGGAAATTTCTGCCTTTTTGCCCCAAAATAAGAAAAATTTCTGCAATTTTGTAAAAAAATAAAAGAAATTTTTGCCTTTATTGCCCCAAAATAAGAAAATTTCTGCTTTTTTTCCCTGAAATAAGTGAAATTTCTAAAATTTTGCACAAAATACATGGAATTTCTGAGTTTTGCCCCAAAATGAGGAGAATTTCTGTCTTTTTGCCCCAACATATAGGGAATTTCTGCCTTTTTGCCCTACAAATAGGGGAATTGATGCTTTTTTGCCTCTAAATATGTGGAATTTCTCTCTTTTTCCCCCAAAACAAAGGAAATTTCTGTCTTTTTTGCCCCAAAATAAGGAGAATTTCTGACTTATTACCCTGAAATAAGTGAAATTTCTGCAATTTTTCCCCAAAATAAGGGAAATTTCTGCCTTTTTGCCCCCAAATAAGGGGAATTTCAGCCTTTTTACCTCAAAATAATAGGAATTTCTGCATTTTTGCCATAGAATATTAGGAATTTCTGTTTTTTTGCCCAAAAATAAGGAAAATTTCTGCCTTTTTTCCCTGAAATAAGTGAAATTTCTGCAATTTTGCCCCAAAATAAGTGAAATTTCTGCAATTTTGCCCCAAATTAAGGAAAATTTCTGCAATTTTGTACCAAAATAAAAGAAATTTCTGCCTTTTTGCTTCCAAATAAGAAAATTTCTGCTTATTTTTTTTTCTGAAATAAATGAAATTTCTGAAATTTTGCCCCAAAATAAGTGAAATTTGTACAATTTTGCCCCAAAATAAGTAAAATTTCTGAAATTTTGCCCCAAAATAAGTGGAATTTCTGAGTTTTGACCCAAAATAAGGAGAATTTCTGTCTTTTTGGCCCAACATATAGGGATTTTCTGCCTTTTTGCCCCACAATTAGGGGAATTTCTGCAATTTTGCTCCAAAATACGGGGAATTTCTGCCTTTTTGCCCGAAAATAAGAAGAATGCATACCTTTTTGCCATAAAAAAGGAAAATTTCTGCAATTTTGCTCCAAAATAAGGGGAATTTCTGCTTTTTTGCCTCTAAATAAGTGGAATTTCTGTCTTTTTCCCCCAAAACAAAGGGAATTTCTGTCTTTTTTGCCCCAAAATAAGGAAAATTTCTGACTTATTACCCTGAAGTAAGTGAAATTTCTGCAATTATGCCCCAATATAAAAGAAATTTCTGCCTTTTTGCCCCCAAATAAGGGGAATTTCAGCCTTTTTACCTCAAAATAAGGGTAATTTCTGCATTTTTCCCCAAAATATGGGAAATTTCTGCCTTTTGGCCCCAAAATAAGAATAATTTCTGCAATTTTGTACCAAAATAAAAAAATTTCTGCCTTTTTGCCCCAAAATAAGAAAATTTCTACTTTTTTTTCTGAAATAAATGAAATTTCTGCAATTTTGCCCCAACATAAGAGAAATTTCTGCCTTTTTGCCAAGATATAAGGGGAATTTCAGACTTTTAACCTCAAAATAAGGGGACTTTCTGCATTGTTGACCCAAAATATGGGAAATTTCTGCCTTTTTGCCCCAAAATAACAAAAATTTCTGCAATTCTGTACCAAAATAAAAGAAATTTCAGCCTTTTTGCCCCAATATAAGAAAATTTCTGCTTTTTTTCTGAAATAAGTGAAATTTCTGCAATTTTGCCTCAAAATAAGAGAAATTTCTGCCTTTTTGCCCCCAAATCAGGGGAATTTCAGCCTTTTTACCTCAAAATATGAAGACTTTCTGCATTTTTGACCCAAAATATGGGAAATTTCTGCCTTTTTGCTCCGAAATAAGAAAAATTTCTGCAATTCTGTACCAAAATAAAATAAATTTCAGCCTTTTTGCCCCAATATAAGAAAATTTCTGCTTTTTTCTGAAATAAGTGAAATTTCTGCAATTTTGCCCCAAAATAAGTGAAATTTCTGCAATTTTGCCCCCAAATAAGGGAAATTTCTGGAATTTTGCCTGAAAATAAGTGGAATTTCTGAGTTTTGTGCAAAAATAAGGAGAATTTCTGTCTTTACGCCCCAACATATAGGGAATTTCTGCCTTTTTGCCCCACAATTAGGGGAATTTCTGCAATTTTGCTCCAAAATACGGGGTATTTCTGCCTTTTTGCCCGAATATAAGAAGAATGATTACCTTTTTGCCAGAAAAATGGGAAATTTCTCCATTTTTGCTTTAAAATAAAGGGAATTTCTGCTTTTTTGCCTCTAAATAAGTGGAATTTCTGTCTTTTTCCCCCAAAACAAAAGGAATTTCTGTTTTTTGCCTCAAAATAAGGAAAATTTCTGACTTATTACCCTGAAATAAGTGAAATTTCTAAAATTTTGCACAAAATACATGGAATTTCTGAGTTTTGCCCCAAAATGAGGGGAATTTCTGTCTTTTTGCCCCAACATATAGGGAATTTCTGCCTTTTTGCCCTACAAATAGGGGAATTTCTGCTTTTTTGCCTCTAAATATGTGGAATTTCTGTCTTTTTCCCCCAAAACAAAGGGTATTTCTGTCTTTTTTGCCCCAAAATAAAGAAAATTTCTGACTTATTACCCTGAAATAAGTGAAATTTCTGCAATTTTGCCCCAAAATAAGGGAAATTTCTGCCTTTTTGACCCAAATAAGGGGAATTTCATCCTTTTTACCTCAAAATAAGGGGAATTTCTGCATTTTTGCCATAGAATATTAGGAATTTCTGTTTTTTTGCCCAAAAATAAGGAAAATTTCTGCCTTTTTTCCCTGAAATAAGTGAAATTTCTGCAATTTTGCCTCAAAATAAGTGAAATTTCTGCAATTTTGCCTCAAAATAAAGGAAATTTCTAGAATTTTGCTTCAAAATAAGTGAAATTTCTGAGTTTTGCCCCAAAATAAGGAGAATTTTTGTTTTTTTGCCCCAACATATAGGAAATTTCTTCCTTTTTGCCCCACAATTAGGGGAATTGCTGCAATTTTGCTTCAAATTACGGGGAATTTCTGCCTTTTTGCCCGAAAATAAAAAGAATGCATACCTTTTTGCCATAAAAAAGGAAAATTTCTACAATTTTGGTCCAAAATAAGAGGAATTACTGCTTTTGCCTCTAAATAAGTGGAATTTCTGTCTTTTTCCCCCAAAACAAAGGGAATTTCTGTCTTTTTGCCCCAAAATAAGAAAAATTTCTGACTTATTACCCTGAAATAAGTGTAATTTCTGCAATTTTGCCCCAACATAAGAGAAATTTCTGCCTTTTTGCCCCGAAATAAGGGGAATTTTAGCCTTTTAACCTCAAAATAAGGGGACTTTCTGCATTTTTGACCCAAAATATGGGAAATTTCTGCCTTTTTGCCCCAAAATAAGAAAAATTTCTGCAATTCTGTACCAAAATAAAAGAAATTTCAGCCTTTTTGCCCCAATATAAGAAAATTTCTGCTTTTTTTCTGAAATAAGTGAAATTTCTGCAATTTTGCCTCAAAATAAGTGAAATTTCTGCCTTTTTGCCTCCAAATCAGGGGAATTTTAGCCTTTTTACCTCAAAATATGAAGACTTTCTGCATTTTTGACCCAAAATATGGGAAATTTCTGCCTTTTTGCTCCGAAATAAGAAAAATTTCTGCAATTCTGTACCAAAATAAAATAAATTTCAGCCTTTTTGCCCTAATAAAAGAAAATTTCTGCTTTTTTTCTGAAATAAGTGAAATTTCTGCAATTTTGCCCCAAAATAAGTGAAATTTCTGAGTTTTTCCCCAAAATAACGAGAATTTCTGTCTTTTTGCCCCAACATATAGGGAATTTCTGCCTTTTTGCCCCACATTTAGAGGAATTTCTTCACTTTTGCTCCAAAATACAGGGAATTTCTGCCTTTTTGTCCAAAAATAAGAAGAATGCATAACTTTTTGCCATAAAAAAGGGAAATTTCTTCATTTTTGCTCCAAAATAAAGGGGATTTCTCCATTTTTGCCTCTAAATAAGTGGAATTTCTGTCTTTTTCCCCCCCAAAAAAGGGAATTTCTGTATTTTGTGCCCCAAAATAAGGAAAATTTCTGACTTATTACCCTGAAATAAGTGAAATTTCTGCAATTTTGCCCCAAAATAAGGGAAATTTCTGCATTTTTGCCCCCAAGTAAGGGGAATTTCAGCCTTTTTACCTCAAAATAAGAAGAATTTCTGCATTTTTGCCCCAAAATATGGGAAATTTCTGCCTTTTCCCCCAAAATAAGAAAATTTCTGCTTTTTTCCCTGCAATAAGTTAAATTTCTGAAATTTTGCCCCAAAATAAGTGGAATTTCTGAGTTTTGTCCAAATAAGGAGAATTTCTGTCTTTTTACCCCAACTTTTAGGGAATTTTTGCCTTTTTGCCCCACAATTAAGGGAATTTCTGCAATTTTACTCCAAATTACGAGGAATTCCTGCCTTTTTGCCCGAAAATAAGAAGAATGCACACCTTTTTGCCATAAAAAAAGGAAATTTCCTCTTTTTCGCTCCAAAATAAGGGGAATTTCTGCTTTTTTGCCTCTAAATAAATAGAATTTCTGTCTTTTTCCCCCAAAAAAAGAAAATTTCTGTATTTTTTGCCCCAAAATAAGGAATATTTCTGTCTTATTACCCTGAAATAAGTGAAATTTCTGCAATTTTGCCCCAAAATAAGAGAAATTTCTGCCTTTTTGCCCCCAAATATGGGGAATTTCAGGATTTTTACCTCAAAATAAGGAAAATTTCTGAATTTTGCCCCAAAATATGGGAAATTTCTGCCTTTTTGCCCCAAAATAAGAAAAATTTCTGCAATTTTGTAAAAAAATAAAAGAAATTTTTGCCTTTATTGCCCCAAAATAAGAACATTTCTGCTTTTTTTCCCTGAAATAAGTGAAATTTCTAAAATTTTGCACAAAATACATGGAATTTCTGAGTTTTGCCCCAAAATGAGGAGAATTTCTGTCTTTTTGCCCCAACATATAGGGAATTTCTGCCTTTTTGCCCTACAAATAGGGGAATTGATGCTTTTTTGCCTCTAAATATGTGGAATTTCTCTCTTTTTCCCCCAAAACAAAGGAAATTTCTGTCTTTTTTGCCCCAAAATAAGGAGAATTTCTGACTTATTACCCTGAAATAAGTGAAATTTCTGCAATTTTTCCCCAAAATAAGGGAAATTTCTGCCTTTTTGCCCCCAAATAAGGGGAATTTCAGCCTTTTTACCTCAAAATAATAGGAATTTCTGCATTTTTGCCATAGAATATTAGGAATTTCTGTTTTTTTGCCCAAAAATAAGGAAAATTTCTGCCTTTTTTCCCTGAAATAAGTGAAATTTCTGCAATTTTGCCCCAAAATAAGTGAAATTTCTGCAATTTTGCCCTAAAATAAGGGAAAATTCTAAAATTTTGCCCCAAATTACGAGAAATTTTTGCCTTTTTGACCTCAAATAAGGGAAATTTCAGCCTTTTTACCTCAAAATATGGAGAATTTCTGAATTTTTGCCCAAAAATATGAAAAATTTCTGCCTTTTTGCCCCAAATTAAGAAAAATTTCTGCAATTTTGTACCAAAATAAAAGAAATTTCTCCCTTTTTGCCCCAAAATAAGAAAATTTCTGCTTTTTTTCTGAAATAAATGAAATTTCTGCAATTTTGCCCCAAAATAAGTGAAATTTCTGAGTTTTTCCCCAAAATAACGAGAATTTCTGTCTTTTTGCCCCAACATATAGAGAATTTCTGCCTTTTTGCCCCACATTTAGAGGAATTTCTTCACTTTTGCTCCAAAATACAAGGAATTTCTGCCTTTTTGTCCAAAAATAAGAAGAATGCATACCTTTTTGCCATAAAAAAGGGAAATTTCTTCATTTTTGCTCCAAAATAAAGGGAATTTCTCCATTTTTGCCTCCAAATAAGTGGAATTTCTGTCTTTTTCCCCCCCAAAAAAGGGAATTTCTGTATTTTTTGCCCCAAAATAAGGAAAATTTCTGACTTATTACCCTGAAATAAGTGAAATTTCTGCAATTTTGCCCCAAAATAAGGGAAATTTCTGCATTTTTGCCCCCAAGTAAGGGGAATTTCAGCCTTTTTACCTCAAAATAAGGAGAATTTCTGCATTTTTGCCCCAAAATATGGGAAATTTCTGCCTTTTCCCCCAAAATAAGAAAATTTCTGCTTTTTTCCCTGCAATAAGTTAAATTTCTGAAATTTTGCCCCAAAATAAGTGAAATTTCTGCAATTTTGCCCCAAAATAAGGGAAATTTTTGGAATTTTGCCCCAAAATATGTGGAATTTCTGAGTTTTGTCCAAATAAGAAGAATTTCTGTCTTTTTGCCCCAACTTTTAGGGAATTTTTGCCTTTTTGCCCCACAATTAAGGGAATTTCTGCAATTTTACTCCAAATTACGAGAAATTCCTGCCTTTTTGCCTGAAAATAAGAAAAATGCACACCTTTTTGCCATAAAAAAAGGAAATTTCCTCTTTTTCGCTCCAAAATAACGGGAATTTCTGCTTTTTTGCCTCTAAATAAATAGAATTTCTGTCTTTTTCCCCCAAAAAAAAGAGAATTTCTGTATTTTTTGCCCCAAAATAAGGAATATTTCTGTCTTATTACCCTGAAATAAGTGAAATTTTTGCAATTTTGCCCCAAAATAAGAGAAATTTCTGCCCTTTTGCCCCCAAATATGGGGAATTTCAGGATTTTTACCTCAAAATAAGGAAAATTTCTGAATTTTGTCCCAAAATATGGGAAATTTCTGCCTTTTTGCCCCAAAATAAGAAAAATTTCTACAATTTTGTAAAAAAATAAAAGAAATTTTTGCCTTTTTGCCCCAAAATAAGAAAATTTCTGCTTTTTTTCCCTGAAATAAGTGAAATTTCTAAAATTTTGCACAAAATACATGGAATTTCTGAGTTTTGCCCCAAAATGAGGAGAATTTCTGTCTTTTTGCCCCAACATATAGGGAATTTCTGCCATTTTGCCCTACAAATAAGGGAATTTCTGCTTTTTTGCCTCTAAATATGTGGAATTTCTGTCTTTTTCCCCCAAAACAAAGAGAATTTCTGTCTTTTTTGCCCCAAAATAAGGAAAATTTCTGACTTATTACCCTGAAATAAGTGAAATTTCTGCAATTTTGCCCCAAAATAAGGGAAATTTCTGCCTTTTTGCCCCCAAATAAGGGGAATTTCAGCCTTTTTACCTGAAAATAAGGGGAATTTCTGCATTTTTGCCATAGAATATTAGGAATTTCTGTTTTTTTGCCCAAAAATAAGGAAAATTTCTGCCTTTTTTCCCTGAAATAAGTGAAATTTCTGCAATTTTGCCCCAAAATAAGTGAAATTTCTGCAATTTTGCCCCAAAATAAGGGAAATTTCTAAAATTTTGCCCCAAATTAATAGAAATTTCTGCCTTTTTGACCTCAAATAAGGGAAATTTCAGCCTTTTTACCTCAAAATATGGAGAATTTCTGAATTTTTGCCCAAAAATATGGGAAATTTCTGCCTTTTTGCCCCAAATTAAGAAAAATTTCTGCAATTTTGTACCAAAATAAAAGAAATTTCTGCCTTTTTGCCCCAAAATAAGAAAATTTCTGCTTTTTTTCTGAAATAAATGAAATTTCTGCAATTTTGCCTCAAAATAAGTTAAATTTCTGAATTTTTCCCTAAAATAAGAAGAATTTCTGTCTTTTTGCCCCAACATATAGGGAATTTCTGCCTTTTTTCCCAACAATTGGGGGAATTTCTGCAATTTTGCTCCAAAATACGGGGAATTTCTACCTTTTTGTCCGAAAATAAGAAGAATGCATACCTTTTTGCCATAAAAAAAGAAATTTCTTCATTTTTGCTCCAAAATAAGGGGAATTTCTGGTTTTTGCCTCTAAATAAGTGGAATTTCTGTCTTTCTCCCCCAAAACAAAGGGAATTTCTGTATTTTTTGCCCCAAAATAAGGAAAATTTCTGACTTATTACCCTGAAATAAGTGAAATTTCTGCAATTTTGCCCCAAAATAAGGGAAATATCTGCCTTTTTTCCCCCAAATAAGGAAAATTTCAGCCTTTTTACCTCAAAATAAGAGGAATTTCTGCCTTTTTGCCCAAAATAAGAAAAATTTCTGCAATTTTGTACCAAAATAAAAGCAATTTCTGCCTTATTGCCACAAAATATGAAAATTTCTGTTTTTTTCCCTGAAATAAGTGAAATTTCTGCAATTTTGCCCCAAAATAAGTGAAATTTCTGCAATTTTGCCTCAAAATAAAGGTAATTTCTGGAACACTGCCCTAAATAAGTGGAATTTCTGAGTTTTGCACCAAAATAAGGAGGATTTTTGTCTTTTTGCCCCAACATATAGGAAATTTCTTCCTTTTTGCCCTACAATTAGGGGAATTTCTGCAATTTTGCTTCAAATTACGGGGAATTTCTGCCTTTTTGCCCGAAAATAAGAAGAATGCATACCTTTTTGCCATAAAAAAGGAAAATTTCTGCAATTTTGCTCCAAAATAAGGGGAATTTCTGCTTTTTTGCCTCTAAAAAAGTGGAATTTCTGTCTTTTTCCCCCAAAACAAAGGGAATTTCTGTCTTTTTTGCCCCAAAATAAGGAAAATTTCTGACTTATTACCCTGAAGTAAGTGAAATTTCTGCAATTATGCCCCAATATAAAAGAAATTTCTGCCTTTTTGCCCCCAAATAAGGGGAATTTCAGCCTTTTTACATCAAAATAAGGGTAATTTCTGCATTTTTTTTCCCCAAAATATGGGATATTTCTGCCTTTTGGCCCCAAAATAAGAAAAATTTCTGCAATTTTGTACCAAAATAAAAAAATTTCTGCCTTTTTGCCCCAAAATAAGAAAATTTCTACTTTTTTTTCTGAAATAAATGAAATTTCTGCAATTTTGCCCCAACATAAGAGAAATTTCTGTATTTTTGCCACGAAATAAGGGGAATTTCAGACTTTTAACCTCAAAATAAGGGGACTTTCTGGATTTTTGACCCAAAATATGGGAAATTTCTGCCTTTTTGCCCCAAAATTAGAAAAATTTCTGCAATTCTGTACCAAAATAAAAGAAATTGCAGCCTTTTTGCCCCAATATAAGAAAATTTCTGCTTTTTTTCTGAAATAAGTGAAATTTCTGCAATTTTGCCTCGAAATAAGAGAAATTTCTGCCTTTTTGCCTCCAAATCAGGGGAATTTCAGCCTTTTTACCTCAAAATATGAAGACTTTCTGCATTTTTGACCCAAAATATGGGAAATTTCTGCCTTTTTGCTCTGAAATAAGAAAAATTTCTGCAATTCTGTACCAAAATAAAAGAAATTTCAGCCTTTTTGCCCCAATATAAGAAAATTTCTGCTTTTTTTCTGAAATAAGTGAAATTTCTGCAATTTTGCCCCAAAATAAGTGAAATTTCTGCAATTTTGCCCCCAAATAAGGGAAATTTCTGGAATTTTGCCTGAAAATAAGTGGAATTTCTGAGTTTTGCGCAAAAATAAGGAGAATTTCTGTCTTTACGCCCCAACATATAGGGAATTTCTGCCTTTTTGCCCCACAATTAGGGGAATTTCTGCAATTTTGCTCCAAAATACAGGGTATTTCTGCCTTTTTGCCCGAATATAAGAAGAATGATTACCTTTTTGCCAGAAAAATGGGAAATTTCTCCATTTTTGCTTTAAAATAAAGGGAATTTCTGCTTTTTTGCCTGTAAATAAGTGGAATTTCTGTCTTTTCTCCCCAAAACAAAGGGAATTTCTGTTTTTTGCCCCAAAATAAGGAAAATTTCTGACTTATTACCCTGAAATAAGTGAAATTTCTAAAATTTTGCACAAAATACATGGAATTTCTGAGTTTTGCCCCAAAATGAGGAGAATTTCTGTCTTTTTGCCCCAACATATAGGGATTTTCTGCCTTTTTGCCCTACAAATAGGGGAATTTCTGCTTTTTTGCCTCTAAATATGTGGAATTTCTGTCTATTTCCCCCAAAACAAAGGGAATTTCTGTCTTTTTTGCCCCAAAATAAGGAGAATTTCTGACTTATTACCCTGAAATAAGTGAAATTTCTGCAATTTTGCCCCAAAATAAGGGAAATTTCTGCCTTTTTGCCCCCAAATAATGGGAATTTCAGCCTTTTTACCTCAAAATAAGGGGAATTTCTGCATTTTGGCCATTGAATATTAAGAATTTCTGTTTTTTTGCCCAAAAATAAGGAAAATTTCTGCCTTTTTTCCCTGAAATAAGTGAAATTTCTGCAATTTTGCCACAAAATAAGTGAAATTTCTGCAATTTTGCCCCAAAATAAGGGAAATTTCTAAAATTTTTCCCCAAATTAAGAGAAATTTCTGCCTTTTTGACCTCAAATAAGGGAAATTTCAGCCTTTTTACCTCAAAATATGGAGAATTTCTGAATTTTTGCCCAAAAATATGGGAAATTTCTGCCTTTTTGCCCCACATTAAGAAAAATTTCTGCAATATTGTACCAAAATAAAAGAAATTTCTGACTTTTTGCCCCAAAATAAGAAAATTTCTGCTTTTTTTCTGAAATAAATGAAATTTCTGCAATTTTGCCTCAAAATAAGTTAAATTTCTGAATTTTTCCCTAAAATAAGAAGAATTTCTGTCTTTTTGCCCCAACATATAGGGAATTTCTGCCTTTTTTCCCCACAATTAGGGGAATTTCTGCAATTTTGCTCTAAAATACGGGGAATTTCTGCCTTTTTGTCCGAAAATAAGAAGAATGCATACCTTTTTGCCATAAAAAAAGAAATTTTTTCATTTTTGCTCCAAAATAAGGGGAATTTCTGGTTTTTGCCTCTAAATAAGTGGAATTTCTGTCTTTCTCCCCCAAAACAAAGGGAATTTCTGTATTTTTTGCCCCAAAATAAGGAAAATTTCTGACTTATTACCCTGAAATAAGTGAAATTTCTGCAATTTTGCCCCAAAATAAGGGAAATTTCTGCCTTTTTGCCCCCAAATAAGGGGAATTTCAGCCTTTTTACCTCAAAATAAGGGGAATTTCTGCCTTTTTGCCCAAAATAAGAAAAATTTCTGCAATTTTGTACCAAAATAAAAGAAATTTCTGCCTTATTGCCACAAAATACGAAAATTTCTGTTTTTTTTCCCTGAAATAAGTGAAATTTCTGCAATTTTGCCCCAAAGTAAGTGAAATTTCTGCAATTTTGCCTCAAAATAAAGGTAATTTCTGGAACTTTGCCTAAATAAGTGGAATTTCTGAGTTTTGCCCCAAAATATGGAGGATTTTTGTCTTTTTGCCCCAACATATAGGAAATTTCTTTCTTTTTGCCCCACAGTTAGGGGAATTTCTGCAATTTTGCTTCAAAATACGGGGAATTTCTGCCTTTTTGCCCGAAAATAAAAAGAATGCATAACTTTTGCCATAAAAAAGGAAAATTTCTGCAATTTTGCTCCAAAATAAGGGGAATTTCTGCTTTTTTGCCTCTAAATAAGTGGAATTTCTTTCTTTTTCCCCCAAAACAAAGGAAATTTCTGTCTTTTTTTGCCCCAAAATAAGGAAAATTTCTGACTTATTACCCTGAAGTAAGTGAAATTTCTGCAATTATGCCCCAATATAAAAGAAATTTCTGCCTTTTTGCCCCCAAATAAGGGGAATTTCAGCCTTTTTACCTCAAAATAAGGGTAATTTCTGCATTTTTTCCCCAAAATATGGGAAATTTCTGCCTTTTGGCCCCAAAATAAGAAAAATTTCTGCAATTTTGTACCAAAATAAAAAAATTTCTGCCTTTTTGCCCCAAAATAAGAAAATTTCTACTTTTTTTTCTGAAATAAATGAAATTTCTGCAATTTTGCCCCAACATAAGAGAAATTTCTGCCTTTTTGCCACGAAATAAGGGGAATTTGAGACTTTTAACCTCAAAATAAGGGGACTTTCTGCATTTTTGACCCAAAATATGGGAAATTTCTGTCTTTTTGCCCCCAAAATTAGAAAAATTTCTGCAGTTCTGTACCAAAATAAAAGAAATTTCAGCCTTTTTGCTTCAATATAAGAAAATTTCTGCTTTTTTTTTAAATAAATGATATTTTTGCAATTTTGCCTCAAAACAAGGTAAATTTCTGTGTTTTTGCCCCCAAATCAGGGGAATTTCAGCCTTTTTACCTCAAAATATAAAGACTTTCTGCATTTTTGACCCAAAATATGGGAAATTTCTGACTTTTTGCCCCCAAATAAGAAAAATTTCTGCCATTATGTACCAAAATAAGAGAAATTTCTGCCTTTTTGCCCCAAAATAAAAAAAATTTCTCATTTTTTCTGAAATAAGTGAAATTTCTGCAATTTTGCCCCAAAATAAGTGAAATTTCTGCAATTTTGGCCCCAAATAAGGGAAATTTCTGGAATTTTGCCTGAAAATAAGTGGAATTTCTGAGTTTTGCGCATAAATAAGGAGAATTTCTGTCTTTATGCCCCAACATATAGGGAATTTCTGCCTTTTTGCCCCACAATTAGGGGAATTTCTGCAATTTTGCTCCAAAATACGGGGTATTTCTGCCTTTTTGCCCCAATATAAGAAGAATGATTACCTTTTTGCCACAAAATGGGAAATTTCTCCATTTTTGCTTTAAAATAAAGGGAATTTCTGCTTTTTTGCCTCTAAATAAGTGGAATTTCTGTCTTATCCTCCCAAAACAAAGGGAATTTCTGTTTTTTGCCCCAAAATAAGGAAAATTTCTGACTTATTACCCTGAAATAAGTGAAATTTCTACAATTTTGCACAAAATACATGGAATTTCTGAGTTTTGCCCCAAAATGAGGAGAATTTCTGTCTTTTTGCCCCAACATATAGGGAATTTCTGCCTTTTTTCCCCACAATTAGGGGAATTTCTGCTTTTTTGCCTCTAAATATGTGGAATTTCTGTCTTTTTTCCCCCAAAACAAAGGGAATTTCTGTCTTTTTTGCCCCAAAATAAGGAAAATTTCTGACTTATTACCCTGAAATAAGTGAAATTTCTGCAATTTTGCCCCAAAATAAGGGAAATTTCTGCATTTTGTCCCCAAATAAGGGGAATTTCAGCCTTTTTACCTCAAAATAAGGGGAAATTCTGCATTTTTGCCATAGAATATTAGGAATTTCTGTTTTTTGCCCAAAAATAAGGAAAATTTCTGCCTTTTTTCCCTGAAATAAGTGAAATTTCTGCAATTTTGCCCCAAAATAAGTGAAATTTCTGCAATTTTGCCGCAAAATAAGGGAAATTTCTAAAATTTTGCCCCAAATTAAGAGAAATTTCTGCCTTTTTGACCTCAAATAAGGGAAATTTCAGCCTTTTTACCTCAAAATATGGAGAATTTCTGAATTTTTGCCCAAAAATATGGGAAATTTCTGCCTTTTTGCCCCAAATTAAGAAAAATTTCTGCAATTTTGTACCAAAATAAAAGAAATTTCTGCCTTTTTGCCCCAAAATAAGAAAATTTCTGCTTTTTTTCTGAAATAAATGAAATTTCTGCAATTTTGCCTCAAAATAATTAAATTTCTGAATTTTTCCCTAAAATAAGAAGAATTTCTGTCTTTTTGCCCCAACATATAGGGAATTTCTGCCTTTTTTCCCCACAATTAGGGGAATTTCTGTAATTTTGCTCCAAAATATGGGGAATTTCTGCCTTTTTGTCCGAAAATAAGAAGAATGCATACCTTTTTGCCATAAAAATGAAATTTCTTCATTTTTGCTCCAAAATAAAGGGAATTTCTGGTTTTTGCCTCTAAATATGTGGAATTTCTGTTTTCTCCCACAAAACAAAGAGAATTTCTGTAATTTTGCCGCAAAATAAGGAAAATTTCTGACTTATTACCCTGAAATAAGTGAAATTTCTGCAATTTTGCCCCAAAATAAGGGAAATTTCTGCCTTTTTGCCCCCAAATAAGGGGATTTTCAGCCTTTTTACCTCAAAAGAAGGGGAATTTCTGCCTTTTTGCCCAAAATAAGAAAAATTTCTGCAATTTTGTACCAAAATAAAAGAAATTTCTGCCTTATTGCCACAAAATATGAAAATTTCTGTTTTTTTCCCTGAAATAAGTGAAATTTCTGCAATTTTGCCCCAAAATAAGTGAAATTTCTGCAATTTTGCCTCAAAATAAAGGTAATTTCTGGAACTTTGCCCTAAATAAGTGGAATTTCTGAGTTTTGCCCCAAAATAAGGAGGATTTTTGTCTTTTTGCCCCAACATATAGGAAATTTCTTCCTTTTTGCCCCACAATTAGGGGAATTTCTGCAATTTTGCTTCAAAATACGAGGAATTTCTGCCTTTTGCCCGAAAATAAGAAGAATGCATACCTTTTTGCCATAAAAAAGGAAAATTTCTGCAATTTTACTCCAAAATAAGTGGAATTTCTGCTTTTTTGCCTCTAAATAAGTGGAATTTCTGTCTTTTTCCCCCAAAACAAAGGGAATTTCTGTCTTTTTTGCCCCAAAATAAGGAAAATTTCTGACTTATTACCCTGAAGTAAGTGAAATTTCTGCAATTATGCCCCAATATAAAAGAAATTTCTGCCTTTTTTCCCCCAAATAAGGGGAATTTCAGCCTTTTTACCTCAAAATAAGGGTAATTTCTGCATTTTTTCCCCAAAATATGGGAAATTTCTGCCTTTTGGCCCCAAAATAAGAAAAATTTCTGCAATTTTGTACCAAAATAAAAAAATTTCTGCCTTTTTGCCACAAAATAAGAAAATTTCTACTTTTTTTTCTGAAATAAATGAAATTTCTGCAATTTTGCCCCAACATAAGAGAAATTTCTGCCTTTTTGCCACGAAATAAGGGGAATTTTAGACTTTTAACCTCAAAATAAGGGGACTTTCTGCATTTTTGACCCAAAATATGGGAAATTTCTGTCTTTTTGCCCCCAAAATTAGAAAAATTTCTGCAGTTCTGTACCAAAATAAAAGAAATTTCAGCCTTTTTGCCCCAATATAAGAAAATTTCTGCTTTTTTTTTAAAATAAATCATATTTCTGCAATTTTGCCTCAAAATAAGGTAAATTTCTGTGTTTTTGCCCCCAAATCAGGGGAATTTCAGCCTTTTTACCTCTAAATATAAAGACTTTCTGCATTTTTCACCCAAAATATGGGAAATTTCTGCCTTTTTGCCCCAAAATAAGAAAAATTTCTGCCATTTTGTACCGAAATAAGAGAAATTTCTGCCTTTTTGCCCCAAAATAAAAAAAATTTCTAATTTTTTTTCTGAAATAAGTGAAATTTCTGCAATTTTGCGCCAAAATAAGTGAAATTTCTGCAATTTTGGCCCCAAATAAGGGAAATTTCTGGAATTTTGCCTGAAAATAAGTGGAATTTCTGAGTTTTGTGCAAAAATAAGGAGAATTTCTGTCTTTATGCCCCAACATATAGGGAATTTCTGCCTTTTTGCCCCACAATTAGGGGAATTTCTGCAATTTTGCTCCAAAATACGTGGTATTTCTGCCTTTTTGCCCGAATATAAGAAGAATGATTACCTTTTTGCCACAAAAATGGGAAATTTCTCCATTTTTGCTTTAAAATAAAGGGAATTTCTGCTTTTTTGCCTGTAAATAAGTGGAATTTCTGTCTTTTCTCCCCAAAACAAAGGGAATTTCTGTTTTTTGCCCCAAAATAAGGAAAATTTCTGACTTATTACCCTGAAATAAGTGAAATTTCTACAATTTTGCACAAAATACATGGAATTTCTGAGTTTTGCCCCAAAATGAGGAGAATTTCTGTCTTTTTGCCCCAACATATAGGGAATTTCTGCCTTTTTTCCCCACAATTAGGGGAATTTCTGCTTTTTTGCCTCTAAATATGTGGAATTTCTGTCTTTTTTCCCCCAAAACAAAGGAAATTTCTGTCTTTTTTGCCCCAAAATAAGGAAAATTTCTGACTTATTACCCTGAAATAAGTGAAATTTCTGCAATTTTGCCCCAAAATAAGGGAAATTTCTGCCTTTTTGTCCCCAAATAAGGGGAATTTCAGCCTTTTTACCTCAAAGTAAGGGGAAATTCTGCATTTTTGCCATAGAATATTAGGAATTTCTGTTTTTTGCCCAAAAATAAGGAAAATTTCTGCCTTTTTTCCCTGAAATAAGTGAAATTTCTGCAATTTTGCCCCAAAATAAGTGAAATTTCTGCAATTTTGCCCCAAAATAAGGGAAATTTCTAAAATTTTGCCCCAAATTAAGAGAAATTTCTGCCTTTTTGACCTCAAATAAGGGAAATTTCAGCCTTTTTACCTCAAAATATGGAGAATTTCTGAATTTTTGCCCAAAAATATGGGAAATTTCTGCCTTTTTGCCCCAAATTAAGAAAAATTTCTGCAATTTTGTACCAAAATAAAAGAAATTTCTGCCTTTTTGCCCCAAAATAAGAAAATTTCTGCTTTTTTTCTGAAATAAATGAAATTTCTGCAATTTTGCCTCAAAATAATTAAATTTCTGAATTTTTCCCTAAAATAAGAAGAATTTATGTCTTTTTGCCCTAACATATAGGGAATTTCTGCCTTTTTTCCCCACAATTAGGGGAATTTCTGTAATTTTGCTTTAAAATACGGGGAATTTCTGCCTTTTTGTCCGAAAATAAGAAGAATGCATACCTTTTTGCCATAAAAATGAAATTTCTTCATTTTTGCTCCAAAATAAAGGGAATTTCTGGTTTTTGCCTCTAAATATGTGGAATTTCTGATTTCTCCCCTAAAACAGAGGGAATTTCTGTATTTTTTGCCTCAAAATAAGGAAAATTTCTGACTTATTACCCTGAAATAAGTGAAATTTCTGCAATTTTGCCCCAAAATAAGGGAAATTTCTGCCTTTTTGCCCCCAAATAAGGGGAATTTCAGCCTTTTTACCTCAAAAGAAGGGGAATTTCTGCCTTTTTGCCCAAAATAAGAAAAATTTCTGCAATTTTGTACCAAAATAAAAGAAATTTCTGCCTTATTGCCACAAAATATGAAAATTTCTGTTTTTTTCCCTGAAATAAGTGAAATTTCTGCAATTTTGCCCCAAAATAAGTGAAATTTCTGCAATTTTGCCTCAAAATAAAGGTAATTTCTGGAACTTTGCCCTAAATAAGTGGAATTTCTGAGTTTTGCCCCAAAATAAGGAGGATTTTTGTCTTTTTGCCCCAACATATAGGAAATTTCTTCCTTTTTGCCCCACAATTAGGGGAATTTCAGCAATTTTGCTTCAAAATACAGGGAATTTCTGCCTTTTTGCCCGAAAATAAGAAGAATGCATAACTTTTTGCCAGAAAAAAGGAAAATTTCTGCAATTTTGCTCCAAAATAAGGGGAATTTCTGCTTTATTCCTCTAAATAAGTGGAATTTCTGTCTTTTTCCCCCAAAACAAAGGGAATTTCTGTCTTTTTTGCCCCAAAATAAGGAAAATTTCTGACTTATTACCCTGAAGTAAGTGAAATTTCTGCAATTATGCCCTAATATAAAAGAAATTTCTGCCTTTTTTCCCCCAAATAAGGGGAATTTCAGCCTTTTTACCTCAAAATAAGGGTAATTTCTGCATTTTTTCCCCAAAATATGGGAAATTTCTGCCTTTTGGCCCCAAAATAAGAAAAATTTCTGCAATTTTGTACCAAAATAAAAAAAATTCTGCCTTTTTGTTCTAAAATAAGAAAATTTCTACTTTTTTTTCTGAAATAAATGAAATTTCTGCAATTTTGCCCCAACATAAGAGAAATTTCTGCCTTTTTGCCACGAAATAAGGGGAATTTGAGACTTTTAACCTCAAAATAAGGGGACTTTCTGCATTTTTGACCCAAAATATGGGAAATTTCTGCCTTTTTGCCCCAAAATAAAAAAAATTTCTGCAATTCTGTACCAAAATAAAAGAAATTTCAGCCTTTTTGCCCCAATATAAGAAAATTTCTGCTTTTTTTTTGAAATAAGTGAAATTTCTTCAATTTTGCCTCAAAATAAGAGAAATTTCTGCCTTTTTGCCTCCAAATAAGGGGAATTTCAGCCTTTTTACCTCAAAATATGAAAACTTTCTGCATTTTTGACCCAAAATATGGGAAATTTCTGCCTTTTTGCTCCGAAATAAGAAAAATTTCTGCAATTCTGTACCAAAATAAAATAAATTTCAGCCTTTTTGCCCTAATATAAGAAAATTTCTGCTTTTTTTCTAAAATAAGTGAAATTTCTGCAATTTTGCCCCAAAATAAGTGAAATTTCTGCAATTTTGCCCCCAAATAAGGGAAATTTCTGGAATTTTGCCTGAAAATAAGTGGAATTTCTGAGTTTTGCGCAAAAATAAGGAGAATTTCTGTATTTATGCCCCAACATATAGGGAATTTCCGCCTTTTTGCCCCACAATTAGGGGAATTTCAGCAATTTTGCTTCAAAATACAGGGAATTTCTGCCTTTTTGCCCGAAAATAAGAAGAATGCATACCTTTTTGCCATAAAAAAGGAAAATTTCTGCAATTTTGCTCCAAAATAAGGGGAATTTCTGCTTTTTTACCTCTAAATAAGTGGAATTTCTGTCTTTTTCCCCCAAAACAAAGGGAATTTCTGTCTTTTTTGCCCCAAAATAAGGAAAATTTCTGACTTACTACCCTGAAGTAAGTGAAATTTCTGCAATTATGCCCTAATATAAAAGAAATTTCTGCCTTTTTGCCCCCAAATAAGGGGAATTTCAGCCTTTTTACCTCAAAATAAGGGTAATTTCTGCATTTTTTCCCCAAAATATGGGAAATTTCTGCCTTTTGGCCCCAAAATAAGAAAAATTTCTGCAATTTTGTACCAAAATAAAAAAATTTCTGCCTTTTTGCTCCAAAATAAGAAAATTTCTACTTTTTTTTCTGAAATAAATGAAATTTCTGCAATTTTGCCCCAACATAAGAGAAATTTCTGCCTTTTTGCCACGAAATAAGGGGAATTTTAGACTTTTAACTTCAAAATAAGGGGACTTTCTGCATTTTTGACCCAAAATATGGGAAATTTCTGCCTTTTTGCCCCAAAATAAGAAAAATTTCTGCAATTCTGTACCAAAATAAAAGAAATTGCAGCCTTTTTGCCCCAATATAAGAAAATTTCTGCTTTTTTTCTGAAATAAGTGAAATTTCTGCAATTTTGCCTCAAAATAAGAGAAATTTCTGCCTTTTTGCCTCCAAATCAGGGGAATTTCAGCCTTTTTACCTCAAAATATGAAGACTTTCTGCATTTTTGACCCAAAATATGGGAAATTTCTGCCTTTTTACTCCGAAAAAAGAAAAATTTCTGCAATTCTGTACCAAAATAAAATAAATTTCAGCCTTTTTGCCCTAATATAAGAAAATTTCTGCTTTTTTTCTAAAATAAGTGAAATTTCTGCAATTTTGCCCCAAAAAGTGAAATTTCTGCAATTTTGCCCCCAAATAAGGGAAATTTCTGGAATTTTGCCTGAAAATAAGTGGAATTTCTGAGTTTTGCGCAAAAATAAGGAGAATTTCTGTCTTTATGCCCCAACATATAGGGAATTTCTGCCTTTTTGCCCCACAATTAGGGGAATTTCTGCAATTTTGCTCCAAAATACAGGGTATTTCTGCCTTTTTGCCCGAATATAAGAAGAATGATTACCTTTTTGCCAGAAAAATGGGAAATTTCTCCACTTTTGCTTTAAAATAAAGGGAATTTCTGCTTTTTTGCCTCTAAATAAGTAGAATTTTTGCCCCAAAATAAGGAAAATTTCTGACTTATTACCCTGAAATAAGTGAAATTTCTAAAATTTTGCACAAAATACATGGAATTTCTGAGTTTTGCCCCAAAATGAGGAGAATTTCTGTCTTTTTGCCCCAACATATAGGGAATTTCTGCCTTTTTGCCCTACAAATAGGGGAATTTCTGCTTTTTTGCCTCTAAATATGTGGAATTTCTGTCTTTTTCCCCCAAAACAAAGGGAATTTCTGTCTTTTTTGCCCCAAAATAAGGAAAATTTCTGACTTATTACCCTGAAATAAGTGAAATTTCTGCAATTTTGCCCCAAAATAAGGGAAATTTCTGCCTTTTGCCCCCAAATAAGGGGAATTTCAGACTTTTTACCTCAAAATAAGGGGAATTTCTGCATTTATGCCATAGAATATTAGGAATTTCTGTTTTTTTGCCCAAAAATAAGGAAAATTTCTGCCTTTTTTCCCTGAAATAAGTGAAACTTCTGCAATTTTGCCCCAAAATTAGTGAAATTTCTGCAATTTTGCCCCAAAATAAGGGAAATTTCTAAAATTTTGCCCCAAATTAAGAGAAATTTCTGCCTTTTTGACCTCAAATAAGGGAAATATCAGCCTTTTTACCTCAAAATATGGAGAATTTCTAAATTTTTGCCCAAAAATATGGGAAATTTCTGCCTTTTTGCCCCAAATTAAGAAAAATTTCTGCAATTTTGTACCAAAATAAAAAAATTTCTGACTTTTTGCCCCAAAATAAGAAAATTTCTACTTTTTTTCTGAAATAAATGAAATTTCTGCAATTTTGCCCCAACATAAGAGAAATTTCTGCCTTTTTGCCATGAAATAAGGGGAATTTCAGACTTTTAACCTCAAAATAAGGGGACTTTCTGAATTTTTGACCCAAAATATGGGAAATTTCTGTCATTTTGCCACAAAATAAGAAAAATTTCTGCAATTCTGTACCAAAATAAAAGAAATTTCAGCCTTTTTGCCCCAATATAAGAAAATTTCTGCTTTTTTTCTGAAATAAATGATATTTCTGCAATTTTGCCTCAAAATAAGGGAAATTTCTGTGTTTTTGCCCACAAATAAGGGGAATTTCAGCATTTTTACCTCAAAATAAGGGGAATTTCTGCATTTTTGCCCCAAAATATGGGAAATTTCTGCCTTTTTGCCCCAAAATAATAAAAATTTCTGCCATTTTGTACCAAAATAAAAGAAATTTATGCCTTTTTGCCCCAAAATAAGAAAATTTCTGCTTTTTTCCTGAAATAAGTGAAATTTCTGCAATTTTGCCCCAAAATAAGTGAAATTTCTGCAATTTTGCCCCAAAATAAAGGAAATTTCTGGAATTTTGCCCCAAAATAGGGGAAATTTCTGGAATTTTGCCCCAAAATAGGGGAAATTTCTGGAATTTTGCCCCAAAATAAGTTTAATTTTTGAGTTCTGCCCCAAAATAAGGAAAATTTCTGAATTTTTGCCCCCAAATAAGGGGAATTTCAGCCTTTTTACCACAAAATAGGGGGAATTTTTGCATTTTTGCCACAAAATATTTGGAATTTCTGCTTTTTTGCTTCAAAATAAGGAAAATTTCTGCATTTTTTCCCTGAAATAAGTGAAATTTCTGCAATTTTGCCCCAAAATAAGTGAAATTTCTGCAATTTTGCCCCAAAATAAGGGAAATTTCTGGAATTTTGCCCCAAATTAAGTTTAATTTCTGAGTTCAGCCCCAAAATAAGAAGAATTTCTGTATTTATGCCCCAACATATAGGGAATTTCTGCCTTTTTGCCCCACAATTAGGGGAATTTCTGCAATTTTGCTCCAAAATACGGGGAATTTCTGCCTTTTTGCCCGAAAATAAAAAAAATGCATACCTTTTTGCCATAAAAAACGGAAATTTCTTCATTTTTGCTCCAAAATAAGGGGAATTTCTGCTTTTTTGCCTCTAAATAAGTAGAATTTCTGTCTTTTTCCTTCAAAACAAAAGGAATTTCTCTCATTTTGCCCCAAAATAAGAAAAATTTTTGATTATTACTCTGAAATAAGTGAAATTTCTGCAATTTTGCCCCAAAATAAGGGAAATTTCTGCCTTTTTGCCCCCAAATAAGGGGAATTTCAGCCTTTTTACCTCAAAATAAAAGGAATTTCTGGATTTTTGCCACAAAAAATTAGGAATTTCTTCCTTTTTGCCCCAAAATGAGGAAATTTTTTGCCTATTTTCCCTGAAATAAGTGAAATTTCTGCAATTTTGCCCCAAAATAACTGAAATTTCTGCAATTTTGCCCCAAAATATGGGAAATTTCTGCATTTTTGCCACAAAATATTTAGAATTTCGGCCTTTTTGCCCAAAAATAAAGAAAATTTCTGCCCTTTTTCTGTGAAATAAGTGAAATTTCTGCAATTTTGCCCCAAAATAAAGAAAATTTCTCATTTTTTTTTCTGAAATAAGTGAAATTTCTGCAATTTTGACCCAAATTAAGTGAAATTTCTGCAATTTTGCCCCCAAATAAGGAAAATTTCTGGAATTTTGCCTCAAAATAAGTGGAATTTCTGAGTTTTGCGCAAAATAATGAGAATTTCTGTCTTTTTGCCCCAACATATAGGGAATTTCTGCCTTTTTGCCCCACAATTAGGGGAATTTCTGCAATTTTGCTACAAAATACGGGGTATTTCTGCCTTTTTGCCCGATAATATGAAGAATGAATACTTTTTGCCATAAAAATGGGAAATTTCTCCATTTTTGCTCCAAAATAAAGGGAATTTCTGCTTTTTTGCCTCTAAATAAGTGGAATTTCTGTCTTTTTCCCCCAAAACAAAGGGAATTTCTGTTTTTTGCCCTAAAATAAGGAAAATTTCTGACTTATTACCGTGAAATAAGTGAAATTTCTGATATTTTGCTCCAAAATAAGAGAAATTTCTGCCTTTTTGCTTCCAAATAAGGGGAATTTCAGCCTTTTTACCTCAAAATAAAAAAAATTTCTGCATTTTTGCCACAAAATATTTGGAATTTCTTCCTTTTTGCCCTAAAATAAAGAAAATTTCTCCTTATTTTCCCTGAAATAACTAAAATTTCTGCAATTTTGCCCCAAAATAAGTGATATTTCTGCAATTTTGCCCCAAAATAAGGGAAATTTCTGGAATTTTGACCCAAAGTAAGTTGAATTTATTCGTTTTACCCCAAAATAAGGAGAATTTCTGTCATTATGCCCCAACATATAGGGAATTTTTGACTTTTTGCCCCACAATTAGGGGAATCTCTGCTATTTTTCTCCAAAATACGGGGAATTTCTGCCTTTTTGCACAAAAATAAGAAGAATGCATACCTTTTTGCCATAAAAAAGGGAAATTTCTTTATTTTTTCTTTAAAATAAGGGGAATTTCTGCTTTTTTGCTTCTAAATAAGTGGAATTTCTGTCTTTTACCCCCAAAACAAAGTGAATTTCTGTCTTTTTTGCCCCAAAATAAGGAAAATTTCTGACTTATTACCGTGAAATAAGTGAAATTTCAGCAATTTTGCCCCAAAATAAGGAAAATTTCTACCTTTTTGCCCCCAAATAAGGAAAATTTCAGCCTTTTTACCTCAAAATAAGGGGAATTTCTGCATTTTTGCCACAAAATATTAGCAATTTCTGCCTTTTGCCACAAAATAAGGAAAATTTCTGCCTATTTTCCCTGAAATAAGTGAAATTTCTGCAATTTTGCCCCAAAATAAGTGAAATTTCTGCAATTTTGCCCCAAAATAAGTGAAATTTCTGAATATTTGCCCAAAAATAAGTGGAATATATGAGTTTTGCCCCAAAATAAGAATTATTTCTGTCTTTTTGCCTTAACATATAGAAAATTTCTGCCTTTTTGCCCCACATTTAGGGGAATTTCTGCAATTTTGCTACAAAATAAAGGGAATTTCTGCCTTTTTGCCGCTAAATATGTGGAATTTCTGTCTTTTTCCACAAAAACAATAGGAATTTCTGTCTTTTTTGCCCCAAAATAAAAAAAAATTCTGACTTATTACCCTGAAATATGTAAAATTTCTGCAATTTTGCCCGAAAACAAAAAAAAATTCTGCCTTTTTGCCCCCAAATAAGGGGAATTTCAGCATTTTTACCTCAAAATAAGGGGAATTTCTGAATTTTTGCCGCAAAATATGGGAAATTTCTGCCTCTTTGCCCCAAAATAAGAAAAATTTCTGCAATTTTGTACCGAAATAAAAGAAATTTCTGCCGTTTTGCCCCAAAATAAGAAAATTTCTGCTTTTTTTCTCAAATAAGTGAAATTTCTGCAATTTTGCCCCAAAATAATTGAAATTTCTGCAATTTTGCCTCAAAATAAGGGAAATTTCTCTAATTTTGAGCCAAAATAAGTGGAATTTCTGTCTTTTGCCCCAAAATAAAGAGTATTTCGGTCTTTTTGCCACACAATTAGGGGAATTTCTGCAATTTTGCTTTAAAATACGGGGAATTTCTGCTTTTTTGCCTGAAAATAAGAAGAATGCATACCTTTTTGCCATAAAAAGGGGAAATTTCTTAATTTTTGCTCCAAAATAAGGGGAATTTCTGCTTTTTTGCCTCTAAATAAGTGGAATTTCTGTCTTTTTCCCCCAAAACAAAGGGAATTCCTGTCTTTTTTGCCCCAAAATAAGGAAAATTTCTGACTTATTACCCTGAAATAAGTGAAATTTCTGCAATTTTGCCCCAAAATTAGTGAAATTGCTGAATATTTGCCCAAAAATAAGTGGAATATATGAGTTTTGCCCCAAAATAAGAATTATTTCTGTCTTTTTGCCTTAAAATATAGAAAATTTCTGCCTTTTTGCCCCACATTTAGGGGAATTTCTGCAATTTTGCTACAAAATAAAGGGAATTTCTGCCTTTTTGCCGCTAAATATGTGGAATTTCTGTCTTTTTCCACAAAAACAATAGGAATTTCTGTCTTTTTTGCCCCAAAGTAAAAAAAAATTCTGACTTATTACCCTGAAATATGTAAAATTTCTGCAATTTTGCCCGAAAACAAAAAAAAATTCTGCCTTTTTGCCCCCAAATAAGGGGAATTTCAGCATTTTTACCTCAAAATAAGGGGAATTTCTGAATTTTTGCCGCAAAATATGGGAAATTTCTGCCTCTTTGCCCCAAAATAAGAAAAATTTCTGCAATTTTGTACCGAAATAAAAGAAATTTCTGCCGTTTTGCCCCAAAATAAGAAAATTTCTGCTTTTTTTCTCAAATAAGTGAAATTTCTGCAATTTTGCCCCAAAATAATTGAAATTTCTGCAATTTTGCCTCAAAATAAGGGAAATTTCTCTAATTTTGAGCCAAAATAAGTGGAATTTCTGTCTTTTGCCCCAAAATAAAGAGTATTTCGGTCTTTTTGCCACACAATTAGGGGAATTTCTGCAATTTTACTTTAAAATACGGGGAATTTCTGCTTTTTTGCCTGAAAATAAGAAGAATGCATACCTTTTTGCCATAAAAAGGGGAAATTTCTTAATTTTTGCTCCAAAATAAGGGGAATTTCTGCTTTTTTGCCTCTAAATAAGTGGAATTTCTGTCTTTTTCCCCCAAAACAAAGGGAATTCCTGTCTTTTTTGCCCCAAAATAAGGAAAATTTCTGACTTATTACCCTGAAATAAGTGAAATTTCTGCAATTTTGCCACAAAATAAGAGAAATTTCTGCCTTCTTGCCCCGAAATAAGGGGGATTTCACTATTATGCCTCAAAATAAGGGGAATTTCTGCGTTTTTGCCACAAAATATTAGGAATTTCTGACTTTTTGCCCAAAGATAAGGAAAATTTCTGCATTTTTTCCCTGAAATAAGTGAAATTTCTACAATTTTGCCCAAAAATAAGTAAAATTTCTGCATTTTTGCCCCCAAATAAGAGGAATTTCAGCCTTTTTACCTCAAAATAAGGGGAATTTCTGCATTTTTTCCCAAAAACATGGGAAATTTCTGCCTTTTTGCCCCAAAATTAGAAAAATTTCTGCAATTTTGTACCAAAATAATAAAAATTTCTGCCTTTTTGCCCCCAAATAAGAAAATTTCTGCTTTTTCTTTTCTGAAATAAGTGAAATTTCTGCAATTTTGCCCCAAAATAAGTTAAATTTCTGCAATTTTGCCCCAAAATAAGTGAAATTTCTGGATTTTTGCCCAAAAATAAGTAAAATTTCTGAGTTTTGTCCCAAAATATGGATTATTTCTGTATTTTTGCCCCAACATATAGGGAATTTCTGCCTTTTTGCCCCACATTTAGGGGAATTTCTGCAATTTTGCTCCAAAATAAGGGGAATTTCTGCTTTTTTGCCTCTAAATAAGTGAAATTTCTGTCTTTTTTCCCCAAAACAAAGGGAATTTGTATCTTATTTGCAAAAAATAAGGAAAATTTTTGACTTATTACCCTGAAATAAGTGAAATTTCAGCAATTTTGCCCCAAAATAAGGGAAAATTCTGCCTTTTTGCCCCCAAATAGAGGGAAATTCAGGCTTTTTACCTCAAAATAAGGGGAATTTCTGCATTTTTGCCACAAAATATGGGCAATTTCTTCATTTTTGCTCCAAAATAATAAAATTTCTGCTTTTTTTCTGAAATAAGTGAAATTTCTGCAATTTTGCCCCAAAATAATTGAAATTTCTGAAATTTTGCCTCAAAATAAAGGAAATTTCTGTCTTTTTGCCCCACAATTAGGGAAATTTCTGCAATTTTGCTTTAAAATACGGGGAATTTCTGCCTTTTTGCCTGAAAATAAGAAGAATGCATACCTTTTTGCCATAAAAAAGGGAAATTTCATTATTTTTGGTCCAAAATAAGGGGAATTTCTGCTTTTTTGCCTCTAAATAAGTGGAATATCTGTCTTTTCCCCCAAAACAAAGGGAATTCCTGTTTTTTTTTGCCCCAAAATAAGGAAAATTTCTGACTTATTACCCTGAAATAAGTGAAATTTCTGAAATTTTGCCCCATAGTAAGGGAAATTTCTGCCTTTTTGTTTCCAAATAAGGGGAATTTCAGCCTTTTTACCTCAAAATAAGGGTAATTTCTGCATTTTTGCCACAAAATATTAGGAATTTCTGCCTTTTTGCCCCAAAATAAAGAAAATTTCTACCTTTTTTTTCTGAAATAAGTGAAATTTATGCAATTTTGCCCCAAAATAAGAGAAATTTCTGGAATTTTGCCCCAAAATAAGTGGAATTTCTGAGTTTTGCCCCAAAATGAGGAAAATTTCTGTCTTTTTGCCCCAACATATAGGGAATTCCTGCCTTTTTGCCCCACAATTAGGGGAATTTCTGCAATTTTGCTAAAAAATACGGGGAAATTCTGCCATTTTGCCCAAAAATAAGAAAAATGCCTACCTTTTTGCCATAAAAAAGGGAAATTTCTTCATTTTTGCTCCAAAATAAGTGGAATTTCTGTCTTTTTCCCCCAAAAACAAAGGGAATTTCTGTCTTTTTTGCCCAAAAATAAGGAAAATTTCTGACTTATTACCCTGAAATAAGTGGAATTTCTGCAATTTTGCCCCAAAATAAGGGAAATTTCTGCCTTTTTGCCCCGAAATAAGGGAAATTCACCATTTTACCTCAAAATAAGGGGAATTTCTGCATTTTTGCCACAAAATATTAGGAATTTCTGCCATTTTGCCCAAAAATAAGAAAAATTTCTGCCTTTTTTTCCTGAAATAAGTGA
The DNA here is from genome assembly GCF_963924665.1 of Micromys minutus. NCBI lineage: Eukaryota > Metazoa > Chordata > Mammalia > Rodentia > Muridae > Micromys > Micromys minutus. The sequence continues at coordinate 377,978 of NW_027667760.1, forward strand.
AATTTCTGCAATTTTGCCCAAAAATAAGTGAAATTTCTTCCTTTTTGCCCCCAAATAAGGGGAATTTGCGCATTTTTACCTCAAAATAAGAGGAATTTCTGCATATTTGCCCCAAAATATGGGAAATTTCTGCCTTTGTGCCCCCAAATAAGAAAATTTCTGCTTTATATTCTGAAATAAGTGAAATTTCTGCAATTTTGCCCCAAATTAAGTTAAATTTCTGCAATTTTGCCCCAAAATAAGTGAAATTTCTGCAATTTTGCCCCAAAATAAGGGAAATTTCTGGAATTTTGCCCCAAATTAAGTTTAATTTCTGAGTTCAGCCCCAAAATAAGAAGAATTTCTGTATTTATGCCCCAACATATAGGGAATTTCTGCCTTTTTGCCCCACAATTAGGGGAATTTCTGCAATTTTGCTCCAAAATACGGGGAATTTCTGCCTTTTTGCCCGAAAATAAAAAAAATGCATACCTTTTTGCCATAAAAAACGGAAATTTCTTCATTTTTGCTCCAAAATAAGGGGAATTTCTGCTTTTTTGCCTCTAAATAAGTTGAATTTCTGTCTTTTTCCTTCAAAACAAAAGGAATTTCTCTCATTTTGCCCCAAAATAAGAAAAATTTTTGATTATTACTCTGAAATAAGTGAAATTTCTGCAATTTTGCCCCAAAATAAGGGAAATTTCTGCCTTTTTGCCCCCAAATAAGGGGAATTTCAGCCTTTTTACCTCAAAATAAAAGGAATTTCTGGATTTTTGCCACAAAAAATTAGGAATTTCTTCCTTTTTGTCCCAAAATGAGGAAATTTTTTGCCTATTTTCCCTGAAATAAGTGAAATTTCTGCAATTTTGCCCCAAAATAACTGAAATTTCTGCAATTTTGCCCCAAAATATGGGAAATTTCTGCATTTTTGCCACAAAATATTTAGAATTTCGGCCTTTTTGCCCAAAAATAAAGAAAATTTCTGCCCTTTTTCTGTGAAATAAGTGAAATTTCTGCAATTTTGCCCCAAAATAAAGAAAATTTCTCATTTTTTTTCTGAAATAAGTGAAATTTCTGCAATTTTGACCCAAATTAAGTGAAATTTCTGCAATTTTGCCCCCAAATAAGGAAAATTTCTGGAATTTTACCTCAAAATAAGTGGAATTTCTGAGTTTTGCGCAAAATAATGAGAATTTCTGTCTTTTTGCCCCAACATATAGGGAATTTCTGCCTTTTTGCCCCACAATTAGGGGAATTTCTGCAATTTTGCTACAAAATACGGGGTATTTCTGCCTTTTTGCCCGATAATATGAAGAATGAATACTTTTTGCCATAAAAATGGGAAATTTCTCCATTTTTGCTCCAAAATAAAGGGAATTTCTGCTTTTTTGCCTCTAAATAAGTGGAATTTCTGTCTTTTTCCCCCAAAACAAAGGGAATTTCTGTTTTTTGCCCTAAAATAAGGAAAATTTCTGACTTATTACCGTGAAATAAGTGAAATTTCTGATATTTTGCTCCAAAATAAGAGAAATTTCTGCCTTTTTGCTTCCAAATAAGGGGAATTTCAGCCTTTTTACCTCAAAATAAAAAAAATTTCTGCATTTTTGCCACAAAATATTTGGAATTTCTTCCTTTTTGCCCTAAAATAAAGAAAATTTCTCCTTATTTTCCCTGAAATAACTAAAATTTCTGCAATTTTGCCCCAATATAAGTGATATTTCTGCAATTTTGCCCCAAAATAAGGGAAATTTCTGGAATTTTGACCCAAAGTAAGTTGAATTTATTCGTTTTACCCCAAAATAAGGAGAATTTCTGTCATTATGCCCCAACATATAGGGAATTTTTGACTTTTTGCCCCACAATTAGGGGAATCTCTGCTATTTTTCTCCAAAATACGGGGAATTTCTGCCTTTTTGCACAAAAATAAGAAGAATGCATACCTTTTTGCCATAAAAAAGGGAAATTTCTTTATTTTTTCTTTAAAATAAGGGGAATTTCTGCTTTTTTGCTTCTAAATAAGTGGAATTTCTGTCTTTTACCCCCAAAACAAAGTGAATTTCTGTCTTTTTTGCCCCAAAATAAGGAAAATTTCTGACTTATTACCGTGAAATAAGTGAAATTTCAGCAATTTTGCCCCAAAATAAGGAAAATTTCTACCTTTTTGCCCCCAAATAAGGAAAATTTCAGCCTTTTTACCTCAAAATAAGGGGAATTTCTGCATTTTTGCCACAAAATATTAGCAATTTCTGCCTTTTGCCACAAAATAAGGAAAATTTCTGCCTATTTTCCCTGAAATAAGTGAAATTTCTGCAATTTTGCCCCAAAATAAGTGAAATTTCTGCAATTTTGCCCCAAAATAAGTGAAATTTCTGAATATTTGCCCAAAAATAAGTGGAATATATGAGTTTTGCCCCAAAATAAGAATTATTTCTGTCTTTTTGCCTTAACATATAGAAAATTTCTGCCTTTTTGCACCACATTTAGGGGAATTTGTGAAATTTTGCTACAAAATAAAGGGAATTTCTGCCTTTTTGCCGCTAAATATGTGGAATTTCTGTCTTTTTCCACAAAAACAATAGGGATTTCTGTCTTTTTTGCCCCAAATTAAAAAAAAATTCTGACTTATTACCCTGAAATATGTAAAATTTCTGCAATTTTGCCTGAAAACAAAAAAAAATTCTGCCTTTTTGCCCCCAAATAAGGGGAATTTCAGCATTTTTACCTCAAAATAAGGGGAATTTCTGAATTTTTGCCGCAAAATATGGGAAATTTCTGCCTCTTTGCCCCAAAATAAGAAAAATTTCTGCAATTTTGTACCGAAATAAAAGAAATTTCTGCCGTTTTGCCCCAAAATAAGAAAATTTCTGCTTTTTTTCTCAAATAAGTGAAATTTCTGCAATTTTGCCCCAAAATAATTGAAATTTCTGCAATTTTGCCTCAAAATAAGGGAAATTTCTCTAATTTTGAGCCAAAATAAGTGGAATTTCTGTCTTTTGCCCCAAAATAAAGAGTATTTCGGTCTTTTTGCCACACAATTAGGGGAATTTCTGCAATTTTACTTTAAAATACGGGGAATTTCTGCTTTTTTGCCTGAAAATAAGAAGAATGCATACCTTTTTGCCATAAAAACGGGAAATTTCTTAATTTTTGCTCCAAAATAAGGGGAATTTCTGCTTTTTTGCCTCTAAATAAGTGGAATTTCTGTCTTTTTCCCCCAAAACAAAGGGAATTCCTGTCTTTTTTGCCCCAAAATAAGGAAAATTTCTGACTTATTACCCTGAAATAAGTGAAATTTCTGCAATTTTGCCCCAAAATAAGTGAAATTTCTGAATATTTGCCCAAAAATAAGTGGAATATATGAGTTTTGCCCCAAAATAAAAATTATTTCTGTCTTTTTGCCTTAACATATAGAAAATTTCTGCCTTTTTGCCCCACATTTAGGGGAATTTCTGCAATTTTGCTACAAAATAAAGGGAATTTCTGCCTTTTTGCCGCTAAATATGTGGAATTTCTGTCTTTTTCCACAAAAACAATAGGAATTTCTGTCTTTTTTGCCCCAAAATAAAAAAAAATTCTGACTTATTACCCTGAAATATGTAAAATTTCTGCAATTTTGCCCGAAAACAAAAAAAAATTCTGCCTTTTTGCCCCCAAATAAGGGGAATTTCAGCATTTTTACCTCAAAATAAGGGGAATTTCTGAATTTTTGCCGCAAAATATGGGAAATTTCTGCCTCTTTGCCCCAAAATAAGAAAAATTTCTGCAATTTTTTACTGAAATAAAAGAAATTTCTGCCGTTTTGCCCCAAAATACGAAAATTTCTGCTTTTTTTCTCAAATAAGTGAAATTTCTGCAATTTTGCCCCAAAATAATTGAAATTTCTGCAATTTTGCCTCAAAATAAGGGAAATTTCTCAAATTTTGAGCCAAAATAAGTGGAATTTCTGTCTTTTGCCCCAAAATAAAGAGTATTTCGGTCTTTTTGCCACACAATTAGGGGAATTTCTGCAATTTTGCTTTAAAATACGGGGAATTTCTGCTTTTTTGCCTGAAAATAAGAAGAATGCATACCTTTTTGCCATAAAAAGGGGAAATTTCTTAATATTTGCTCCAAAATAAGGGGAATTTCTGCTTTTTTGCCTCTAAATAAGTGGAATTTCTGTCTTTTTCCCCCAAAACAAAGGGAATTCCTGTCTTTTTTGCCCCAAAATAAGGAAAATTTCTGACTTATTACCCTGAAATAAGTGAAATTTCTGCAATTTTGCCACAAAATAAGAGAAATTTCTACTTTCTTGCCCCGAAATAAGGGGGATTTCACGATTATGCCTCAAAATAAGGGGAATTTCTGCGTTTTTGCCACAAAATATTAGGAATTTCTGACTTTTTGCCCAAAGATAAGGAAAATTTCTGCTTTTTTTCCCTGAAATAAGTGAAATTTCTACAATTTTGCCCAAAAATAAGTAAAATTTCTGCATTTTTGCCCCCAAATAAGAGGAATTTCAGCCTTTTTACCTCAAAATAAGGGGAATTTCTGCATTTTTTCCCAAAAACATGGGAAATTTCTGCCTTTTTGCCCCAAAATTAGAAAAATTTCTGCAATTTTGTACCAAAATAATAAAAATTTCTGCCTTTTTGCCCCCAAATAAGAAAATTTCTGCTTTTTCTTTTCTGAAATAAGTGAAATTTCTGCAATTTTGCCCCAAAATAAGTTAAATTTCTGCAATTTTGCCCCAAAATAAGTGAAATTTCTGGATTTTTGCCCAAAAATAAGTAAAATTTCTGAGTTTTGTCCCAAAATATGGATTATTTCTGTATTTTTGCCCCAACATATAGGGAATTTCTGCCTTTTTGCCCCACATTTAGGGGAATTTCTGCAATTTTGCTTCAAAATAAGGGGAATTTCTGCTTTTTTGCCTCTAAATAAGTGAAATTTCTGTCTTTTTTCCCCAAAACAAAGGGAATTTGTATCTTATTTGCAAAAAATAAGGAAAATTTTTGACTTATTACCCTGAAATAAGTGAAATTTCAGCAATTTTGCCCCAAAATAAGGGAAAATTCTGCCTTTTTGCCCCCAAATAGAGGGAAATTCAGGCTTTTTACCTCAAAATAAGGGGAATTTCTGCATTTTTGCCACAAAATATGGGCAATTTCTTCATTTTTGCTCCAAAATAATAAAATTTCTGCTTTTTTTCTGAAATAAGTGAAATTTCTGCAATTTTGCCCCAAAATAATTGAAATTTCTGAAATTTTGCCTCAAAATAAAGGAAATTTCTGTCTTTTTGCCCCACAATTAGGGAAATTTCTGCAATTTTGCTTTAAAATACGGGGAATTTCTGCCTTTTTGCCTGAAAATAAGAAGAATGCATACCTTTTTGCCATAAAAAAGGGAAATTTCATCATTTTTGGTCCAAAATAAGGGGAATTTCTGCTTTTTTGCCTCTAAATAAGTGGAATATCTGTCTTTTCCCCCAAAACAAAGGGAATTCCTGTTTTTTTTTGCCCCAAAATAAGGAAAATTTCTGACTTATTACCCTGAAATAAGTGAAATTTCTGAAATTTTGCCCCAGAGTAAGGGAAATTTCTGCCTTTTTGTTTCCAAATAAGGGGAATTTCAGCCTTTTTACCTCAAAATAAGGGTAATTTCTGCATTTTTGCCACAAAATATTAGGAATTTCTGCCTTTTTGCCCCAAAATAAAGAAAATTTCTACCTTTTTTTTCTGAAATAAGTGAAATTTATGCAATTTTGCCCCAAAATAAGAGAAATTTCTGGAATTTTGCCCCAAAATAAGTGGAATTTCTGAGTTTTGCCCCAAAATGAGGAAAATTTCTGTCTTTTTGCCCCAACATATAGGGAATTCCTGCCTTTTTGCCCCACAATTAGGGGAATTTCTGCAATTTTGCTAAAAAATACGGGGAAATTCTGCCATTTTGCCCAAAAATAAGAAAAATGCCTACCTTTTTGCCATAAAAAAGGGAAATTTCTTCATTTTTGCTCCAAAATAAGTGGAATTTCTGTCTTTTTCCCCCAAAAACAAAGGGAATTTCTGTCTTTTTTGCCCAAAAATAAGGAAAATTTCTGACTTATTACCCTGAAATAAGTGGAATTTCTGCAATTTTGCCCCAAAATAAGGGAAATTTCTGCCTTTTTGCCCCGAAATAAGGGAAATTCACCATTTTACCTCAAAATAAGGGGAATTTCTGCATTTTTGCCACAAAATATTAGGAATTTCTGCCATTTTGCCCAAAAATAAGAAAAATTTCTGCCTTTTTTTCCTGAAATAAGTGAAATTTCTGCAATTTTGCACAAAAATAAGTGAAATTTCTTCCTTTTTGCCCCCAAATAAGGGGAATTTGCGCATTTTTACCTCAAAATAAGAGGAATTTCTGCATATTTGCCCCAAAATATGAAAAATTTCTGCCTTTGTGCCCCCAAATAAGAAAATTTCTGCTTTATATTCTGAAATAAGTGAAATTTCTGCAATTTTGCCCCAAATTAAGTTAAATTTCTGCAATTTTGCCCCAAAATAAGTGAAATTTCTGCAATTTTGCCCCAAAATAAGGGAAATTTCTGGAATTTTGCCCCAAATTAAGTTTAATTTCTGAGTTCAGCCCCAAAATAAGAAGAATTTCTGTATTTATGCCCCAACATATAGGGAATTTCTGCCTTTTTGCCCCACAATTAGGGGAATTTCTGCAATTTTGCCCCAAAATAAGGGAAATTTCTGCCTTTTTGCCCCGAAATAAGGGAAATTCACCATTTTACCTCAAAATAAGGGGAATTTCTGCATTTTTGCCACAAAATATTAGGAATTTCTGCCATTTTGCCCAAAAATAAGAAAAATTTCTGCCTTTTTTTCCTGAAATAAGTGAAATTTCTGCAATTTTGCCCAAAAATAAGTGAAATTTCTTCCTTTTTGCCCCCAAATAAGGGGAATTTGCGCATTTTTACCTCAAAATAAGAGAAATTTCTGCATATTTGCCCCAAAATATGGGAAATTTCTGCCTTTGTGCCCCCAAATAAGAAAATTTCTGCTTTATATTCTGAAATAAGTGAAATTTCTGCAATTTTGCCCCAAATTAAGTTAAATTTCTGCAATTTTGCCCCAAAATAAGTGATATTTCTGGATTTTTGCCCAAAAATAAGTGGAATTTCTGAGTTTTGCCCCAAAATAAGGATTATTTCTGTCTTTTTGCACCAATATATAGGGAATTTCTGCCTTTTTGCCCCACATTTAGGGGAATTTCTGCAATTTTGCTCCAAAATAAGGGGAATTTCTGCTTTTTTGCCTCTAAATAAGTGGAATTTCTGTCTTTTTTCCCCAAAACAAAGGGAATTTCTGTCTTTTTTGCCCCAAAATAAGGAAAATTTCAGACTTATTACCCTGAAATAAGTGAAATTTCTGCAATTTTGCCCCAAAATAAGGGAAAATTCTGCCTTTTTGCCCCCAAATAGGGGGAAATTCAGCCTTTTTACCTCAAAATAAGGGGAATTTCTGCATTTTTGCCACAAAATATGGGCAATTTCTTCATTTTTGCTCCAAAATAATAAAATTTCTGCTTTTTTTCTGAAATAAGTGAAATTTCTGCAATTTTGCCCTAAAATAATTGAAATTTCTGAAATTTTGCCTCAAAATAAAGGAAATTTCTGGAATTTTGCCCCAAAATAAGTGGAATTTCTGTCTTTTGCCTCAAAATAAGGAGAATTTCTGTCTTTTTGCCCCACTATTAGGGGAATTTCTGCAATTTTGCTTTAAAATACGGGGAATTTCTGCCTTTTTGCCTGAAAATAAGAAGAATGCATAACTTTTTGCCATAAAAAAGGGAAATTTCATCATTTTTGGTCCAAAATAATGGGAATATCTGCTTTTTTGCCTCTAAATAAGTGGAATATCTGTCTTTTTCCCCAAAACAAAGGAAATTCCTGTTTTTTTTTTGCCCCAAAATAAGGAAAATTTCTGACTTATTACCCTGAAATAAGTGAAATTTCTGCAATTTTGCCCCAGAGTAAGGGAAATTTCTGCCTTTTTGTTCCCAAATAAGGGGAATTTCAGCCTTTTTACCTCAAAATAAGGGTAATTTCTGCATTTTTGCCACAAAATATTAGGAATTTCTGCCTTTTTGCCCCAAAATAAGGAAAATTTCTACCTTTTTTTCCTGAAATAAGTGAAATTTATGCAATTTTGCCCCAAAATAAGAGAAATTTCTGGAATTTTGCCCCAAAATAAGTGGAATTTCTGAGTTTTGCCCCAAAATAAGGAAAATTTCTGTCTTTTTGCCCCAACATATAGGGAATTCCTGCCTTTTTGCCCCACAATTAGGGGAATTTCTGCAATTTTGCTAAAAAACACGGGGAAATTCTGCCATTTTGCCCAAAAATAAGAAAAATGCCTACCTTTTTGCCATAAAAAAGAGAAATTTCTTCATTTTTGCTCCAAAATAAGTGGAATTTCTGTCTTTTTCCCCCAAAAACAAAGGGAATTTCTGTCTTTTTTGCCCAAAAATAAGGAAAATTTCTGACTTATTACCCTGAAATAAGTGGAATTTCTGCAATTTTGCCCCAAAATAAGGGAAATTTCTGCCTTTTTGCCCCGAAATAAGGGAAATTCACCATTTTACCTCAAAATAAGGGGAATTTCTGCATTTTTGCCACAAAATATTAGGAATTTCTGCCATTTTGCCCAAAAATAAGAAAAATTTCTGCCTTTTTTTCCTGAAATAAGTGAAATTTCTGCAATTTTGCCCAAAAATAAGTGAAATTTCTGCCTTTCTGCCCCCAAATAAGGGGAATTTGCGCATTTTTACCTCAAAATAAGAGGAATTTCTGCATATTTGCCCCAAAATATGAAAAATTTCTGCCTTTGTGCCCCCAAATAAGAAAATTTCTGCTTTATATTCTCAAATAAGTGAAATTTCTGCAATTTTGCCCCAAAATAAGTTAAATTTCTGCAATTTTGCCCCAAAATAAGTGAAATTTCTGGATTTTTGCCCAAAAATAAGTGGAATTTCTGAGTTTTGCCCCAAAATAAGGATTATTTCTCTCTTTTTGCACCAATATATAGGGAATTTCTGCCTTTTTGCCCCACATTTAGGGGAATTTCTGCAATTTTGCTCCAAAATAAGGGGAATTTCTGCTTTTTTGCCTCTAAATAAGTGGAATTTCTGTCTTTTTTCCCCAAAACAAAGGGAATTTCTGTCTTTTTTGCCCTAAAATAAGGAAAATTTCAGACTTATTACCCTGAAATAAGTGAAATTTCTGCAATTTTGCCCCAAAATAAGGGAAATTTCTGCCTTTTTGCCCCCAAATAAGGGAAATTTCAGCCTTTTTACCTCAAAATAAGGGTAATTTCTGCATTTTTGCCAAAAAATATTAGAAATTTCTGCCTTTTTGACCCAAAATAAGGAAAATTTCTGCAATTTTGCCCCAAAACAAGTGAAATTTCTGCAATTTTGCCCCAAAACAAGTGAAATTTCTCCAATTTTTCCCCAAAATAAGGGAAATTTCTGGATTTTTGCCCCAAAATAAGTGGAATTTCTGAGTTTTGCCCCAAAATAAGGAGAATTTCTGTCTTTTTACCCTAACATATAGGGAATTTCTGCCTTTTTGCCACACCATTGGGAGAATTTCTGCAATTATACTACAAAATACGAGGAATTTCTGCCTTTTTGCCCAAAAATAAGAAGCATGCATACCTTTTATCCATAAAAAAGAAAAATTTCTTCATTTTTGCTCCAAAATAAGGGGAATTTCTGCTTTTTTGCCTCTAAATAATTGGAATTTCTGTCTTTTTCCTCAAAAACAAAGGGAATTTCTGTCTTTTTTGCCACAAAATAAGAAAAATTTCTGACTTATTACCCTGAAATAAGTGAAATTTCTGCAATTTTGCCCCAAAATAAGGGAAAATTCTGCCTTTTTGCCCCCAAATAGGGGGAAATTCAGCCTTTTTACCTCAAAATAAGGGGAATTTCTGCATTTTTGCCATAAAATATGGGCAATTTCTTCATTTTTGCTCCAAAATAATAAAATTTCTGCTTTTTTTCTGAAATAAGTGAAATTTCTGCAATTTTGCCCTAAAATAATTGAAATTTCTGAAATTTTGCCTCAAAATAAAGGAAATTTCTGGAATTTTGCCCCAAAATAAGTGGAATTTCTGTCTTTTGCCTCAAAATAAGGAGAATTTCTGTCTTTTTGCCCCACAATTAGGGGAATTTCTGCAATTTTGCTTTAAAATACAGGGAATTGCTGCCTTTTTGCCTGAAAATAAGAAGAATGCATAACTTTTTGCCATAAAAAAGGGAAATTTCATCATTTTTGGTCCAAAATAATGGGAATATCTGCTTTTTTGCCTCTAAATAAGTGGAATATCTGTCTTTTTCCCCAAAACAAAGGAAATTCCTGTTTTTTTTTTGCCCCAAAATAAGGAAAATTTCTGACTTATTACCCTGAAATAAGTGAAATTTCTGCAATTTTGCCCCAGAGTAAGGGAAATTTCTGCCTTTTTGTTCCCAAATAAGGGGAATTTCAGCCTTTTTACCTCAAAATAAGGGTAATTTCTGCATTTTTGCCACAAAATATTAGGAATTTCTGCCTTTTTGCCCCAAAATAAGGAAAATTTCTACCTTTTTTTCCTGAAATAAGTGAAATTTATGCAATTTTGCCCCAAAATAAGAGAAATTTCTGGAATTTTGCCCCAAAATAAGTGGAATTTCTGAGTTTTGCCCCAAAATAAGGAAAATTTCTGTCTTTTTGCCCCAACATATAGGGAATTCCTGCCTTTTTGCCCCACAATTAGGGGAATTTCTGCAATTTTGCTAAAAAATACGGGGAAATTCTGCCATTTTGCCCAAAAATAAGAAAAATGCCTACCTTTTTGCCATAAAAAAGAGAAATTTCTTCATTTTTGCTCCAAAATAAGTGGAATTTCTGTCTTTTTCCCCCAAAAACAAAGGGAATTTCTGTCTTTTTTGCCCAAAAATAAGGAAAATTTCTGACTTATTACCCTGAAATAAGTGGAATTTCTGCAATTTTGCCCCAAAATAAGGGAAATTTCTGCCTTTTTGCCCCGAAATAAGGGAAATTCACCATTTTACATCAAAATAAGGGGAATTTCTGCATTTTTGCCACAAAATATTAGGAATTTCTGCCATTTTGCCCAAAAATAAGAAAAATTTCTGCCTTTTTTTCCTGAAATAAGTGAAATTTCTGCAATTTTGCCCAAAAATAAGTGAAATTTCTGCCTTTCTGCCCCCAAATAAGGGGAATTTGCGCATTTTTACCTCAAAATAAGAGGAATTTCTGCATATTTGCCCCAAAATATGAAATATTTCTGCCTTTGTGCCCCCAAATAAGAAAATTTCTGCTTTATATTCTCAAATAAGTGAAATTTCTGCAATTTTGCCCCAAAATAAGTTAAATTTCTGCAATTTTGCCCCAAAATAAGTGAAATTTCTGGATTTTTGCCCAAAAATAAGTGGAATTTCTGAGTTTTGCCCCAAAATAAGGATTATTTCTGTCTTTTTGCACCAATATATAGGGAATTTCTGCCTTTTTGCCCCACATTTAGGGGAATTTCTGCAATTTTGCTCCAAAATAAGGGGAATTTCTGCTTTTTTGCCTCTAAATAAGTGGAATTTCTGTCTTTTTTCCCCAAAACAAAGGGAATTTCTGTCTTTTTTGCCCTAAAATAAGGAAAATTTCAGACTTATTACCCTGAAATAAGTGAAATTTCTGCAATTTTGCCCCAAAATAAGGGAAATTTCTGCCTTTTTGCCCCCAAATAAGGGAAATTTCAGCCTTTTTACCTCAAAATAAGGGTAATTTCTGCATTTTTGCCAAAAAATATTAGAAATTTCTGCCTTTTTGACCCAAAATAAGGAAAATTTCTGCAATTTTGCCCCAAAACAAGTGAAATTTCTGCAATTTTGCCCCAAAACAAGTGAAATTTCTCCAATTTTTCCCCAAAATAAGGGAAATTTCTGGATTTTTGCCCCAAAATAAGTGGAATTTCTGAGTTTTGCCCCAAAATAAGGAGAATTTCTGTCTTTTTACCCTAACCTATAGGGAATTTCTGCCTTTTTGCCACACCATTGGGAGAATTTCAGCAATTATACTACAAAATACGAGGAATTTCTGCCTTTTTGCCCAAAAATAAGAAGCATGCATACCTTTTTTCCATAAAAAAGAAAAATTTCTTCATTTTTGCTCCAAAATAAGGGGAATTTCTGCTTTTTTGCCTCTAAATAATTGGAATTTCTGTCTTTTTTCTCAAAAACAAAGGGAATTTCTGTCTTTTTTGCCACAAAATAAGAAAAATTTCTGACTTATTACACTGAAATAAGTGAAATTTCTGCAATTTTGCCCCAAAATAAGGGAAATTTCTGCCTTTTTGCCCCTAAATAAGGGGAATTTCACCATTTTACCTCAATATAAAGGGAATTTCTGTATTTTTGCCACAAAATATTAGGAATTTCTGCATTTTTGCCCAAAAATATGGAAAATTTCTGCTATTTTTCCCTGAAATAAGTGAAATTTCTGCAATTTTGCCCCAAAATAAGAGAAATTTCTGCCTTTTTGCCCCCAAATAAGGGGAATTTCAGCCTTTTTATCTCAAAATAAGGGGAATTTCTGCATTTTTGCTGCAAAATATTAGATATTTCTGCCTTTTTGCCCCAAAATAAGAAAAATTTCTGCAATTTTGTACCAAAATAAAAGAAATTTCTGCCTTTTTGCCCGAAAATAAGAAAATTTCTGCTTTTTTCTGAAATAAGTGAAATTTCTGCAATTTTGCCCAAAATAATAGAAATTTCTTCAATTTTGCCTCAAAATAAGGCAAATTTCTCTAATTTTGCACAAAAATAAGTGGAATTTCTGTCTTTTGCCACAAAATATTTAGAATTTCTGCCTTTTTGTCCAAAAATAAGGAAAATTTCTGACCTTTTTCCCTGAAATAAGTGAAATTTCTGCAATTTTGCCCCAAAATATTGGAAATTTCTGGCTTTTTGCCCCCAAATAATGGGAATTTCAGACTTTTTACCTCAAAATAAGAGGAATTTCTGAATTTTTGGCACAAAATATTAGGAATTTCTGCCTTTTTGCCCAAAAATAAGGAAAATTTCTGCCTATTTTCTTTAAAATAAGTGAAATTTCTGCAGTTTTGCCCCTAAATAAGGGAAATTCTGGAATTTTGCCCAAAAATAAGTGGAATTTCTGAGTTCTGCCCCAAAATAAGGAGAATTTCTGTCTTTATGCACCAACATATAGGGAATTTCTTCCTTTTGCCCCACAATTAGGCGAAATTCTGCAATTTTGCTCCAAAATACAAGGAATTTCTGCCTTTTTGCCCGAAAATAAGAAGAATGCATATCTTTTTGCCATAAAAAAAAGAAATTTCTTCATTTTTGCTCCAAAATAAGGGGAATTTCTACTTTTTGCCTCTAAATAAGTGGAATTTCTGTTTTTTTCCCAATCAAAGAGAATTTCTGTCTTTTTTGCCCCAAAATAAGGGGAATTTCTGACTTAATACGATGAAATAAGTGAAATTTCAGCAATTTTGCCCCAAAATATGAGAAATTTCTGCCTTTTTGCCCCCAAATAAGGGGAATTTCAGCCTTTTACCTCAAAATAAGGGCAATTTCTGCATTTTCCCCAAAATATGGGAAATTTCTGCCTTTTTGCCCTAAAATAAGAAAAATATCTGCAACTTTGTACCAAAATAATTGAAATTTCTGTCTTTTTGCCCCAAAATAAGAAAATTTCTCCTTTTTTGAAATAAGTGAAATTTCTGCAATTTTGTCCCATAAAAAGTGAAATTTCTGCAATTTTGCCCCAAAATAAGGGAAATTTCTGGAATTTTGCCCAAAAATAAGTGGAATTTCTGAGTTTTGCTTCAAAATAAGGAGAATTTCTGTTTTTATGCCCCAACATATAGGGAATTTCTGCATTTTGCTTCACAAATAGTGGAATTTCTGCAATTTTGCTCCAAAATACGGGGTATTTCTGCCTTTTTGCCCGAAAATAAGAAGAATGCATACCTTTTTGCCATAAAAAAGGGAAATTTCTTCATTTTTGCTCCAAAATAAGGGGAATTTCTGCTTTTTGGCCTCTAAATAAGTGAAATTTCTGTCTTTTTTCTCCAAAAACAAAGGGAATTTCTGTCTTTTTTGCCCCAAAATAAGGAAAATTTCTGACTTATTATTCTGAAATAAGTGAAATTTCTGCAATTTTGCACCAAAATAAAAGAAATTTCTGCCTTTTTCCCCCAAATAAGGAGAATTTCAGCCTTTTTAAGTCAAAATAAGGGAAATTTCTCCATTTTTGCCACAAAATATTAAGAATTTCTGCCTTTTTGCCCCAAAATAAGAAAAATTTTTGCCTATTTTTTTGGAAATAAGGGAAATTTCTGCAATTTTGCCCCAAAATAAGTGAAATTTATGCAATTTTGCCCCAAAATAAGGGAAATTTCTGGAATTTTGCCCAAAAATAAGTGGAATTTCTGAGTTCTGCCCCAAAATAAGGAGAATTTCTGTCTTTATGCCCCAACATATAGGGAATTTCTGCCTTTTTGCCCCACAATTTGGCGAAATTCTGCAATTTTGCTCCAAAATACAACGAATTTCTGCCTTTTTGCCCGAAAATAAGAAGAATGCATACCTTTTTGTCATAAAAAAAGGGAAATTTCTTCATTTTTGCTCCAAAATAAAGGGAATTTCTACTTTTTTGCCTCTAAATAAGTGAAATTTTTTTTCCAAAACAAAGGGAATTTCTGTCTTTTTTGCCCCAAAATAAAGAAAATTTCTGACTTATTACCGTGAAATAAGTGAAATTTCAGCAATTTTGCCCCAAAATAAGAGAAATTTCTGCCTTTTTGCCCCCAAATAAGGGGAATTTCAGCCTTTTTACCTCAAAATAAGGGGAATTTCTACATTTTCCCCAAAATATGGGAAATTTCTGCCCTTGTGCCCCAAAATAAGAAAAATTTCTGCAACTTTGTACCAAAATAATAGAAATTTCTGCCTTTTGGCCCCAAAATAAAAAAATTTCTCCTTTTTTTGAAATAAGTGAAATTTCTGTAATTTTGTCCCATATAAAGTGAAATTTCTGCAATTTTGCCCCAAAATAAGGGAAATTTCTGGAATTTTGCCCAAAAATAAGTGGAATTTCTGAGTTTTGCTTCAAAATAAGGAGAATTTCTGTCTTTATGCCCCAACATATAGGGAATTTCTGAATTTTGCTTCACAAATAAGGGAATTTCTGCAATTTTGCTCCAAAATACGGGGAATTTCTGCCTTTTTGCCCAAAAATAAGAAGAATGCATACCTTTTTGCCATAAAAAAGGGAAATTTCTTCATTTTTGCTCCAAAATAAGGGGAATTTCTGCTTTTTGGCCTCTAAATAAGTGGAATTTCTCTTTTTCCTCCAAAAACAAAGGGAATTTCTGTCTTTTTTGCCCCAAAATAAGGAAAATTTCTGACTTACTATTCTGAAATAAGTGAAATTTCTGCAATTTTGCCCAAAAATAAAAGAAATTTCTGCCTTTTTGCCCACAAATAAGGGGAATTTCAGCCTTTTTACCTCAAAATAAGGGGAATTTCTGCATTTTTGCCACAAAATATTAGGAATTTCTGCCTTTTTGCCTTAAAATTAAGAAAATTTCTGCCTATTTTCCCTGAAATAAGTGAAATTTCTGCAATTTTGCCCCAAAATAAGTGAAATTTCTGCATTTTTGCCCCAAAATTAGGGAAATTTCTGGAATTTTGCCCCATAATAAGTTTAATTTCTGAGTTCTGCCCCAAAATAAGGAGAATTTCTGTCTTTCTTCCCCAACATATAGGGAATTTATGCCTTTTTGCCTCACAATTAGGGGAATTTCTGCAATTTATCTCCAATATACAAGGAATTTCTTCCTTTTTGCCCGAAAATAAGAAGAATGCATACCTCTTTTTTGCCATAAATAAGGAAAATTTCTTTATTTTTGCTCCAAAATAAGGGGAATTTCTGCTTTTTTGCCTCTAAATAAGTGGAATTTCTGTCTTTTCTCCCAAATCAAAGTGAATTTCTGTATTTTTTGCCCCAAAATAAAAAAAATTTCTGACTTATTACCCTGAAATAAGTGAAATTTCTGCAATTTTGCCCCAAAATATAGGAAATTTCTGCCTTTTTGCCCCCAAATAAGGGGAATTTCAGCCATTATACCCCAAAATAAGGAGAATTTCTGCATTTTTGCCCCAAAATATGGAAATTTCTGCCTTTTTGCTCCAAAATAAGAAAAATTTCTGCAATTTTGTACCAAAATAAAAGAAATTTCTGCCTTTTTGCCCCAAAATAATAAAATTTCTCCTCTTTTTCTGAAATAAGTGAAATATCTGCAATTTTGCCCCAAAATAAGTGAAATTTCTGCAAATTTGCCCCAAAATAAGGGAAATTTCTGGAATTTTGCCCCAAAGTAAGTGGAATTTTTGAGTTTTACCCCAAAATAAGAATAATTTCTGTCTTTCTGCCCCAACATATAGGGAATTTCTGCCTTTTTGCCTTACAATAAGGGGAATTTCTGCAATTTTGCTCCAAAATACGGGGAATTTCTGCCTTTTTGCCCGAAAATAAGTAGAATGCATAACTTTTTGCCATAAAAAAGGAAAATTTCTTCGTTTTCGCTCCAAAATAAAAGGAATTTCTGCTTTATTGCCTCTAAATAAGTGGAATTTCTGTCTTTTTCCCCCAAAACAAAGGGAATTTCTCTCTTTTTTGCCCCAAAACAAGGAAAATTTTTGACTTGTTACCCTGAAATAAGTGAAATTTCTTCAATTTTGCCCTAAAATAAGGGTAATTTCTGCCTTTTTGCCCCCAAGTAAGGGGAATTTCAGCCTTTTTACCTCAAAATAAGGGGAATTTCTGCATTTTTGCCAAAAAAATATTAGGAATTTCTGCCTTTTTGCCTCAAAATAAGGGAAATTTCTGCCTATTTTCCCTGAAATAAGTGAAATTTCTGCAATTCTGCCCCAAAATATGTGAAATTTCTGCAATTTTGCCCCAAAATATGGAAAATTTCTCGAATTTTGCACCAAAATAAGTGGAATTTCTGAGTTCTGCCCCAAAATGAAGAATATTTCTGTCTTTATGCCCCAACTATAGGAAATTTCTGCATTTGGCCCCAAAATTAGAGGAATTTCTGCAATTTTGATCCAAAATACAGGGAATTTCTGCCTTTTTGCCTGAAAATAAGAAGAATGCATACCTTTTTGCCATAAAAAAGGGAAATTTCTTCATTTTTGCTCCAAAATAATGGGAATTTCTGCTTTTTGGCCTCTAAATAAGTGGAATTTCTGTCTTTTTCCTTTAAAAACAAAAGGAATTTCTTTCTTTTTTGCCCCAAAATAAGGAAAATTTCTGACTTATTATTCTGGAATAAGTGAAATTTCTGCAATTTTGCCTTAAAATAAAAGAAATTTCTGCCTTTTTGCCCCCATATAAAGGGAATTTCAGCCTTTTTACCTCAAAATAAGGGGAAATTCTGCATTTTTGCCACAAAATATTAGGAATTTCTGCCTTTTTGCCCAAAAATAAGAAAAATTTCTGCTTATTTTCTTTGAAATAAGTGAAATTTCTGCAATTTTGCCCCAAAATAAGAGAAATTTCTGCAATTTTGCCCCAAAATAAGGGAAATTTCTGGAATTTTGCCCAAAAATAAATAAAATTTCTGAGTTCTGCCCCAAAATACGGAGAATTTCTGTCTTTCTGCCCCAACATATAGGGAATTTTTGCCTTTTTGCCTCACAATTAGGGAAATTTCTGCAATTTTTCTCCAATATACAAGGAATTTCTGCCTTTTTGCCCGAAAATAAGAAGAATGCATACCTTTTTGCCATATATAAGGAAAATTTCTTTATTTTTGCTCCAAAATAAGGGGAATTTCTGCTTTTTTGCCTCTAAATAAGTGGAATTTCTATCTTTTCTCCCAAATCAAAGTGAATTTCTGTATTTTTTGCCCCAAAATAAAAAAAAATTTCTGACTTATTACCCTGAAATAAGTGAAATTTCTGCAATTTTGCCCCAAAATAAGGGAAATTTCTGCCTTTTTGCCCCCAAATAAGGGGAATTTCAGCCATTATACCTCAAAATAAGGGGAATTTCTGCATTTTTGCCCCAAAATATGGAAATTTCTGCCTTTTTGCTCCAAAATAAGAAAAATTTCTGCAATTTTGTACCAAAATAAAAGAAATTTCTGCCTTTTTGCCCCAAAATAATAAAATTTCTCCTTTTTTTCTGAAATAAGTGAAATATCTGCAATTTTGCCCCAAAATAAGTGATATTTCTGCAAATTTGCCCCAAAATAAGGGAAATTTCTGGAATTTTGCCCCAAAGTAAGTGGAATTTATGAGTTTTACCCCAAAATAAGAATAATTTCTGTCTTTCTGCCCCAACATATAGGGAATTTCTGCCTTTTTGCCTTACAATTAGGGGAATTTCTGCAATTTTGCTCGAAAATACGGGGAATTTCTGCCTTTTTGCCCAAAAATAAGTAGAATGCATACCTTTTTGCCATAAAAAAGGAAAATTTCTTCATTTTCGCTCCAAAATAAAAGGAATTTCTGCTTTATTGCCTCTAAATAAGTGGAATTTCTGTCTTTTTCCCCCAAAACAAAGGGAATTTCTATCTTTTTTGCCCCAAAATAAGGAAAATTTCTGACTTATTTCCATTAAATAAGTGAAATTTCAGCAATTTTGCCCCAAAATATGAGAAATTTCAACCTTTTTGCCCCCAAATAAGGGGAATTTCAGCCTTTTACCTCAAAATAAGGGCAATTTCTGCATTTTCCCCAAAATATGGGAAATTTCTGACCTTTTGCCCCAAAATAAGAAAAATATCTGCAACTTTGTACCAAAATAATAGAAATTTCTGTCTTTTTGCCCACAAATAAGAAAATTTCTCCTTTTTTTTTTGAAATAAGTGAAATTTCTGCAATTTTGTCCCATAAAAAGTGAAATTTCTGCAATTTTTCCCCAAAATAAGGGAAATTTCTGGAATTTTGCCCAAAAATAAGTGGAATTTCTGAGTTTTGCTTCAAAATAAGGAGAATTTCTGTCTTTATGCACCAACATAAAGGGAATTTCTGCATTTTGCTTCACAAATAGGGGAATTTCTGCAATTTTGCTCCAAAATACGGGTATTTCTGCCTTTTTGCCCGAAAATAAGAAGAATGCATACATTTTTGCCATAAAAAAGGGAAATTTCTTCATTTTCGCTCCAAAATAAAAGGAATTTCTGCTTTTTGGCCTCTAAATAAGTGAAATTTCTGTCTTTTTTCTCCAAAAACAAAGGGAATTTCTGTCTTTTTTGCCCCAAAATAAGGAAAATTTCTGACTTATTATTCTGAAATAAGTGAAATTTCTGCAATTTTG
This sequence comes from Micromys minutus, assembly GCF_963924665.1. Lineage (NCBI taxonomy): Eukaryota > Metazoa > Chordata > Mammalia > Rodentia > Muridae > Micromys > Micromys minutus. Next base: position 397,350 of record NW_027667760.1, read on the forward strand.
CACCAAAATAAAAGAAATTTCTGCCTTTTTCCCCCAAATAAAGAGAATTTCAGCTTTTTTAACTCAAAATAAGGAAAATTTCTGCATTTTTGCCACAAAATATTAAGAATTTCTGCCTTTTTGCCCCAAAATAAGAAAAATTTTTGCCTATTTTTTGGAAATAAGTGAAGTTTCTGCAATTTTGCCCCAAAATAAGTGAAATTTATGCAATTTTGCCCCAAAATAAGGGAAATTTCTGGAATTTTGCCCAAAAATAAGTGGAATTTCTGAGTTCTGCCCCAAAATAAGGAGAATTTCTGTCTTTATGCCCCAACATATAGGGAATTTCTGCCTTTTCCCCACAATTAGGCGAAATTCTGCAATTTTGCTCCAAAATACAACGAATTTCTGCCTTTTTGCCCGAAAATAAGAAGAATGCATACCTTTTTGTCATAAAAAAGGGAAATTTCTTCATTTTTGCTCCAAAATAAAGGGAATTTCTACTTTTTTGCCTCTAAATAAGTGGAATTTTTTTTTCCAAAACAAAGGGAATTTCTGTCTTTTTTGCCCCAAAATAAAGAAAATTTCTGACTTATTACCGTGAAATAAGTGAAATTTCAGCAATTTTGCCCCAAAATAAGAGAAATTTCTGCCTTTTTGCCCCCAAATAAGGGGAATTTCAGCCTTTTTACCTCAAAATAAGGGGAATTTCTACATTTTCCCCAAAATATGGGAAATTTCTGCCCTTGTGCCCCAAAAAAAGAAAAATTTCTGCAACTTTGTAAAAAATAATAGAAATTTCTGCCTTTTTGCCCCAAAATAAGAAAATTTCTCCTTTTTTTGAAATAAGTGAAATTTCTGTAATTTTGTCCCATATAAAGTGAAATTTCTGCAATTTTGCCCCAAAATAAGGGAAATTTCTGCAATTTTGCCCCAAAATATGGGAAATTTCTGCCTTTTTGTCCCCAAATAATGGGAATTTCAGCTTTTTTACCTCAAAATAAGGGGAATTTCTGAATTTTTGCCACAAAATATTAGGAATTTCTGCCTTTTTGCCCAAAAATAAGAAAAATTTTTGCCTATTTTCTTTGAAATAAGTGAAATTTCTGCAATTTTGCCCCAAAATAAGTGAAATTTCTGCAATTTTGCCCCTAAATAAGGGAAATTTCTGGAATTTTGCCCAAAAATAAGTGGAATTTCTGAGTTCTGCCCCAAAATAGGAGAATTTCTGTCTTTATGCACCAACATATAGGGAATTTCTGCCTTTTTGCCCCACAATTAGGCGAAATTCTGCAATTTTGCTCCAAAATACAAGGAATTTCTGCCTTTTTGCCCGAAAATAAGAAGAATGCATATCTTTTTGCCATAAAAAAAAGAAATTTCTTCATTTTTGCTCCAAAATAAGGGGAATTTCTACTTTTTGCCTCTAAATAAGTGGAATTTCTGTTTTTTTCCAAAACAAAGGGAATTTCTGTTTTTTTTGCCCCAAAATAAGGAAAATTTCTGACTAAATACGATGAAATAAGTGAAATTTCAGCAATTTTGCCCCAAAATAAGGGAAATTTCTGCCTTTTTGCCCCCAAATAAGGGGAATTTCAGCCATTATACCTCAAAATAAGGGGAATTTCTGCATTTTTGCCCCATAATATGGAAATTTCTGCCTTTTTGCTCCAAAATAAGAAAAATTTCTGCAATTTTGTACAAAAATAAAAGAAATTTCTGCCTTTTTGCCCCAAAATAATAAAATTTCTCCTTTTTTTCTGAAATAAGTGAAATATCTGCAATTTTGCCCCAAAATAAGTGATATTTCTGCAAATTTGCCCCAAAATAAGGGAAATTTCTGGAATTTTGCCCCAAAGTAAGTGGAATTTATGAGTTTTACCCCAAAATAAGAATAATTTCTGTCTTTCTGCCCCAACATATAGGGAATTTCTGCCTTTTTGCCTTACAATAAGGGGAATTTCTGCAATTTTGCTCAAAAATACGGGGAATTTCTGCCTTTTTGCCCGAAAATAAGTAGAATGCATACCTTTTTGCCATAAAAAAGGAAAATATCTTCATTTTCGCTCCAAAATAAAAGGAATTTCTGCTTTATTGCCTCTAAATAAGTGGAATTTCTGTCTTTTTCCCCCAAAACAAAGGGAATTTCTATCTTTTTTGCCCCAAAATAAGGAAAATTTCTGACTTATTTCCATTAAATAAGTGAAATTTCAGCAATTTTGCCCCAAAATATGAGAAATTTCAACCTTTTTGCCCCCAAATAAGGGGAATTTCAGCCTTTTACCTCAAAATAAGGGCAATTTCTGCATTTTCCCCAAAATATGGGAAATTTCTGACCTTTTGCCCCAAAATAAGAAAAATATCTGAAACTTTGTAACAAAATAATAGAAATTTCTGTCTTTTTGCCCCAAAATAATAAAATTTCTCCTTTTTTTTGAAATAAGTGAAATTTCTGCAATTCTGTCCCATAAAAAGTGAAATTTCTGCAATTTTGCCCCAAAATAAGGGAAATTTCTGGAATTTTGCCCTAAAATAAGTGGAATTTCTGAGTTTTGCTTCAAAATAAGGAGAATTTCTGTCTTTATACACCAACATATAGGGAATTTCTGCATTTTGCTTCACAAATAGGGGAATTTCTGCAATTTTGCTCGAAAATACGGGGTATTTCTGCCTTTTTGCCCGAAAATAAGAAGAATGCATACATTTTTGCCATAAAAAAGAGAAATTTCTTCATTTTCGCTCCAAAATAAAAGGAATTTCTGCTTTTTGGCCTCTAAATAAGTGAAATTTCTGTCTTTTTTCTCCAAAAACAAAGGGAATTTCTGTCTTTTGTGCCCCAAAATAATGAAAATTTCTGACTTATTATTCTGAAATAAGTGAAATTTCTGCAATTTTGCACCAAAATAAAAGAAATTTCTGCCTTTTTCCCCCAAATAAAGAGAATTTCAGCCTTTTTAACTCAAAATAAGGAAAATTTCTGCATTTTTGCCACAAAATATTAAGAATTTCTGCTTTTTTGCCCCAAAATAAGAAAATTTTTGCCTATTTTTTGGAAATAAGCGAAGTTTCTGCAATTTTGCCCCAAAATAAGTGAAATTTCTGCAATTTTGCCCCAAAATAAGGGAAATTTCTGGAATTTTGCCCAAAAATAAGTGGAATTTCTGAGTTCTGCCCCAAAATAAGGAGAATTTCTGTCTTTATGCCCCAACATATAGGGAATTTCTGCCTTTTTGCCCCACAATTAGGCGAAATTCTGCAATTTTGCTCCAAAATACAACGAATTTCTGCCTTTTTGCCCGAAAATAAGAAGAATGCATACCTTTTTGTCATAAAAAAGGGAAATTTCTTCATTTTTGCTCCAAAATAAAGGGAATTTCTACTTTTTTGCCTCTAAATAAGTGGAATTTTTTTTTCCAAAACAAAGGGAATTTCTGTCTTTTTTGCCCCAAAATAAAGAAAATTTCTGACTTATTACCGTGAAATAAGTGAAATTTCAGCAATTTTGCCCCAAAATAAGAGAAATTTCTGCCTTTTTGCCCCCAAATGAGGGGAATTTCAGCCTTTTTACCTCAAAATAAGGGGAATTTCTACATTTTCCCCAAAATATGGGAAATTTCTGCCCTTGTGCCCCAAAAAAAGAAAAATTTCTGCAACTTTTTAAAAAATAATAGAAATTTCTGCCTTTTTGCCCCAAAATAAGAAAATTTCTCCTTTTTTTGAAATATGTGAAATTTCTGTAATTTTGTCCCATAAAAAGTGAAATTTCTGCAATTTTGCCCCAAAATAAGGGAAATTTCTGCAATTTTGCCCCAAAATATGGGAAATTTCTGCCTTTTTGCCCCCAAATAATGGGAATTTCAGCCTTTTTACCTCAAAATAAGGGGAATTTCTGAATTTTTGCCACAAAATATTAGGAATTTCTGCCTTTTTGCCCAAAAATAAGAAAAATTTCTGCCTATTTTCTTTGAAATAAGTGAAATTCTGCAATTTTGCCCCAAAATAAGTGAAATTTCTGCAATTTTGCCCCTAAATAAGGGAAATTTCTGGAATTTTGCCCAAAAATAAGTGGAATTTCTGAGTTCTGCCCCAAAATAGGAGAATTTCTGTCTTTATGCACCAACATATAGGGAATTTCTGCCTTTTTGCCCCACAATTAGGCGAAATTCTGCAATTTTGCTCCAAAATACAAGGAATTTCTGCCTTTTTGCCCGAAAATAAGAAGAATGCATATCTTTTTGCCATAAAAAAAAGAAATTTCTTCATTTTTGCTCCAAAATAAGGGGAATTTCTACTTTTTGCCTCTAAATAAGTGGAATTTCTGTTTTTTTCGCAAACAAAGGGAATTTCTGTCTTTTTTGCCCCAAAATAAGGAAAATTTCTGACTAAATACGATGAAATAAGTGAAATTTCAGCAATTTTGCCCCAAAATATGAGAAATTTCTGCCTTTTTGCACCCAAATAAGGGGAATTTCAGCCTTTTACCTCAAAATAAGGGAAATTTCTGCATTTTCCCCAAAATATAGGAAATTTCTGCCTTTTTGCCCCAAAATAAGAAAAATATCTGCAACTTTGTACCAAAATAATAGAAATTTCTGTCTTTTTGCCCCAAAATAAGAAAATTTCTCCTTTTTTTGAAATAAGTGAAATTTCTGTAATTTTGTCCCATAAAAAGTGAAATTTCTGCAATTTTGCCCCAAAATAAGGGAAATTTCTGGAATATTGCCCAAAAATAAGTTGAATTTCTGAGTTTTGCTTCAAAATAAGGAGAGTTTCTGTCTTTATCCCCCAACATATAGGGAATTTCTGCATTTTGCCTCACAAATAGTGGAATTTCTGCAATTTTGCTCCAAAATACGGGGTATTTCTGCCTTTTTGCCCGAAAATAAGAAGAATGCATACCTTTTTGCCATAAAAAAGGGAAATTTCTTCATTTTTGCTCCAAAATAAGGGGAATTTCTGCTTTTTGGCCTCTAAATAAGTGAAATTTCTGTCTTTTTTCTCCAAAAACAAAGGGAATTTCTGTCTTTTGTGCCCCAAAATAAGGAAAATTTCTGACTTATTATTCTGAAATAAGTGAAATTTCTGCAATTTTGCACCAAAATAAAAGAAATTTCTGCCTTTTTCCCCCAAATAAAGAGAATTTCAGCCTTTTTAACTCAAAATAAGGAAAATTTCTGCATTTTTGCCACAAAATATTAAGAATTTCTGCTTTTTTGCCCCAAAATAAGAAAATTTTTGCCTATTTTTTGGAAATAAGCGAAGTTTCTGCAATTTTGCCCCAAAATAAGTGAAATTTATGCAATTTTGCCCCAAAATAAGGGAAATTTCTGGAATTTTGCCCAAAAATAAGTGGAATTTCTGAGTTCTGCCCCAAAATAAGGAGAATTTCTGTCTTTATGCCCCAACATATAGGGAATTTCTGCCTTTTTGCCCCACAATTAGGGGAAATTCTGCAATTTTGCTCCAAAATACAACGAATTTCTGCCTTTTTGCCCGAAAATAAGAAGAATGCATACCTTTTTGTCATAAAAAAGGGAAATTTCTTCATTTTTGCTCCAAAATAAAGGGAATTTCTACTTTTTTGCCTCTAAATAAGTGGAATTTTTTTTTCCAAAACAAAGGGAATTTCTGTCTTTTTTGCCCCAAAATAAAGAAAATTTCTGACTTATTACCGTGAAATAAGTGAAATTTCAGCAATTTTGCCCCAAAATAAGAGAAATTTCTGCCTTTTTGCCCCCAAATGAGGGGAATTTCAGCCTTTTTACCTCAAAATAAGGGGAATTTCTACATTTTCCCCAAAATATGGGAAATTTCTGCCCTTGTGCCCCAAAAAAAGAAAAATTTCTGCAACTTTTTAAAAAATAATAGAAATTTCTGCCTTTTTGCCCCAAAATAAAAAAATTTCTCCTTTTTTTGAAATATGTGAAATTTCTGTAATTTTGTCCCATAAAAAGTGAAATTTCTGCAATTTTGCCCCAAAATAAGGGAAATTTCTGCAATTTTGCCCCAAAATATGGGAAATTTCTGCCTTTTTGCCCCCAAATAATGGGAATTTCAGCCTTTTTACCTCAAAATAAGGGGAATTTCTGAATTTTTGCCACAAAATATTAGGAATTTCTGCCTTTTTGCCCAAAAATAAGAAAAATTTCTGCCTATTTTCTTTGAAATAAGTGAAATTCTGCAATTTTGCCCCAAAATAAGTGAAATTTCTGCAATTTTGCCCCTAAATAAGGGAAATTTCTGGAATTTTGCCCAAAAATAAGTGGAATTTCTGAGTTCTGCCCCAAAATAGGAGAATTTCTGTCTTTATGCACCAACATATAGGGAATTTCTGCCTTTTTGCCCCACAATTAGGCGAAATTCTGCAATTTTGCTCCAAAATACAAGGAATTTCTGCCTTTTTGCCCGAAAATAAGAAGAATGCATATCTTTTTGCCATAAAAAAAAGAAATTTCTTCATTTTTGCTCCAAAATAAGGGGAATTTCTACTTTTTGCCTCTAAATAAGTGGAATTTCTGTTTTTTTCGCAAACAAAGGGAATTTCTGTCTTTTTTGCCCCAAAATAAGGAAAATTTCTGACTAAATACGATGAAATAAGTGAAATTTCAGCAATTTTGCCCCAAAATATGAGAAATTTCTGCCTTTTTGCACCCAAATAAGGGGAATTTCAGCCTTTTACCTCAAAATAAGGGAAATTTCTGCATTTTCCCCAAAATATAGGAAATTTCTGCCTTTTTGCCCCAAAATAAGAAAAATATCTGCAACTTTGTACCAAAATAATAGAAATTTCTGTCTTTTTGCCCCAAAATAAGAAAATTTCTCCTTTTTTTGAAATAAGTGAAATTTCTGTAATTTTGTCCCATAAAAAGTGAAATTTCTGCAATTTTGCCCCAAAATAAGGGAAATTTCTGGAATATTGCCCAAAAATAAGTTGAATTTCTGAGTTTTGCTTCAAAATAAGGAGAGTTTCTGTCTTTATCCCCCAACATATAGGGAATTTCTGCATTTTGCCTCACAAATAGTGGAATTTCTGCAATTTTGCTCCAAAATACGGGGTATTTCTGCCTTTTTGCCCGAAAATAAGAAGAATGCATACCTTTTTGCCATAAAAAAGGGAAATTTCTTCATTTTTGCTCCAAAATAAGGGGAATTTCTGCTTTTTGGCCTCTAAATAAGTGAAATTTCTGTCTTTTTTCTCCAAAAACAAAGGGAATTTCTGTCTTTTGTGCCCCAAAATAAGGAAAATTTCTGACTTATTATTCTGAAATAAGTGAAATTTCTGCAATTTTGCACCAAAATAAAAGAAATTTCTGCCTTTTTCCCCCAAATAAAGAGAATTTCAGCCTTTTTAACTCAAAATAAGGAAAATTTCTGCATTTTTGCCACAAAATATTAAGAATTTCTGCTTTTTTGCCCCAAAATAAGAAAATTTTTGCCTATTTTTTGGAAATAAGCGAAGTTTCTGCAATTTTGCCCCAAAATAAGTGAAATTTATGCAATTTTGCCCCAAAATAAGGGAAATTTCTGGAATTTTGCCCAAAAATAAGTGGAATTTCTGAGTTCTGCCCCAAAATAAGGAGAATTTCTGTCTTTATGCCCCAACATATAGGGAATTTCTGCCTTTTTGCCCCACAATTAGGGGAAATTCTGCAATTTTGCTCCAAAATACAACGAATTTCTGCCTTTTTGCCCGAAAATAAGAAGAATGCATACCTTTTTGTCATAAAAAAGGGAAATTTCTTCATTTTTGCTCCAAAATAAAGGGAATTTCTACTTTTTTGCCTCTAAATAAGTGGAATTTTTTTTTCCAAAACAAAGGGAATTTCTGTCTTTTTTGCCCCAAAATAAAGAAAATTTCTGACTTATTACCGTGAAATAAGTGAAATTTCAGCAATTTTGCCCCAAAATAAGAGAAATTTCTGCCTTTTTGCCCCCAAATGAGGGGAATTTCAGCCTTTTTACCTCAAAATAAGGGGAATTTCTACATTTTCCCCAAAATATGGGAAATTTCTGCCCTTGTGCCCCAAAAAAAGAAAAATTTCTGCAACTTTTTAAAAAATAATAGAAATTTCTGCCTTTTTGCCCCAAAATAAAAAAATTTCTCCTTTTTTTGAAATATGTGAAATTTCTGTAATTTTGTCCCATAAAAAGTGAAATTTCTGCAATTTTGCCCCAAAATAAGGGAAATTTCTGCAATTTTGCCCCAAAATATGGGAAATTTCTGCCTTTTTGCCCCCAAATAATGGGAATTTCAGCCTTTTTACCTCAAAATAAGGGGAATTTCTGAATTTTTGCCACAAAATATTAGGAATTTCTGCCTTTTTGCCCAAAAATAAGAAAAATTTCTGCCTATTTTCTTTGAAATAAGTGAAATTCTGCAATTTTGCCCCAAAATAAGTGAAATTTCTGCAATTTTGCCCCTAAATAAGGGAAATTTCTGGAATTTTGCCCAAAAATAAGTGGAATTTCTGAGTTCTGCCCCAAAATAGGAGAATTTCTGTCTTTATGCACCAACATATAGGGAATTTCTGCCTTTTTGCCCCACAATTAGGCGAAATTCTGCAATTTTGCTCCAAAATACAAGGAATTTCTGCCTTTTTGCCCGAAAATAAGAAGAATGCATATCTTTTTGCCATAAAAAAAAGAAATTTCTTCATTTTTGCTCCAAAATAAGGGGAATTTCTACTTTTTGCCTCTAAATAAGTGGAATTTCTGTTTTTTTCGCAAACAAAGGGAATTTCTGTCTTTTTTGCCCCAAAATAAGGAAAATTTCTGACTAAATACGATGAAATAAGTGAAATTTCAGCAATTTTGCCCCAAAATATGAGAAATTTCTGCCTTTTTGCACCCAAATAAGGGGAATTTCAGCCTTTTACCTCAAAATAAGGGAAATTTCTGCATTTTCCCCAAAATATAGGAAATTTCTGCCTTTTTGCCCCAAAATAAGAAAAATATCTGCAACTTTGTACCAAAATAATAGAAATTTCTGTCTTTTTGCCCCAAAATAAGAAAATTTCTCCTTTTTTTGAAATAAGTGAAATTTCTGTAATTTTGTCCCATAAAAAGTGAAATTTCTGCAATTTTGCCCCAAAATAAGGGAAATTTCTGGAATATTGCCCAAAAATAAGTTGAATTTCTGAGTTTTGCTTCAAAATAAGGAGAGTTTCTGTCTTTATCCCCCAACATATAGGGAATTTCTGCATTTTGCCTCACAAATAGTGGAATTTCTGCAATTTTGCTCCAAAATACGGGGTATTTCTGCCTTTTTGCCCGAAAATAAGAAGAATGCATACCTTTTTGCCATAAAAAAGGGAAATTTCTTCATTTTTGCTCCAAAATAAGGGGAATTTCTGCTTTTTGGCCTCTAAATAAGTGAAATTTCTGTCTTTTTTCTCCAAAAACAAAGGGAATTTCTGTCTTTTGTGCCCCAAAATAAGGAAAATTTCTGACTTATTATTCTGAAATAAGTGAAATTTCTGCAATTTTGCACCAAAATAAAAGAAATTTCTGCCTTTTTCCCCCAAATAAAGAGAATTTCAGCCTTTTTAACTCAAAATAAGGAAAATTTCTGCATTTTTGCCACAAAATATTAAGAATTTCTGCTTTTTTGCCCCAAAATAAGAAAATTTTTGCCTATTTTTTGGAAATAAGCGAAGTTTCTGCAATTTTGCCCCAAAATAAGTGAAATTTATGCAATTTTGCCCCAAAATAAGGGAAATTTCTGGAATTTTGCCCAAAAATAAGTGGAATTTCTGAGTTCTGCCCCAAAATAAGGAGAATTTCTGTCTTTATGCCCCAACATATAGGGAATTTCTGCCTTTTTGCCCCACAATTAGGGGAAATTCTGCAATTTTGCTCCAAAATACAACGAATTTCTGCCTTTTTGCCCGAAAATAAGAAGAATGCATACCTTTTTGTCATAAAAAAGGGAAATTTCTTCATTTTTGCTCCAAAATAAAGGGAATTTCTACTTTTTTGCCTCTAAATAAGTGGAATTTTTTTTTCCAAAACAAAGGGAATTTCTGTCTTTTTTGCCCCAAAATAAAGAAAATTTCTGACTTATTACCGTGAAATAAGTGAAATTTCAGCAATTTTGCCCCAAAATAAGAGAAATTTCTGCCTTTTTGCCCCCAAATGAGGGGAATTTCAGCCTTTTTACCTCAAAATAAGGGGAATTTCTACATTTTCCCCAAAATATGGGAAATTTCTGCCCTTGTGCCCCAAAAAAAGAAAAATTTCTGCAACTTTTTAAAAAATAATAGAAATTTCTGCCTTTTTGCCCCAAAATAAAAAAATTTCTCCTTTTTTTGAAATATGTGAAATTTCTGTAATTTTGTCCCATAAAAAGTGAAATTTCTGCAATTTTGCCCCAAAATAAGGGAAATTTCTGCAATTTTGCCCCAAAATATGGGAAATTTCTGCCTTTTTGCCCCCAAATAATGGGAATTTCAGCCTTTTTACCTCAAAATAAGGGGAATTTCTGAATTTTTGCCACAAAATATTAGGAATTTCTGCCTTTTTGCCCAAAAATAAGAAAAATTTCTGCCTATTTTCTTTGAAATAAGTGAAATTCTGCAATTTTGCCCCAAAATAAGTGAAATTTCTGCAATTTTGCCCCTAAATAAGGGAAATTTCTGGAATTTTGCCCAAAAATAAGTGGAATTTCTGAGTTCTGCCCCAAAATAGGAGAATTTCTGTCTTTATGCACCAACATATAGGGAATTTCTGCCTTTTTGCCCCACAATTAGGCGAAATTCTGCAATTTTGCTCCAAAATACAAGGAATTTCTGCCTTTTTGCCCGAAAATAAGAAGAATGCATATCTTTTTGCCATAAAAAAAAGAAATTTCTTCATTTTTGCTCCAAAATAAGGGGAATTTCTACTTTTTGCCTCTAAATAAGTGGAATTTCTGTTTTTTTCGCAAACAAAGGGAATTTCTGTCTTTTTTGCCCCAAAATAAGGAAAATTTCTGACTAAATACGATGAAATAAGTGAAATTTCAGCAATTTTGCCCCAAAATATGAGAAATTTCTGCCTTTTTGCACCCAAATAAGGGGAATTTCAGCCTTTTACCTCAAAATAAGGGAAATTTCTGCATTTTCCCCAAAATATAGGAAATTTCTGCCTTTTTGCCCCAAAATAAGAAAAATATCTGCAACTTTGTACCAAAATAATAGAAATTTCTGTCTTTTTGCCCCAAAATAAGAAAATTTCTCCTTTTTTTGAAATAAGTGAAATTTCTGTAATTTTGTCCCATAAAAAGTGAAATCTCTGCAATTTTGCCCCAAAATAAGGGAAATTTCTGGAATATTGCCCAAAAATAAGTTGAATTTCTGAGTTTTGCTTCAAAATAAGGAGAGTTTCTGTCTTTATCCCCCAACATATAGGGAATTTCTGCATTTTGCCTCACAAATAGTGGAATTTCTGCAATTTTGCTCCAAAATACGGGGTATTTCTGCCTTTTTGCCCGAAAATAAGAAGAATGCATACCTTTTTGCCATAAAAAAGGGAAATTTCTTCATTTTTGCTCCAAAATAAGGGGAATTTCTGCTTTTTGGCCTCTAAATAAGTGAAATTTCTGTCTTTTTTCTCCAAAAACAAAGGGAATTTCTGTCTTTTGTGCCCCAAAATAAGGAAAATTTCTGACTTATTATTCTGAAATAAGTGAAATTTCTGCAATTTTGCACCAAAATAAAAGAAATTTCTGCCTTTTTCCCCCAAATAAAGAGAATTTCAGCCTTTTTAACTCAAAATAAGGAAAATTTCTGCATTTTTGCCACAAAATATTAAGAATTTCTGCTTTTTTGCCCCAAAATAAGAAAATTTTTGCCTATTTTTTGGAAATAAGCGAAGTTTCTGCAATTTTGCCCCAAAATAAGTGAAATTTATGCAATTTTGCCCCAAAATAAGGGAAATTTCTGGAATTTTGCCCAAAAATAAGTGGAATTTCTGAGTTCTGCCCCAAAATAAGGAGAATTTCTGTCTTTATGCCCCAACATATAGGGAATTTCTGCCTTTTTGCCCCACAATTAGGGGAAATTCTGCAATTTTGCTCCAAAATACAACGAATTTCTGCCTTTTTGCCCGAAAATAAGAAGAATGCATACCTTTTTGTCATAAAAAAGGGAAATTTCTTCATTTTTGCTCCAAAATAAAGGGAATTTCTACTTTTTTGCCTCTAAATAAGTGGAATTTTTTTTTCCAAAACAAAGGGAATTTCTGTCTTTTTTGCCCCAAAATAAAGAAAATTTCTGACTTATTACCGTGAAATAAGTGAAATTTCAGCAATTTTGCCCCAAAATAAGAGAAATTTCTGCCTTTTTGCCCCCAAATGAGGGGAATTTCAGCCTTTTTACCTCAAAATAAGGGGAATTTCTACATTTTCCCCAAAATATGGGAAATTTCTGCCCTTGTGCCCCAAAAAAAGAAAAATTTCTGCAACTTTTTAAAAAATAATAGAAATTTCTGCCTTTTTGCCCCAAAATAAAAAAATTTCTCCTTTTTTTGAAATATGTGAAATTTCTGTAATTTTGTCCCATAAAAAGTGAAATTTCTGCAATTTTGCCCCAAAATAAGGGAAATTTCTGCAATTTTGCCCCAAAATATGGGAAATTTCTGCCTTTTTGCCCCCAAATAATGGGAATTTCAGCCTTTTTACCTCAAAATAAGGGGAATTTCTGAATTTTTGCCACAAAATATTAGGAATTTCTGCCTTTTTGCCCAAAAATAAGAAAAATTTCTGCCTATTTTCTTTGAAATAAGTGAAATTCTGCAATTTTGCCCCAAAATAAGTGAAATTTCTGCAATTTTGCCCCTAAATAAGGGAAATTTCTGGAATTTTGCCCAAAAATAAGTGGAATTTCTGAGTTCTGCCCCAAAATAGGAGAATTTCTGTCTTTATGCACCAACATATAGGGAATTTCTGCCTTTTTGCCCCACAATTAGGCGAAATTCTGCAATTTTGCTCCAAAATACAAGGAATTTCTGCCTTTTTGCCCGAAAATAAGAAGAATGCATATCTTTTTGCCATAAAAAAAAGAAATTTCTTCATTTTTGCTCCAAAATAAGGGGAATTTCTACTTTTTGCCTCTAAATAAGTGGAATTTCTGTTTTTTTCGCAAACAAAGGGAATTTCTGTCTTTTTTGCCCCAAAATAAGGAAAATTTCTGACTAAATACGATGAAATAAGTGAAATTTCAGCAATTTTGCCCCAAAATATGAGAAATTTCTGCCTTTTTGCACCCAAATAAGGGGAATTTCAGCCTTTTACCTCAAAATAAGGGAAATTTCTGCATTTTCCCCAAAATATAGGAAATTTCTGCCTTTTTGCCCCAAAATAAGAAAAATATCTGCAACTTTGTACCAAAATAATAGAAATTTCTGTCTTTTTGCCCCAAAATAAGAAAATTTCTCCTTTTTTTGAAATAAGTGAAATTTCTGTAATTTTGTCCCATAAAAAGTGAAATTTCTGCAATTTTGCCCCAAAATAAGGGAAATTTCTGGAATATTGCCCAAAAATAAGTTGAATTTCTGAGTTTTGCTTCAAAATAAGGAGAGTTTCTGTCTTTATCCCCCAACATATAGGGAATTTCTGCATTTTGCCTCACAAATAGTGGAATTTCTGCAATTTTGCTCCAAAATACGGGGTATTTCTGCCTTTTTGCCCGAAAATAAGAAGAATGCATACCTTTTTGCCATAAAAAAGGGAAATTTCTTCATTTTTGCTCCAAAATAAGGGGAATTTCTGCTTTTTGGCCTCTAAATAAGTGAAATTTCTGTCTTTTTTTCTCCAAAAACAAAGGGAATTTCTGTCTTTTTTGCCCCAAAATAAGGAAAATTTCTGACTTATTATTCTGAAATAAGTGAAATTTCTGCAATTTTGCACCAAAATAAAAGAAATTTCTGCCTTTTTCCCCCAAATAAGGAGAATTTCAGCCTTTTTAACTCAAAATAAGGGAAATTTCTGCATTTTTGGCACAAAATATTAAGAATTTCTGCCTTTTTGCCCAAAATTAGAAAAATTTTTGCCTATTTTTTTGGAAATAAGTGAAATTTCTGCAATTTTGCTCCAAAATAAGTGAAATTTATGCAATTTTGCCCCAAAATAAGGGAAATTTCTGGAATTTTGCCCAAAAATAAGTGGAATTTCTGAGTTCTGCCCCAAAATAAGGAGAATTTCTGTCTTTATGCCCCAACATATAGGGAATTTCTGCCGTTTTGCCCCACAATTAGGCGAAATTCTGCAATTTTGCTCCAAAATACAACGAATTTCTGCCTTTTTGCCCGAAAATAAGAAGAATGCATACCTTTTTGTCATAAAAAAGGGAAATTTCTTCATTTTTGCTCCAAAATAAAGGGAATTTCTACTTTTTTGCCTCTAAATAAGTGGAATTTTTTTTCCAAAACAAAGGGAATTTCTGTCTTTTTTGCCCCAAAATAAAGAAAATTTCTGACTTATTACCGTGAAATAAGTGAAATTTCAGTAATTTTGCCCCAAAATAAGAGAAATTTCTGCCTTTTTGCCCCCAAATAAGGGGAATTTCATCCTTTTTACCTAAAAGTAAGGGGAATTTCTACATTTTCCCCAAATTATGGGAAATTTCTGCCCTTGTGCCCCAAAATAAGAAAAATTTCTGCAACTTTGTACCAAAATAATAGAAATTTCTGCCTTTTTGCCCCAAAATAAGAAAATTTCTCCTTTTTTTGAAATAAGTGAAATTTCTGTAATTTTGTCCCATAAAAAGTGAAATTTCTGCAATTTTGCCCCAAAATAAGGGAAATTTCTGGAATTTTGCCCAAAAATAAGTTGAATTTCTGAGTTTTGCTTCAAAATAAGGAGAGTTTCTGTCTTTATCCCCCAACATATAGGGAATTTCTGCATTTTGCCTCACAAATAGTGGAATTTCTGCAATTTTGCTCCAAAATACGGGGTATTTCTGCCTTTTTGCCCGAAAATAAGAAGAATGCATACCTTTTTGCCATAAAAAAGGGAAATTTCTTCATTTTTGCTCCAAAATAAGGGGAATTTCTGCTTTTTGGCCTCTAAATAAGTGAAATTTCTGTCTTTTTTCTCCAAAAACAAAGGGAATTTCTGTCTTTTTTGCCCCAAAATAAGGAAAATTTCTGACTTATTATTCTGAAATAAGTGAAATTTCTGCAATTTTGCACCAAAATAAAAGAAATTTCTGCCTTTTTCCCCCAAATAAGGAGAATTTCAGCCTTTTTAACTCAAAATAAGGGAAATTTCTGCATTTTTGCCACAAAATATTAAGAATTTCTGCCTTTTTGCCCAAAATTAGAAAAATTTTTGCCTATTTTTTTGGAAATAAGTGAAATTTCTGCAATTTTGCTCCAAAATAAGTGAAATTTATGCAATTTTGCCCTAAAATAAGGGAAATTTCTGGAATTTTGCCCAAAAATAAGTGGAATTTCTGAGTTCTGCCCCAAAATAAGGAGAATTTCTGTCTTTATGCCCCAACATATAGGGAATTTCTGCCGTTTTGCCCCACAATTAGGCGAAATTCTGCAATTTTGCTCCAAAATACAACGAATTTCTGCCTTTTTGCCCGAAAATAAGAAGAATGCATACCTTTTTGTCATAAAAAAGGGAAATTTCTTCATTTTTGCTCCAAAATAAAGGGAATTTCTACTTTTTTGCCTCTAAATAAGTGGAATTTTTTTTCCAAAACAAAGGGAATTTCTGTCTTTTTTGCCCCAAAATAAAGAAAATTTCTGACTTATTACCGTGAAATAAGTGAAATTTCAGTAATTTTGCCCCAAAATAAGAGAAATTTCTGCCTTTTTGCCCCCAAATAAGGGGAATTTCATCCTTTTTACCTAAAAGTAAGGGGAATTTCTACATTTTCCCCAAATTATGGGAAATTTCTGCCCTTGTGCCCCAAAATAAGAAAAATTTCTGCAACTTTGTACCAAAATAATAGAAATTTCTGCCTTTTTGCCCCAAAATAAGAAAATTTCTCCTTTTTTTGAAATAAGTGAAATTTCTGTAATTTTGTCCCATAAAAAGTGAAATTTCTGCAATTTTGCCCCAAAATAAGGGAAATTTCTGGAATTTTGCCCAAAAATAAGTGGAATTTCTGAGTTTTGCTTCAAAATAATGAGAATTTCTTTCTTTATGCCCCAACATATAGGGAATTTCTGCATTTTGCTTCACAAATAGGGGAATTTCTGAAATTTTGCTACAAAATACGGGAAATTTCTGCCTTTTCGCCCGAAAATAAGAAGAATGCATAACTTTTTGCCATAAAAAAGGGAAATTTCTTCATTTTTGCTCCAAAATAAGGGGAATTTCTGCTTTTTGGCCTCTAAATAAGTGGAATTTCTCTTTTTCCTCCAAAAACAAAGGGAATTTCTGTCTTTTTTGCCCCAAAATAAGGAAAATTTCTGACTTACTATTCTGAAATAAGTGAAATTTCTGCAATTTTGCCCAAAAATAAAAGAAATTTCTGCTTTTTGCCCACAAATAAGGGGAATTTCAGCCTTTTTACCTCAAAATAAGGGGAATTTCTGCATTTTTGCCACAAAATATTAGGAATTTCTGCCTTTTTGCCCTAAAATAAAGAAAATATCTGCCTATTTTCCCTGAAATAAGTGAAATTTCTGAAATTTTGCCCCAAAACAAGTGAAATTTCTGCATTTTTGCCCCAAAATTAGGGAAATTTCTGGAATTTTGCCCCATAATAAGTTTAATTTCTGAGTTCTGCCCAAAAATAAGGAGAATTTCTGTCTTTCTTCCCCAACATATAGGGAATTTATGCCTTTTTGCCTCACAATTAGGGGAATTTCTGCAATTTATCTCCAATATACAAGGAATTTCTTCCTTTTTGCCCGATAATATGAAGAATGCATACCTTTTTGCCATAAATAAGGAAAATTTCTTTATTTTTGCTCCAAAATAAGGGGAATTTCTGCTTTTTTGCCTCAAAATAAGTGGAATTTCTGTCTTTTCTCCCAAATCAAAGTGAATTTATGTATTTTTTGCCCCAAAATAAAAAAAAATTTCTGACTTATTACCCTGAAATAAGAGAAATTTCTGCAATTTTGCCCCAAAATATAGGAAATTTCTGCCTTTTTGCCCCCAAATAAGGGGAATTTCAGCCATTATACCTCAAAATAAGGAGAATTTCTGCATTTTTGCCCCAAAATATGGAAATTTCTGCCTTTTTGCTCCAAAATATAAAAAATTTCTGCAATTTTTTACCAAAATAAAAGAAATTTCTGCCTTTTTGCCCCAAAATAATAAAATTTCTCCTTTTTTTCTGAAATAAGTGAAATATCTGCAATTTTGCCCCAAAATAAGTGAAATTTCTGCAAATTTGCCCCAAAATAAGGGAAATTTCTGGAATTTTTCCCCAAAGTAAGTGGAATTTATGAGTTTTACCCCAAAATAAGAATAATTTCTGTCTTTCTGCCCCAACATATAGGGAATTACTGTCTTTTTGCCTTACAATTAGGGGAATTTCTGCAATTTTGCTCCAAAATACGGGGAATTTCTGTCTTTTTGCCCGAAAATAAGTAGAATGCATACCTTTTTGCCATAAAAAAGGAAAATTTCTTCGTTTTCGCTCCAAAATAAAAGGAATTTCTGCTTTATTGCCTCTAAATAAGTGGAATTTCTGTCTTTTTCCCCCAAAACAAAGGGAATTTCTCTCTTTTTTGCCCCAAAACAAGGAAAATTTCTGACTTATTACCCTGAAATAAGTGAAATTTCTGCAATTTTGCCCTAAAATAAGGGTAATTTCTGCCTTTTTGCCCCCAAGTAAGGGGAATTTCAGCCTTTTTACCTCAAAATAAGGGGAATTTCTGCATTTTTGCCAAAAAAATTTTAGGAATTTCTGCCTTTTTGCCTCAAAATAAGGGAAATTTCTGCCTATTTTCCCTGAAATAAGTGAAATTTCTGCAATTTTGCCCCAAAATAAGTGAAATTTCTGCAATTTTGCCCCAAAATATGGGAAATTTCTGGAATTTTGCACCAAAATAAGTGGAATTTCTGAGTTCTGCCCCAAAATGAAGAATATTTCTGTCTTTATGCCCCAACTATAGGAAATTTCTGAATTTGGCCCCAAAATTAGAGGAATTTCTGCAATTTTGCTCCAAAATACAGGGAATTTCTGCCTTTTTGCCTGAAAATAAGAAGAATGCATACCTTTTTGCCATAAAAAAGGGAAATTTCTTCATTTTTGCTTCAAAATAATGGGAATTTCTTTTTTTTGGCCTCTAAATAAGTGGAATTTCTGTCTTTTTCCTTTAAAAACAAAGGGAATTTCTGTCTTTTTTGCCCCAAAATAAGGAAAATTTCTGACTTATTATTCTGGAATAAGTGAAATTTCTGCAATTTTGCCTTAAAATAAAAGAAATTTCTGCCTTTTTGCCCCCAAATAAAGGGAATTTCAGCCTTTTTACCTCAAAATAAGGGGAATTTCTGCATTTTTGCCACAAAATATTAGGAATTTCTGCCTTTTTGCCCAAAAATAAGAAAAATTTCTGCTTATTTTCTTTGAAATAAGTGAAATTTCTGCAATTTTGCCCCAAAATAAGTGAAATTTCTGCAATTTTGCCCCAAAATAAGGGAAATTTCTGGAATTTTGCCCAAAAATAAGTAAAATTTCTGAGTTCTGCCCCAAAATAAGGAGAATTTCTGTCTTTCTGCCCCAACATATAGGGAATTTATGCCTTTTTGCCTCACAATTAGGGGAATTTCTGCAATTTTCTCCAATATACAAGGAATTTCTGCCTTTTTGCCCAAAAATAAGAAGAATGCATACCTTTTTGCCATATATAAGGAAAATTTCTTTATTTTTGCTCCAAAATAAGGGGAATTTCTGCTTTTTTGCCTCTAAATAAGTGGAATTTCTGTCTTTTCTCCCAAATCAAAGTGAATTTCTGTATTTTTTGCCCCAAAATAAAAAAAATTTCTGACTTATTACCCTGAAATAAGTGAAATTTCTGCAATTTTGCCCCAAAATAAGGGAAATTTCTGCCTTTTTGCCCCCAAATAAGGGGAATTTCAGCCATTATACCTCAAAATAAGGAGAATTTCTGCATTTTTGCCCCAAAATATGGAAATTTCTGCCTTTTTGCTCCAAAATATAAAAAATTTCTGCAATTTTGTACAAAAATAAAAGAAATTTCTGCCTTTTTGCCCCAAAATAATAAAATTTCTCCTTTTATTCTGAAATAAGTGAAATATCTGCAATTTTGCCCCAAAATAAGTTTTATTTCTGCAAATTTGCCCCAAAAAAGGGAAATTTCTGGAATTTTGCCCCAAAGTAAGTGGAATTTATGAGTTTTACCAGAAATAAGAATAATTTCTGTCTTTCTGCCCCAACATATAGGGAATTTCTGCCTTTTTGCCTTACAATTAGGGGAATTTCTGCAATTTTGTTCCAAAATACGGGGAATTTCTGCCTTTTTGCCCGAAAATAAGTAGAATGCATACCTTTTTGCCATAAAAAAGGAAAATTTCTTCATTTTCGCTCCAAAATAAAAGGAATTTCTGCTTTATTGCCTCTAAATAAGTGGAATTTCTGTCTTTTTCCCCCAAAAAAAGGGAATTTCTATCTTTTTTGCCCCAAAATAAGGAAAATTTCTGACTTATTACCGTGAAATAAGTGAAATTTCAGCAATTTTGCCCCAACATAAGAGAAATTTCTGCCTTTTTGCACCCAAATAAGGGGAATTTCAGCCTTTTTACCTCAAAATAAGGGCAATTTCTGCATTTTCCCCAAAATATGGGAAATTTCTGCCCTTGTGCCCCAAAATAAGAAAAATTTCTGCAACTTTGTACCAAAATAATAGAAATTTCTGCCTATTTGCCCCAAAATAAGAAAATTTCTCCTTATTTTGAAATAAGTGAAATTTCTGCAATTTTGTCCCATAAAAAGTGAAATTTCTGCAATTTTGCCCCAAAATAAGGGAAATTTCTCAAATTTTGCCCCAAAATAATTTTAATTTCTGAGTTCTGCACCAAAATAAGAAGAATTTCTGTCTTTATGCCCCAACATATAGGGAATTTCTGCATTTTGCTTCACAAATAGGGGAATTTCTGCAATTTTGCTCCAAAATACGGGGTATTTCTGCCTTCTTTCCCGAAAATAAGAAGAATGCATACCTTTTTGCCATAAAAAAGGGAAATTTCTTCATTTTTGCTCCAAAATAAGGGGAATTTCTGCTTTTTGGCCTCTAAATAAGTGGAATTTCTCTTTTTCCTCCAAAAACAAAGGGAATTTCTGTTTTTTTTGCCCCAAAATAAGGAAAATTTCTGACTTACTATTCTGAAATAAGTGAAATTTCTGCAATTTTGCCCAAAAATAAAAGAAATTTCTGCCTTTTTGCCCACAAATAAGGGGAATTTCAGCCTTTTTACCTCAAAATAAGGGGAATTTCTGCATTTTTGCCACAAAATATTAGGAATTTCTGCCTTTTTGCCCAAAAATAAGAAAAATTTCTGCTTATTTTCTTTGAAATAAGTGAAATTTCTGCAATTTTGCCCCAAAATAAGTGAAATTTCTGCAATTTTGCCCCAAAATAAGGGAAATTTCTGGAATTTTGCCCAAAAATAAGTAAAATTTCTGAGTTCTGCCCCCAAAAAAGAGAATTTCTGTCTTTCTGCCCCAACATATAGGGAATTTATGACTTTTTGCCTCACAGTTAGGGGAATTTCTGCAATTTTTCTCCAATATACAAGGAATTTCTGCCTTTTTGCCCAAAAATAAGAAGAATGCATACCTTTTTGCCATATATAAGGAAAATTTCTTTATTTTTGCTCCAAAATAAGGGGAATTTCTGCTTTTTTGCCTCTAAATAAGTGGAATTTCTGTCTTTTCTCCCAAATCAAAGTGAATTTCTGTATTTTTTGCCCCAAAATAAAAAAAAATTTCTGACTTATTACCCTGAAATAAGTGAAATTTCTGCAATTTTGCCCCAAAATAAGGGAAATTTCTGCCTTTTTGCCCCCAAATAAGGGGAATTTCAGCCATTATACCTCAAAATAAGGGGAATTTCTGCATTTTTGCCCCAAAATATTGAAATTTCTGCCTTTTTGATCCAAAATAAGAAAAATTTCTGCAATTTTGTACAAAAATAAAAGAAATTTCTGCCTTTTTGCCCCAAAATAATAAAATTTCTCCTTTTTTTCTGAAATAAGTGAAATATCTGCAATTTTGCCCCAAAATAAGTGAAATTTCTGAAAATTTGCCCCAAAAAAAGGGAAATTTCTGGAATTTTGCCCCAAAGTAAGTGGAATTTATGAGTTTTACCAGAAATAAGAATAATTTCTGTCTTTCTGCCCCAACATATAGGGAATTTCTGCCTTTTTGCCTTACAATTAGGGGAATTTCTGCAATTTTGTTCCAAAATACGGGGAATTTCTGCCTTTTTGCCCGAAAATAAGTAGAATGCATACCTTTTTGCCATAAAAAAGGAAAATTTCTTCATTTTCGCTCCAAAATAAAAGGAATTTCTGCTTTATTGCCTCTAAATAAGTGGAATTTCTGTCTTTTTCCCCCAAAACAAAGGGAATTTCTATCTTTTTTGCCCCAAAATAAGGAAAATTTCTGACTTATTACCGTGAAATAAGTGAAATTTCAGCAATTTTGCCCCAACATAAGAGAAATTTCTGCCTTTTTGCACCCAAATAAGGGGAATTTCAGCCTTTTTACCTCAAAATAAGGGCAATTTCTGCATTTTCCCCAAAATATGGGAAATTTCTGCCCTTGTGCCCCAAAATAAGAAAAATTTCTGCAACTTTGTACCAAAATAATAGAAATTTCTGCCTATTTGCCCCAAAATAAGAAAATTTCTCCTTATTTTGAAATAAGTGAAATTTCTGCAATTTTGTCCCATAAAAAGTGAAATTTCTGCAATTTTGCCCCAAAATAAGGGAAATTTCTCAAATTTTGCCCCAAAATAATTTTAATTTCTGAGTTCTGCACCAAAATAAGAAGAATTTCTGTCTTTATGCCCCAACATATAGGGAATTTCTGCATTTTGCTTCACAAATAGGGGAATTTCTGCAATTTTGCTCCAAAATACGGGGTATTTCTGCCTTCTTTCCCGAAAATAAGAAGAATGCATACCTTTTTGCCATAAAAAAGGGAAATTTCTTCATTTTTGCTCCAAAATAAGGGGAATTTCTGCTTTTTGGCCTCTAAATAAGTGGAATTTCTCTTTTTCCTCCAAAAACAAAGGGAATTTCTGTTTTTTTTGCCCCAAAATAAGGAAAATTTCTGACTTACTATTCTGAAATAAGTGAAATTTCTGCAATTTTGCCCAAAAATAAAAGAAATTTCTGCCTTTTTGCCCACAAATAAGGGGAATTTCAGCCTTTTTACCTCAAAATAAGGGGAATTTCTGCATTTTTGCCACAAAATATTAGGAATTTCTGCCTTTTTGCCCAAAAATAAGAAAAATTTCTGCTTATTTTCTTTGAAATAAGTGAAATTTCTGCAATTTTGCCCCAAAATAAGTGAAATTTCTGCAATTTTGCCCCAAAATAAGGGAAATTTCTGGAATTTTGCCCAAAAATAAGTAAAATTTCTGAGTTCTGCCCCCAAAAAAGAGAATTTCTGTCTTTCTGCCCCAACATATAGGGAATTTATGCCTTTTTGCCTCACAATTAGGGGAATTTCTGCAATTTTTCTCCAATATACAAGGAATTTCTGCCTTTTTGCCCAAAAATAAGAAGAATGCATACCTTTTTGCCATATATAAGGAAAATTTCTTTATTTTTGCTCCAAAATAAGGGGAATATCTGCTTTTTTGCCTCTAAATAAGTGGAATTTCTGTCTTTTCTCCCAAATCAAAGTGAATTTCTGTATTTTTTGCCCCAAAATAAAAAAAATTTCTGACTTATTACCCTGAAATAAGTGAAATTTCTGCAATTTTGCCCCAAAATAAGGGAAATTTCTGCCTTTTTGCCCCCAAATAAGGGGAATTTCAGCCATTATACCTCAAAATAAGGGGAATTTCTGCATTTTTGCCCCAAAATATTGAAATTTCTGCCTTTTTGATCCAAAATAAGAAAAATTTCTGCAATTTTGTACAAAAATAAAAGAAATTTCTGCCTTTTTGCCCCAAAATAATAAAATTTCTCCTTTTTTTCTGAAATAAGTGAAATATCTGCAATTTTGCCCCAAAATAAGTGAAATTTCTGAAAATTTGCCCCAAAAAAAGGGAAATTTCTGGAATTTTGCCCCAAAGTAAGTGGAATTTATGAGTTTTACCAGAAATAAGAATAATTTCTGTCTTTCTGCCCCAACATATAGGGAATTTCTGCCTTTTTGCCTTACAATTAGGGGAATTTCTGCAATTTTGTTCCAAAATACGGGGAATTTCTGCCTTTTTGCCCGAAAATAAGTAGAATGCATACCTTTTTAGCATAAAAAAGGAAAATTTCTTCATTTTCGCTCCAAAATAAAAGGAATTTCTGCTTTATTGCCTCTAAATAAGTGGAATTTCTGTCTTTTTCCCCCAAAACAAAGGGAATTTCTATCTTTTTTGCCCCAAAATAAGGAAAATTTCTGACTTATTACCGTGAAATAAGTGAAATTTCAGCAATTTTGCCCCAACATAAGAGAAATTTCTGCCTTTTTGCACCCAAATAAGGGGAATTTCAGCCTTTTTACCTCAAAATAAGGGCAATTTCTGCATTTTCCCCAAAATATGGGAAATTTCTGCCCTTGTGCCCCAAAATAAGAAAAATTTCTGCAACTTTGTACCAAAATAATAGAAATTTCTGCCTATTTGCCCCAAAATAAGAAAATTTCTCCTTATTTTGAAATAAGTGAAATTTCTGCAATTTTGTCCCATAAAAAGTGAAATTTCTGCAATTTTGCCCCAAAATAAGGGAAATTTCTCAAATTTTGCCCCAAAATAATTTTAATTTCTGAGTTCTGCACCAAAATAAGAAGAATTTCTGTCTTTATGCCCCAACATATAGGGAATTTCTGCATTTTGCTTCACAAATAGGGGAATTTCTGCAATTTTGCTCCAAAATACGGGGTATTTCTGCCTTCTTTCCCGAAAATAAGAAGAATGCATACCTTTTTGCCATAAAAAAGGGAAATTTCTTCATTTTTGCTCCAAAATAAGGGGAATTTCTGCTTTTTGGCCTCTAAATAAGTGGAATTTCTCTTTTTCCTCCAAAAACAAAGGGAATTTCTGTCTTTTTTGCCCCAAAATAAGGAAAATTTCTGACTTACTATTCTGAAATAAGTGAAATTTCTGCAATTTTGCCCAAAAATAAAAGAAATTTCTGCCTTTTTGCCCACAAATAAGGGGAATTTCAGCCTTTTTACCTCAAAATAAGGGGAATTTCTGCATTTTTGCCACAAAATATTAGGAATTTCTGCCTTTTTGCCCCAAAATAAAGAAAATTTCTGCTTATTTTCCCTGAAATAAGTGAAATTTCTGCAATTTTGCCCCAAAATAAGTGAAATTTATGCATTTTTGCCCCAAAATTAGGGAAATTTCTGGAATTTTGCCCCATAATAAGTTTAATTTCTGAGTTCTGCCCCAAAATAACGAGTATTTCTGTCTTTCTTCCCCAACATATAGGGAATTTATGCCTTTTTGCCACACAATTAGGGGAATTTCTGCAATTTATCTCCAATATACAAGGAATTTCTTCCTTTTTGCCCGAAAATAAGAAGAATGCATACATTTTTGCCATAAATAAGGAAAATTTCTTTATTTTTGCTCAAAAAAAGGGGAATTTCTGCTTTTTTGCCTCTGAATAAGTGGAATTTCTGTCTTTTCTCCCAAATCAAAGTGAATTTCTGTATTTTTTGCCCCAAAATAAAAAAAAATTCTGACTTATTACCCTGAAATAA
This sequence comes from Micromys minutus, assembly GCF_963924665.1. Lineage (NCBI taxonomy): Eukaryota > Metazoa > Chordata > Mammalia > Rodentia > Muridae > Micromys > Micromys minutus. The sequence continues at coordinate 422,180 of NW_027667760.1, forward strand.
GTGAAATTTCTGCAATTTTGCCCCAAAATAAGGGAAATTTCTGCCTTTTTGCCCCCAAATAAGGGGAATTTCAGCCATTATACCTCAAAATAAGGGGAATTTCTGCATTTTTGCCCCAAAATATGGAAATTTCTGCCTTTTTGCTCCAAAATAAGAAAAATTTCTGCAATTTTGTACCAAAATAAAAGAAATTTCTCCCTTTTTCCCCAAAATAATAAAATTTCTCCTTTTTTTCTGAAATAAGTGAAATATCTGCAATTTTGCCCCAAAATAAGTGATATTTCTGCAAATTTGCCCCAAAATAAGGGAAATTTCTGGAATTTTGCCCCAAAGTAAGTGGAATTTATGAGTTTTACCCCAAAATAAGAATAATTTCTGTCTTTCTGCCCCAACATATAGGGAATTTCTGCCTTTTTGCCTTACAATTAGGGGAATTTCTGCAATTTTGCTCCAAAATACGGGGAATTTCTGCCTTTTTGCCCGAAAATAATTAGAATGCATACCTTTTTGCCATAAAAAAGGAAAATTTCTTCATTTTCTCTCCAAAATAAAAGGAATTTCTGCTTTATTGCCTCTAAATAAGTGGAATTTCTGTCTTTTTCTCCCAAAACAAAGGGAATTTCTATCTTTTTTGCCCCAAAATAAGGAAAATTTCTGACTTATTACCGTGAAATAAGTGAAATTTCAGCAATTTTGCCCCAACATAAGAGAAATTTCTGCCTTTTTGCACCCAAATAAGGGGAATTTCAGCCTTTTTACCTCAAAATAAGGGCAATTTCTGCATTTTCCCCAAAATATGGGAAATTTCTGCCCTTGTGCCCCAAAATAAGAAAAATTTCTGCAACTTTGTACCAAAATAATAGAAATTTCTGCCTATTTGCCCCAAAATAAGAAAATTTCTCCTTATTTTGAAATAAGTGAAATTTCTGCAATTTTGTCCCATAAAAAGTGAAATTTCTGCAATTTTGCCCCAAAATAAGGGAAATTTCTCAAATTTTGCCCCAAAATAATTTTAATTTCTGAGTTCTGCACCAAAATAAGAAGAATTTCTGTCTTTATGCCCCAACATATAGGGAATTTCTGCATTTTGCTTCACAAATAGGGGAATTTCTGCAATTTTGCTCCAAAATACGGGGTATTTCTGCCTTCTTTCCCGAAAATAAGAAGAATGCATACCTTTTTGCCATAAAAAAGGGAAATTTCTTCATTTTTGCCCCAAAATAAGGGGAATTTCTGCTTTTTGGCCTCTAAATAAGTGGAATTTCTCTTTTTCCTCCAAAAACAAAGGGAATTTCTGTCTTTTTTGCCCCAAAATAAGGAAAATTTCTGACTTACTATTCTGAAATAAGTGAAATTTCTGCAATTTTGCCCAAAAATAAAAGAAATTTCTGCCTTTTTGCCCACAAATAAGGGGAATTTCAGCCTTTTTACCTCAAAATAAGGGGAATTTCTGCATTTTTGCCACAAAATATTAGGAATTTCTGCCTTTTTGCCCCAAAATAAAGAAAATTTCTGCTTATTTTCCCTGAAATAAGTGAAATTTCTGCAATTTTGCCCCAAAATAAGTGAAATTTATGCATTTTTGCCCCAAAATTAGGGAAATTTCTGGAATTTTGCCCCATAATAAGTTTAATTTCTGAGTTCTGCCCCAAAATAACGAGTATTTCTGTCTTTCTTCCCCAACATATAGGGAATTTATGCCTTTTTGCCACACAATTAGGGGAATTTCTGCAATTTATCTCCAATATACAAGGAATTTCTTCCTTTTTGCCCGAAAATAAGAAGAATGCATACATTTTTGCCATAAATAAGGAAAATTTCTTTATTTTTGCTCAAAAAAAGGGGAATTTCTGCTTTTTTGCCTCTGAATAAGTGGAATTTCTGTCTTTTCTCCCAAATCAAAGTGAATTTCTGTATTTTTTGCCCCAAAATAAAAAAAAATTCTGACTTATTACCCTGAAATAAGTGAAATTTCTGCAATTTTGCCCCAAAATAAGGGAAATTTCTGCCTTTTTGCCCCCAAATAAGGGGAATTTCAGCCATTATACCTCAAAATAAGGGGAATTTCTGCATTTTTGCCCCAAAATATGGAAATTTCTGCCTTTTTGCTCCAAAATAAGAAAAATTTCTGCAATTTTGTACCAAAATAAAAGAAATTTCTGCCTTTTTGCCGCAAAATAATAAAATTTCTCCTTTTTTTCTGAAATAAGTGAAATATCTGCAATTTTGCCCCAAAATAAGTGAAATTTCTGCAAATTTGCCCCAAAATAAGGGAAATTTCTGGAATTTTGCCCCAAAGTAAGTGGAATTTATGAGTTTTACCCCAAAATAAGAATAATTTCTGTCTTTCTGCCCCAACATATAGGGAATTTCTGCCTTTTTGCCTTACAATTAGGGGAATTTCTGCAATTTTGCTCCAAAATACGGGGAATTTCTGCCTTTTTGCCCGAAAATAAGTAGAATGCATACCTTTTTGCCATAAAAAAGGAAAATTTCTTCGTTTTTGCTCCAAAATAAAAGGAATTTCTGCTTTATTGCCTCCTAATAAGTGGAATTTCTGTCTTTTTCCCCCAAAACAAAGGGAATTTCTCTCTTTTTTGCCCCAAAACAAGGAAAATTTCTGACTTATTACCCAGAAATAAGTGAAATTTCTGCAATTTTGCCCTAAAATAAGGGTAATTTCTGCCTTTTTGCCCCCAAGTAAAGGGAATTTCAGCATTTTTACCTCAAAATAATGGGAATTTCTGCATTTTTGCTAAAAAAATTTTAGGAATTTCTGCCTTTTTGCCTCAAAATAAGGGAAATTTCTGCCTATTTTCCCTGAAATAAGTGAAATTTCTGCAATTTTGCCCCAAAATAAGTGAAATTTCTGCAATTTTGCCCCAAAATATGGGAAATTTCTGGAATTTTGCACCAAAATAAGTGGAATTTCTGAGTTCTGCCCCAAAATGAAGAATATTTCTGTCTTTATGCCCCAACTATAGGAAATTTCTGCATTTGGCCCCAAAATTAGAGGAATTTCTGCAATTTTGCTCCAAAATACAGGGAATTTCTGTCTTTTTGCCCAAAAATAAGAAGAATGCATACCTTTTTGCCATAAAAAAGGGAAATTTCTTCATTTTTGCTCCAAAATAATGGGAATTTCTGCTTTTTGGCCTCTAAATAAGTGGAATTTCTGTCTTTTTCCTCCAAAAACAAAGGGAAATTCTGTCTTTTTTGCCCCAAAATAAGGAAAATTTCTGACTTATTATTCTGGAATAAGTGAAATTTCTGCAATTTTGCCTTAAAATAAAAAAAATTTCTGCCTTTTTGCCCACAAATAAGGGGAATTTCAGCCTTTTTACCTCAAAATAAGGGGAATTTCTGCATTTTTGCCACAAAATATTAGGAATTTCTGCCTTTTTGCCCCAAAATAATGAAAATTTCTGCTTATTTTCCCTGAAATAAGTGAAATTTCTGCAATTTTGCCCCAAAATAAGTGAAATTTCTGCATTTTTGCCCCAAAATTAGGGAAATTTCTGGAATTTTGCCCCATAATAAGTTTAATTTCTGAGTTCTGCCCCAAAATAAGGAGTATTTCTGTCTTTCTTCCCCAACATATAGGGAATTTATGCCTTTTTGCCACACAATTAGGGGAATTTCTGCAATTTATCTCCAATATACAAGGAATTTCTTCCTTTTTGCCCGAAAATAAGAAGAATGCATACATTTTTGCCATAAATAAGGAAAATTTCTTTATTTTTGCTCCAAAATAAGGGGAATTTCTGCTTTTTTGCCTCTGAATAAGTGGAATTTCTGTCTTTTCTCCCAAATCAAAGTGAATTTCTGTATTTTTTGCCCCAAAATAAAAAAAAATTCTGACTTATTACCCTGAAATAAGTGAAATTTCTGCAATTTTGCCCCAAAATAAGGGAAATTTCTGCCTTTTTGCCCCCAAATAAGGGGAATTTCAGCCATTATACCTCAAAATAAGGGGAATTTCTGCATTTTTGCCCCAAAATATGGAAATTTCTGCCTTTTTGCTCCAAAATAAGAAAAATTTCTGCAATTTTGTACCAAAATAAAAGAAATTTCTACCTTTTTGCCCCAAAATATTAAAATTTCTCCTTTTTTTCTGAAATAAGTGAAATATCTGCAATTTTGCCCCAAAATAAGTGATATTTCTGCAAATTTGCCCCAAAATAAGGGAAATTTCTGGAATTTTGCCCCAAAGTAAGTGGAATTTATGAGTTTTACCCCAAAATAAGAATAATTTCTGTCTTTCTGCCCCAACATATAGGGAATTTCTGCCTTTTTGCCTTACAATTAGGGGAATTTCTGCAATTTTGCTCGAAAATACGGGGAATTTCTGCCTTTTTGCCCAAAAATAAGTAGAATGCATACCTTTTTGCCATAAAAAAGGAAAATTTCTTCATTTTTGCTCCAAAATAAAAGGAATTTCTGCTTTATTGCCTCTAAATAAGTGGAATTTCTGTCTTTTTCCCCCAAAACAAAGGGAATTTCTATCTTTTTTGCCCCAAAATAAGGAAAATTTCTGACTTATTTCCATTAAATAAGTGAAATTTCAGCAATTTTGCCCCAAAATATGAGAAATTTCAACCTTTTTGCCCCCAAATAAGGGGAATTTCAGCCTTTTACCTCAAAATAAGGGCAATTTCTGCATTTTCCCCAAAATATGGGAAATTTCTGACCTTTTGCCTCAAAATAAGAAAAATATCTGCAACTTTGTACCAAAATAATAGAAATTTCTGTCTTTTTGCCCACAAATAAGAAAATTTCTCCTTTTTTTTTGAAATAAGTGAAATTTCTGCAATTTTGTCCCATAAAAAGTGAAATTTCTGCAATTTTTCCCCAAAATAAGGGAAATTTCTGGAATTTTGCCCAAAAATAAGTGGAATTTCTGAGTTTTGCTTCAAAATAAGGAGAATTTCTGTCTTTATGCACCAACATATAGGGAATTTCTGCATTTTGCTTCACAAATAGGGGAATTTCTGCAATTTTGCTCCAAAATACGGGGTATTTCTGCCTTTTTGCCCGAAAATAAGAAGAATGCATACATTTTTGCCATAAAAAAGGGAAATTTCTTCATTTTCGCTCCAAAATAAAAGGAATTTCTGCTTTTTGGCCTCTAAATAAGTGAAATTTCTGTCTTTTTTCTCCAAAAACAAAGGGAATTTCTGTCTTTTTTGCCCCAAAATAAGGAAAATTTCTGACTTATTATTCTGAAATAAGTGAAATTTCTGCAATTTTGCACCAAAATAAAAGAAATTTCTGCCTTTTTCCCCCAAATAAAGAGAATTTCAGCTTTTTAACTCAAAATAAGGAAAATTTCTGCATTTTTGCCACAAAATATTAAGAATTTCTGCCTTTTTGCCCCAAAATAAGAAAAATTTTTGCCTATTTTTTGGAAATAAGTGAAGTTTCTGCAATTTTGCCCCAAAATAAGTGAAATTTATGCAATTTTGCCCCAAAATAAGGGAAATTTCTGGAATTTTGCCCAAAAATAAGTGGAAATTCTGAGTTCTGCCCCAAAATAAGGAGAATTTCTGTCTTTATGCCCCAACATATAGGGAATTTTTGCCTTTTTGCCCCACAATTAGGCGAAATTCTGCAATTTTGCTCCAAAATACAACGAATTTCTGCGTTTTTGCCCGAAAATAAGAAGAATGCATACCTTTTTGTCATAAAAAAGGGAAATTTCTTCATTTTTGCTCCAAAATAAAGGGAATTTCTACTTTTTGCCTCTAAATAAGTGGAATTTCTGTTTTTTTCCAAAACAAAGGGAATTTCTGTTTTTTTTGCCCCAAAATAAGGAAAATTTCTGACTTAATACGATGAAATAAGTGAAATTTCAGCAATTTTGCCCCAAAATAAGGGAAATTTCTGCCTTTTTGCCCCCAAATAAGGGGAATTTCAGCCATTATACCTCAAAATAAGGGGAATTTCTGCATTTTTGCCCCATAATATGGATATTTCTGCCTTTTTGCTCCAAAATAAGAAAAATTTCTGCAATTTTGTACAAAAATAAAAGAAATTTCTGCCTTTTTGCCCCAAAATAATAAAATTTCTCCTTTTTTTCTTAAATAAGTGAAATATCTGCAATTTTGCCCCCAAATAAGTGATATTTCTGCAAATTTGCCCCAAAATAAGGGAAATTTCTGGAATTTTGCCCCAAAGTAAGTGGAATTTATGAGTTTTACCCCAAAATAAGAATAATGTCTGTCTTTCTGCCCCAACATATAGGGAATTTCTGCCTTTTTGCCTTACAATTAGGGGAATTTCTGCAATTTTGCTCAAAAATACTGGGAATTTCTGCCTTTTTGCCCGAAAATAAGTAGAATGCATACCTTTTTGCCATAAAAAAGGAAAATATCTTCATTTTCGCTCCAAAAAAAAAGGAATTTCTGCTTTATTGCCTCTAAATAAGTGGAATTTCTGTCTTTTTCCCCCAAAACAAAGGGAATTTCTATCTTTTTTGCCCCAAAATAAGGAAAATTTCTGACTTATTTCAATTAAATAAGTGAAATTTCAGCAATTTTGCCCCAAAATATGAGAAATTTCAACCTTTTTGCCCCCAAATAAGGGGAATTTCAGCCTTTTACCTCAAAATAAGGGCAATTTCTGCATTTTCCCCAAAATATGGGAAATTTCTGACCTTTTGCCCCAAAATAAGAAAAATATCTGAAACTTTGTAACAAAATAATAGAAATTTCTGTCTTTTTGCCCCAAAATAATAAAATTTCTCCTTTTTTTTGAAATAAGTGAAATTTCTGCAATTTTGTCCCATAAAAAGTGAAATTTCTGCAATTTTGCCCCAAAATAAGGGAAATTTCTGGAATTTTGCCCTAAAATAATTGGAATTTCTGAGTTTTGTTTCAAAATAAGGAGAATTTCTGTCTTTATACACCAACATATAGGGAATTTCTGCATTTTGCTTCACAAATAGGGGAATTTCTGCAATTTTGCTCCAAAATACGGGGTATTTCTGCCTTTTTGCCCGAAAATAAGAAGAATGCATACATTTTTGCCATAAAAAAGGGAAATTTCTTCATTTTCGCTCCAAAATAAAAGGAATTTCTGCTTTTTGGCCTCTAAATAAGTGAAATTTCTGTCTTTTTTCTCCAAAAACAAAGGGAATTTCTGTCTTTTTTGCCCCAAAATAATGAAAATTTCTGACTTATTATTCTGAAATAAGTGAAATTTCTGCAATTTTGCACCAAAATAAAAGAAATTTCTGCCTTTTTCCCCCAAATAAAGAGAATTTCAGCCTTTTTAACTCAAAATAAGGAAAATTTCTGCATTTTTGCCACAAAATATTAAGAATTTCTGCTTTTTTGCCCCAAAATAAGAAAAATTTTTGCCTATTTTTTGGAAATAAGTGAAGTTTCTGCAATTTTGCCCCAAAATAAGTGAAATTTATGCAATTTTGCCCCAAAATAAGGGAAATTTCTGGAATTTTGCCCAAAAATAAGTGGAATTTCTGAGTTCTGCCCCAAAATAAGGAGAATTTCTGTCTTTATGCCCCAACATATAGGGAATTTCTGCCTTTTTGCCCCACAATTAGGCGAAATTCTGCAATTTTGCTCCAAAATACAACGAATTTCTGCCTTTTTGCCCGAAAATAAGAAGAATGCATACCTTTTTGTCATAAAAAAGGGAAATTTCTTCATTTTTGCTCCAAAATAAAGGGAATTTCTACTTTTTTGCCTCTAAATAAGTGGAATTTTTTTTTCCAAAACAAAGGGAATTTCTGTCTTTTTTGCCCCAAAATAAAGAAAATTTCTGACTTATTACCGTGAAATAAGTGAAATTTCAGCAATTTTGCCCCAAAATAAGAGAAATTTCTGCCTTTTTGCCCCCAAATGAGGGGAATTTCAGCCTTTTTACCTCAAAATAAGGGGAATTTCTACATTTTCCCCAAAATATGGGAAATTTCTGCCCTTGTGCCCCAAAAAAAGAAAAATTTCTGCAACTTTTTAAAAAATAATAGAAATTTCTGCCTTTTTGCCCCAAAATAAAAAAATTTCTCCTTTTTTTGAAATATGTGAAATTTCTGTAATTTTGTCCCATAAAAAGTGAAATTTCTGCAATTTTGCCCCAAAATAAGGGAAATTTCTGCAATTTTGCCCCAAAATATGGGAAATTTCTGCCTTTTTGCCCCCAAATAATGGGAATTTCAGCCTTTTTACCTCAAAATAAGGGGAATTTCTGAATTTTTGCCACAAAATATTAGGAATTTCTGCCTTTTTGCCCAAAAATAAGAAAAATTTCTGCCTATTTTCTTTGAAATAAGTGAAATTCTGCAATTTTGCCCCAAAATAAGTGAAATTTCTGCAATTTTGCCCCTAAATAAGGGAAATTTCTGGAATTTTGCCCAAAAATAAGTGGAATTTCTGAGTTCTGCCCCAAAATAGGAGAATTTCTGTCTTTATGCACCAACATATAGGGAATTTCTGCCTTTTTGCCCCACAATTAGGCGAAATTCTGCAATTTTGCTCCAAAATACAAGGAATTTCTGCCTTTTTGCCCGAAAATAAGAAGAATGCATATCTTTTTGCCATAAAAAAAAGAAATTTCTTCATTTTTGCTCCAAAATAAGGGGAATTTCTACTTTTTGCCTCTAAATAAGTGGAATTTCTGTTTTTTTCGCAAACAAAGGGAATTTCTGTCTTTTTTGCCCCAAAATAAGGAAAATTTCTGACTAAATACGATGAAATAAGTGAAATTTCAGCAATTTTGCCCCAAAATATGAGAAATTTCTGCCTTTTTGCACCCAAATAAGGGGAATTTCAGCCTTTTACCTCAAAATAAGGGAAATTTCTGCATTTTCCCCAAAATATAGGAAATTTCTGCCTTTTTGCCCCAAAATAAGAAAAATATCTGCAACTTTGTACCAAAATAATAGAAATTTCTGTCTTTTTGCCCCAAAATAAGAAAATTTCTCCTTTTTTTGAAATAAGTGAAATTTCTGTAATTTTGTCCCATAAAAAGTGAAATTTCTGCAATTTTGCCCCAAAATAAGGGAAATTTCTGGAATATTGCCCAAAAATAAGTTGAATTTCTGAGTTTTGCTTCAAAATAAGGAGAGTTTCTGTCTTTATCCCCCAACATATAGGGAATTTCTGCATTTTGCCTCACAAATAGTGGAATTTCTGCAATTTTGCTCCAAAATACGGGGTATTTCTGCCTTTTTGCCCGAAAATAAGAAGAATGCATACCTTTTTGCCATAAAAAAGGGAAATTTCTTCATTTTTGCTCCAAAATAAGGGGAATTTCTGCTTTTTGGCCTCTAAATAAGTGAAATTTCTGTCTTTTTTCTCCAAAAACAAAGGGAATTTCTGTCTTTTTTGCCCCAAAATAAGGAAAATTTCTGACTTATTATTCTGAAATAAGTGAAATTTCTGCAATTTTGCACCAAAATAAAAGAAATTTCTGCCTTTTTCCCCCAAATAAGGAGAATTTCAGCCTTTTTAACTCAAAATAAGGGAAATTTCTGCATTTTTGGCACAAAATATTAAGAATTTCTGCCTTTTTGCCCAAAATTAGAAAAATTTTTGCCTATTTTTTTGGAAATAAGTGAAATTTCTGCAATTTTGCTCCAAAATAAGTGAAATTTATGCAATTTTGCCCCAAAATAAGGGAAATTTCTGGAATTTTGCCCAAAAATAAGTGGAATTTCTGAGTTCTGCCCCAAAATAAGGAGAATTTCTGTCTTTATGCCCCAACATATAGGGAATTTCTGCCGTTTTGCCCCACAATTAGGCGAAATTCTGCAATTTTGCTCCAAAATACAACGAATTTCTGCCTTTTTGCCCGAAAATAAGAAGAATGCATACCTTTTTGTCATAAAAAAGGGAAATTTCTTCATTTTTGCTCCAAAATAAAGGGAATTTCTACTTTTTTGCCTCTAAATAAGTGGAATTTTTTTTCCAAAACAAAGGGAATTTCTGTCTTTTTTGCCCCAAAATAAAGAAAATTTCTGACTTATTACCGTGAAATAAGTGAAATTTCAGTAATTTTGCCCCAAAATAAGAGAAATTTCTGCCTTTTTGCCCCCAAATAAGGGGAATTTCATCCTTTTTACCTAAAAGTAAGGGGAATTTCTACATTTTCCCCAAATTATGGGAAATTTCTGCCCTTGTGCCCCAAAATAAGAAAAATTTCTGCAACTTTGTACCAAAATAATAGAAATTTCTGCCTTTTTGCCCCAAAATAAGAAAATTTCTCCTTTTTTTGAAATAAGTGAAATTTCTGTAATTTTGTCCCATAAAAAGTGAAATTTCTGCAATTTTGCCCCAAAATAAGGGAAATTTCTGGAATTTTGCCCAAAAATAAGTTGAATTTCTGAGTTTTGCTTCAAAATAAGGAGAGTTTCTGTCTTTATCCCCCAACATATAGGGAATTTCTGCATTTTGCCTCACAAATAGTGGAATTTCTGCAATTTTGCTCCAAAATACGGGGTATTTCTGCCTTTTTGCCCGAAAATAAGAAGAATGCATACCTTTTTGCCATAAAAAAGGGAAATTTCTTCATTTTTGCTCCAAAATAAGGGGAATTTCTGCTTTTTGGCCTCTAAATAAGTGAAATTTCTGTCTTTTTTCTCCAAAAACAAAGGGAATTTCTGTGTTTTTTGCCCCAAAATAAGGAAAATTTCTGACTTATTATTCTGAAATAAGTGAAATTTCTGCAATTTTGCACCAAAATAAAAGAAATTTCTGCCTTTTTCCCCCAAATAAGGAGAATTTCAGCCTTTTTAACTCAAAATAAGGGAAATTTCTGCATTTTTGCCACAAAATATTAAGAATTTCTGCCTTTTTGCCCAAAATTAGAAAAATTTTTGCCTATTTTTTTGGAAATAAGTGAAATTTCTGCAATTTTGCTCCAAAATAAGTGAAATTTATGCAATTTTGCCCTAAAATAAGGGAAATTTCTGGAATTTTGCCCAAAAATAAGTGGAATTTCTGAGTTCTGCCCCAAAATAAGGAGAATTTCTGTCTTTATGCCCCAACATATAGGGAATTTCTGCCGTTTTGCCCCACAATTAGGCGAAATTCTGCAATTTTGCTCCAAAATACAACGAATTTCTGCCTTTTTGCCCGAAAATAAGAAGAATGCATACCTTTTTGTCATAAAAAAGGGAAATTTCTTCATTTTTGCTCCAAAATAAAGGGAATTTCTACTTTTTTGCCTCTAAATAAGTGGAATTTTTTTTCCAAAACAAAGGGAATTTCTGTCTTTTTTGCCCCAAAATAAAGAAAATTTCTGACTTATTACCGTGAAATAAGTGAAATTTCAGTAATTTTGCCCCAAAATAAGAGAAATTTCTGCCTTTTTGCCCCCAAATAAGGGGAATTTCATCCTTTTTACCTAAAAGTAAGGGGAATTTCTACATTTTCCCCAAATTATGGGAAATTTCTGCCCTTGTGCCCCAAAATAAGAAAAATTTCTGCAACTTTGTACCAAAATAATAGAAATTTCTGCCTTTTTGCCCCAAAATAAGAAAATTTCTCCTTTTTTTGAAATAAGTGAAATTTCTGTAATTTTGTCCCATAAAAAGTGAAATTTCTGCAATTTTGCCCCAAAATAAGGGAAATTTCTGGAATTTTGCCCAAAAATAAGTGGAATTTCTGAGTTTTGCTTCAAAATAATGAGAATTTCTTTCTTTATGCCCCAACATATAGGGAATTTCTGCATTTTGCTTCACAAATAGGGGAATTTCTGAAATTTTGCTACAAAATACGGGAAATTTCTGCCTTTTCGCCCGAAAATAAGAAGAATGCATAACTTTTTGCCATAAAAAAGGGAAATTTCTTCATTTTTGCTCCAAAATAAGGGGAATTTCTGCTTTTTGGCCTCTAAATAAGTGGAATTTCTCTTTTTCCTCCAAAAACAAAGGGAATTTCTGTCTTTTTTGCCCCAAAATAAGGAAAATTTCTGACTTACTATTCTGAAATAAGTGAAATTTCTGCAATTTTGCCCAAAAATAAAAGAAATTTCTGCTTTTTGCCCACAAATAAGGGGAATTTCAGCCTTTTTACCTCAAAATAAGGGGAATTTCTGCATTTTTGCCACAAAATATTAGGAATTTCTGCCTTTTTGCCCTAAAATAAAGAAAATATCTGCCTATTTTCCCTGAAATAAGTGAAATTTCTGAAATTTTGCCCCAAAACAAGTGAAATTTCTGCATTTTTGCCCCAAAATTAGGGAAATTTCTGGAATTTTGCCCCATAATAAGTTTAATTTCTGAGTTCTGCCCAAAAATAAGGAGAATTTCTGTCTTTCTTCCCCAACATATAGGGAATTTATGCCTTTTTGCCTCACAATTAGGGGAATTTCTGCAATTTATCTCCAATATACAAGGAATTTCTTCCTTTTTGCCCGATAATATGAAGAATGCATACCTTTTTGCCATAAATAAGGAAAATTTCTTTATTTTTGCTCCAAAATAAGGGGAATTTCTGCTTTTTTGCCTCAAAATAAGTGGAATTTCTGTCTTTTCTCCCAAATCAAAGTGAATTTATGTATTTTTTGCCCCAAAATAAAAAAAAATTTCTGACTTATTACCCTGAAATAAGAGAAATTTCTGCAATTTTGCCCCAAAATATAGGAAATTTCTGCCTTTTTGCCCCCAAATAAGGGGAATTTCAGCCATTATACCTCAAAATAAGGAGAATTTCTGCATTTTTGCCCCAAAATATGGAAATTTCTGCCTTTTTGCTCCAAAATATAAAAAATTTCTGCAATTTTTTACCAAAATAAAAGAAATTTCTGCCTTTTTGCCCCAAAATAATAAAATTTCTCCTTTTTTTCTGAAATAAGTGAAATATCTGCAATTTTGCCCCAAAATAAGTGAAATTTCTGCAAATTTGCCCCAAAATAAGGGAAATTTCTGGAATTTTTCCCCAAAGTAAGTGGAATTTATGAGTTTTACCCCAAAATAAGAATAATTTCTGTCTTTCTGCCCCAACATATAGGGAATTACTGTCTTTTTGCCTTACAATTAGGGGAATTTCTGCAATTTTGCTCCAAAATACGGGGAATTTCTGTCTTTTTGCCCGAAAATAAGTAGAATGCATACCTTTTTGCCATAAAAAAGGAAAATTTCTTCGTTTTCGCTCCAAAATAAAAGGAATTTCTGCTTTATTGCCTCTAAATAAGTGGAATTTCTGTCTTTTTCCCCCAAAACAAAGGGAATTTCTCTCTTTTTTGCCCCAAAACAAGGAAAATTTCTGACTTATTACCCTGAAATAAGTGAAATTTCTGCAATTTTGCCCTAAAATAAGGGTAATTTCTGCCTTTTTGCCCCCAAGTAAGGGGAATTTCAGCCTTTTTACCTCAAAATAAGGGGAATTTCTGCATTTTTGCCAAAAAAATTTTAGGAATTTCTGCCTTTTTGCCTCAAAATAAGGGAAATTTCTGCCTATTTTCCCTGAAATAAGTGAAATTTCTGCAATTTTGCCCCAAAATAAGTGAAATTTCTGCAATTTTGCCCCAAAATATGGGAAATTTCTGGAATTTTGCACCAAAATAAGTGGAATTTCTGAGTTCTGCCCCAAAATGAAGAATATTTCTGTCTTTATGCCCCAACTATAGGAAATTTCTGAATTTGGCCCCAAAATTAGAGGAATTTCTGCAATTTTGCTCCAAAATACAGGGAATTTCTGCCTTTTTGCCTGAAAATAAGAAGAATGCATACCTTTTTGCCATAAAAAAGGGAAATTTCTTCATTTTTGCTTCAAAATAATGGGAATTTCTTTTTTTTGGCCTCTAAATAAGTGGAATTTCTGTCTTTTTCCTTTAAAAACAAAGGGAATTTCTGTCTTTTTTGCCCCAAAATAAGGAAAATTTCTGACTTATTATTCTGGAATAAGTGAAATTTCTGCAATTTTGCCTTAAAATAAAAGAAATTTCTGCCTTTTTGCCCCCAAATAAAGGGAATTTCAGCCTTTTTACCTCAAAATAAGGGGAATTTCTGCATTTTTGCCACAAAATATTAGGAATTTCTGCCTTTTTGCCCAAAAATAAGAAAAATTTCTGCTTATTTTCTTTGAAATAAGTGAAATTTCTGCAATTTTGCCCCAAAATAAGTGAAATTTCTGCAATTTTGCCCCAAAATAAGGGAAATTTCTGGAATTTTGCCCAAAAATAAGTAAAATTTCTGAGTTCTGCCCCAAAATAAGGAGAATTTCTGTCTTTCTGCCCCAACATATAGGGAATTTATGCCTTTTTGCCTCACAATTAGGGGAATTTCTGCAATTTTCTCCAATATACAAGGAATTTCTGCCTTTTTGCCCAAAAATAAGAAGAATGCATACCTTTTTGCCATATATAAGGAAAATTTCTTTATTTTTGCTCCAAAATAAGGGGAATTTCTGCTTTTTTGCCTCTAAATAAGTGGAATTTCTGTCTTTTCTCCCAAATCAAAGTGAATTTCTGTATTTTTTGCCCCAAAATAAAAAAAATTTCTGACTTATTACCCTGAAATAAGTGAAATTTCTGCAATTTTGCCCCAAAATAAGGGAAATTTCTGCCTTTTTGCCCCCAAATAAGGGGAATTTCAGCCATTATACCTCAAAATAAGGAGAATTTCTGCATTTTTGCCCCAAAATATGGAAATTTCTGCCTTTTTGCTCCAAAATATAAAAAATTTCTGCAATTTTGTACAAAAATAAAAGAAATTTCTGCCTTTTTGCCCCAAAATAATAAAATTTCTCCTTTTATTCTGAAATAAGTGAAATATCTGCAATTTTGCCCCAAAATAAGTTTTATTTCTGCAAATTTGCCCCAAAAAAGGGAAATTTCTGGAATTTTGCCCCAAAGTAAGTGGAATTTATGAGTTTTACCAGAAATAAGAATAATTTCTGTCTTTCTGCCCCAACATATAGGGAATTTCTGCCTTTTTGCCTTACAATTAGGGGAATTTCTGCAATTTTGTTCCAAAATACGGGGAATTTCTGCCTTTTTGCCCGAAAATAAGTAGAATGCATACCTTTTTGCCATAAAAAAGGAAAATTTCTTCATTTTCGCTCCAAAATAAAAGGAATTTCTGCTTTATTGCCTCTAAATAAGTGGAATTTCTGTCTTTTTCCCCCAAAACAAAGGGAATTTCTATCCTTTTTGCCCAAAAATAAAGAAAAATTTTGACTTATTACTTTTAAATAAGTGAAATTTCAGCAATTTTGCCCCAAAATAAGAGAAATTTCTGCCTTTATGCCTTCAAATAAGGAGAATTTCAGCATTTTTACCTCAAAATAAGGGGAATTTCTGCATTTTTGCCCCAAAATATAGGAAATTTCTGCCTTTTTGCCCCAAAATAGAAAAAATTTCTGCCATTTTGTACCAAAACAAAAAAAATTTCTGCCTTATTGCCCCCAAATAAGAAAATTTCTCCTTTTTTTCTAAAATAAGTGGAATTTCTGCAATTTTGCCGAAAAATAAGTGAAATTTCTACAATTTTGCCCCAAAATAAGGAAAATTTCTGGAATTTTGCCTCAAAATAAGTGGAATTTCTGAGTTTTGCTTAAAAAGAAGAAGAATTTCTGTCTTTTTGCTCCACTATTAGAGGAATTTCTGCAATTTTGCTCCAAAATACGGGGTATTTCTGCCTTTTTGCCCGAAAATAAGAAGAATGCATACCTTTTTGCCATAAAAAATGGAAATTTCTTCATTTTTGCTCCAAAATAAGGGGAATTTCTGCTTTTTTTGCCTCTAAATAAGTGGAATTTCTGTCTTTTTCCCCCAAAACAAAGGGAATTTCTGTCTTTTTTGCCCCAAAATAAGGAAAATTTCTGACTTATTTCCCTGAAGTAAGTGAAATTTCTGCAATTTTGCCCCAAAATAAGGGAAATTTCTGCCTTTTTGCCCCCAAATAAGGGGAATTTCAGCCTTTTTACCTCAAAATAAGGGGAATTTCTGCATTTTTGCCACAAAATATTAGGAATTTCTGCCTTGTTGTCCCAAAATAAGAAAAATTTCTGCCTATTTTCCCTGAAATAAGTGAAATTTTTGCAATTTTGCCCCAAAATAAGTGAAATATCTGCAATTTTGCCCCAAAATAAGTAAAATTTCAGGAATTTTGCCAAAAATAAGTTTAATTTCTGAGTTCTGCCCCACAATAAGGAGAAATTCTGACTTTATGCCCCATCATATAGGGAATTTCTGCCTTTATGCCCCACAATTAGGGGAATTTCTGCAATTTTGCTCCAAAATACGGGGAATTTCTGACTTTTTGCCCAAAAATAAGAAGAATGCATACCTTTTTGCCATAAAAAAGGAAAATTTCTTCATTTTTGCTCCAAAACAAGGGGAATTTCTGCTTTTTTGCTTCTAAAAAAGTGGAATTGCTGTCTTTTTCCCCCAAAACAAAGAGAATTTTTGTCTTTTTTTGCTTCAAAATAAGGAAAATTTCTGACTTACTACCCTGAAATTAGTGAAATTTCTGCAATTTTGCCCCAAAATAAGGGAAATTTCTGCCATTTTGTCCCCAAATAGGGAAATTTCAGCCTTTTTACCTCAAAATAAGAGCAATTTCTGCATTTTTGCACAAAATATTAGGAATTTCTGCCTTTTTGCCCAAAAATAAGAAAAATTTCTACCTTTTTTCCCTGAAATAAGTGAAATTTCTGCAATTTTGCCCCAAAATAAGTGAAATTTCTGATTTTTTGCCCACAAATAAAAGGAATTTCAGCCTTTTTACCTAAAAATAAGTTGAATTTCTGCATTTTTGCCCCAAAATATGGGAAATTTCTGTCTTTTTGCCCCAAATAAGAAAATTTCTGCTTTTTTTTTTCTGAAATCAGTGAAATTTCTGCAATTTTGCCCCAGAATAAGTGAAATTTCTGCAATTTTGCCCTAAAATAAGAGAACTTTCTGGAATTTTGCCCAAAAATAAGTGGAATTTCTGCGTTTTGCCCCCAAAATAAGGAGAATTCCTGTTATGTTGCCCCAACATATAGGGAATTTCTGCCTTTTTGCCCCACAATTAGGGGAATTTCTGAAATTTTGCTCCAAAATAAGGGGAATTTCTGCACTTTTGCCTGTAATAAGTGGAATTTCTTCCTTTTTCTCCCAAAACAAAGGGAATTTCTGTCTTTTTTGCCCCAAAATAAGGAAAATTTCTGACTTATTATCCTGAAATAAGTGAAATTTCTGCAATTTTGTCCCAAAATAAGTGAAATTTCTGCAATTTTGCCCCAAAATATGAGAAATATCAAAATTTTGCCTCAAAAATTGTGGAATTTCTGAGTTTTGCCCCAAAATAAGTAGAATTTCTGTCTTTTTGCCCCAACATATAGGGAATTTCTGCCTTTTTGCCCCACAATTAGGGGAATTTCTGTAATTTTGCTCCAAAATACGGGGTATTTCTGCCTTTTTGCCTGAAAATAAGAAGAATGCATACCTTTTTGCCATAAAAAAGGGAAATTTCTTCATTTTTGCTCCAAAATAAGGGGAACTTCTGCATTTTTGCCTCTAAATAAGTTAAATTTCTGTCTTTTTCCCCTTAAACAAAGGAAATTTCTGTCTTTTTTGCCCCAAAATAAGGAAAATTTCTGACTTATTACCCTGAAATAAATGAAATTTCTACAATTTTGCCCCAAAATAAGGGAAATTTCTGCCTTTTTGCCCCAGAATAAGGGGAATTTCAGCTTTTTTTTTCTCAAAATAAGGGGAATTTCTGCATTTTTGCCACAAAATACTAGGAATTTCTGCATTTTGCCCCAAAATAAGAAAAATTTCTGCCTATTTTCCCTGAAAAAGTGAAATTTCTGTAATTTTGCCCTAAAATAAGTGAAATTTCTGCAATTTTGCACCAAAATAAGGGAAATTTCTGGAATTTTGCCCAAAAATAAGTGGAATTTCTCAGTTCTGCCTGAAAATAAGGAGAATTTCTGTCTTTATACCACAACATATATGGGATTTCTGCCTTTTTGCCTCACAATTAGGCGAAATTCTGCAATTTTGCTCCATAATACGAGTAATTTCTAACTTTTTGCCCGAAAATAAGAAGAATGCATACTTTTTGCCATAAAAAAGAGAAATTTCTTCATTTTTGCTCCAAAATAAGGGGAATTTCTGCTTTTTTGCCTCTAAATAAGTGGAATTTCTGTTTTTTTCCCAAACAAAGGGAATTTCTATCTTTTTTGCCCCAAAATAAGGGAAATTTCTGACTTATTATTATGAAATAAATGAAATTTCAGCAATTTTGCCCCAAAATAAGAGAAATTTCTGCCTTTTTGCCCCCAATAAGGGAAATTTCAGCTTTTTTACCCCAAAATAAGGGGAATTTCTGCATTTTTGCCCCAAAATATGGGAAATTTCTGCCCTTTTGCCACAAAATAAGAAAAATTTCTGCAACTTTGTACCAAAATAAAAAAATTTTTGCCTTTTTGCCCCAAAATAAGAAAATTTCTTCTTTTCTTTCTGAAATAATTGAAATTTCTGCAATTTTGACCCAAAATAAGTGAAATTTCTGCAATTTTGCCACAAAATAAGGGAAATTTCTGGAATTTTGCCCCAAAATAAGTGGAATTTCTGAGTTTTTCCCTACAATAAGGAGAATTTCTGTTTTTATGCCCCAACATATAGGGAATTTCTGCCTTTTTGCCCCACAATTGGAGGAATTTCTGCAATTTTGCTCCAAAATACGGGGAATTTCTGCCCTTTTGCCCGAAAATAAGAAGAATGCATACCTTTTTGCCATAAAAAAGGAAAATTTCTTCATTTTTGCTCCAAAATAATGGGAATTTCTGCTTTTTTGCCTCTAAATAAGTAGAATATCTGTCTTTTTTCCCCCAAAACAAAGGGAATTTCTGTCTTTTTTGCCACAAAATAAGGAAAATTTCTGACTTATTTCCCTGAAATAAGTGAATTTTCTGCAATTTTGCCTCAAAATAAGGGAAATTTCTGCCTTTTTGCTCCCAAATAAGGGAAATTTCAGCCTTTTACCTCAAAATAAGGGGAATTTCTGCATTTTTGCCACAAAATATTAGGAATTCCTGCCTTTTTGCCCCAAAATAAGGAAAATTTCTGCCTATATTCTATTAAATAAGTGAAATTTCTGCAATTTTGCTTCAAAATAAGGGAAATTTCTACCTTTCTGCCCCCAAATAAGGGGAATTTCAGCCTTTTTACCTCAAAATAAGCAGAATTTCTGCATTTTTGCCCCAAAATATGGGAAATTTCTGCCTTTTTGCCCCAAAATAAAAAAAATTTCTGCAATTTTGTACCAAAATAAAAGAAATTTCTGCCTTTTTGCCCCAAAATAAGAAAATTTCTTTTTTTTCTGAAATAAGTTAAATTTCTGCAATTTTTCCCCAAAATAAGTGAAATTTCTGCAATTTTGCCCCAAAATAAGGGAAATTTCTGGAATTTTGCACCAAAATAAGTGTAATTTCTGAGTTCTTCCCAAAAATAAGGTGAATTTCTGTCTTTTTGCCCCAACATATAGGGAATTTCTGCCCTTTTGCCCCACAATTAGGGGAATTTCTTCAATTTTGCTCCAAAATACGGGGAATTTCTGCCTTTTGCCCGAAAATAAGAAGAATGCATACCTTTTTGCCATAAAAAAGGAAAATTTCTGCAATTTTACTCCAAAATAAGGGGAATTTCTGCTTTTTTGCACGAAAATAAGAAGAATGCAAAATTTTGTGCCAGAAAAAATGGAAATTTCTTCATTTTTGTTCAAAAATAAGGGGAATTTCTGCTTCTTGCCTCTAAATAAGTTGAATTTCTGTCTTTTTCCCACAAAACAAAGGGAATTTCTGTCTTTTTTGCCCCAAAATAAGGAAATTTTCTGACTTATTACGCTGAAGTAAGTGAAATTTCTGCAACTTACCCCAAAATAAGGGAAATTTCTGCCTTTTTGCCCCCAAATAAGGGGAATTTCAGCCTTTTTACCTCAAAATAAGAAAAATTTCTGCATTTTTGCCACAAAATATTAGGAATTTCTGCCTTTTTTCCCCAAAATAAGAAAAATTTCTGCCTATTTTCCCTGAAACAAGTGAAATTTCTGCAATTTTTTCCCAAAATAAGTGAAATTTCTGCTATTTTGCCTCAAAATAAGAGAAATTTCTGGAATTTTGCCCAAAAATAAGTGGAATTTCTGAGTTCTGCCGCAAAATAAGGAGAATTTCTGTCTCTATGCGCTAACATATAGGGAATTTCTGCCTGTTTGCCCCACAATTATGCGAAATTCTGCAATTTTGCTCTAAAATACGAGGAATTTCTGCCTTTTTGCCCGAAAGTAAGAAGAATGCATACCTTTTTGCCATAAAAAAGGGAAATTTCTTCATTTTTGCTCCAAAATAAGGGGAATTTCTGCTTTTTTGCCTCTAAATAAGTGGAATTTCTGTCTTTTTTTTTCCCAAACAAAGGGAATTTCTGTATTTTTTGCCCCAAAATAAGGAAAATTTCTGACTTATTACCGTGAAATAAGTGAAATTTCAGCAATTTTGCCCCAAAATAAGGGAAATTTCTCCTTTTTGCCCCAAAATAAGGGTAATTATAGCCTTTTTACCACAAAATAAGGGGAATTTCTGCATTTTTGCCCCAAAATATGGGAAATTTCTTCCCTTTGCCCCAAAATACGAAAAATTTCTGCAACTTTGTACCAAAATAAAATAAATTTCTGCCTTTTTAGCCCAAAATAAGAAAATTTATCCTTTTTTTGAAATAAGTGAAATTTCTGCAATTTTGTCCCATAAAAATTGAAATTTCTGAAATTTTGCCCCAAAATAAGGGAAATTTCTGGAATTTTGCCCCAAAATAATTTGAATTTCTGAGTTATGCCCCAAAATAAGGAGAATTTCTGTCTTTATGCCCCATTATATAGGGAATTTCTGCCTTTTTGCTTCACAATTAGGGGAATTTCTTCAATTTTGCTCCAAAATACGGGGAATTTCGGCCTTTTTGCCCGAAAATAAGAAGAATGCATAACTTTTTGCCATAAAAAGTGAAATTTCTTCATTTTTGCTCCAAAATAAGGGGAATTTCTGCTTTTTTGCCTCTAAATAAGTGGAATTTCTGTCTTTTCCCACAAAAACAAAGGGAATTTCTGTCTTTTTTGGCCCAAAATAAGGAAAATTTCTGACTTATTATCCTGAAATAAGTGAAATTTCTGCAATTTTACCCCAAAATAAGGGAAATTTCGGGAATTTTGCCTCAAAATAAGTTTAATTTCTGAGTTCTGCACCAAAATAAGGAGAATTTCTGTCTTTATGCCCCAACATATAGGGAATTTCTGCCTTTTTGCCCCACAATTAGGGGAATTTCTGCAATTTTGCTTAAAAATACGGGGAATTTCTGCCTTTTTGCCCCAAAATAAGAAGAATGCATACCTTTTTGCCATAAAAAAAGAAAATTTTTTCATTTTTGCTCCAAAATAAAGAGAATTTCTGCTTTTTTGCCTCTAAATAAGTGGAATTTCTGCCTTTTTTCCCCCAAAACACAGGGAATTTCTGTCTTTTTTGCCCCAAAATAAAGAAAACTTCTGACTTATTTCCCTGAAATAAGTGAAATTTCTGCAATTTTGCCCCAAAATAAGGGAAATTTCGGCCTTTTTGCCCCCAAATAAGGGGAATTTCAGCCTTTTTACCTCAAAATAAGGGGAATTTCTCCATTTTTGCCCCAAAATATGGGAAATTTCTGCCTTTTTGCCCCAAAATAAGAAAAATTTCTGCAACTTTGTACCAAAATAAAAGAAATTTCTGCCTTTTTAGCCCAAAATAAGAAAATTTATCCTTTTTTTTGAAATAAGTGAAATTTCTGCAATTTTGTCCCATAAAAATTGAAATTTCTGAAATTTTGCCCCAAAATAAGGGAAATTTCTGGCATTTTGCCCCAAAATAATTGGAATTTCTGAGTTTTGCCCCAAAATAAGGAGAATTTCTGTCTTTATGTCCCATCATATAGGGAATTTCTGCCTTTTTGCTTCACAATTAGGGGAATTTCTGCAATTTTGCTCCAAAATACGGGGAATTTCTGCCTTTTTGCCCGATAATAAGAAGAATGCATAACTTTTGCCATAAAAAAGGGAAATTTCTTCATTTTTGCTCGAAAATAAGGGGAATTTCTGCTTTTTTGCCTCTAAATAAGTGGAATTTCTGTCTTTTCCCCCAAAAACAAAGGGAATTTCTGTCTTTTTTGCCCAAAATAAGGAAAATTTCTGACTTATTATTCTGAAATAAGTGAAATTTTTGCAATTTTGCCTTAAAATAAGGGAAATTTCTGCCTTTTTGCTCCCAAATAAGGGAAATTTCAGCCTTTTACCTCTAAATAAGGGAAATTTCTGCATTTTTGCCACAAAATATTAGAAATTCCTGCCTTTTTGCCCCATAATAAGGAAAATTTCTGCCTATTTTACCTGAAATAAGTGAATTTTCTGCAATTTTGCCCCAAAATAAGGGAAATTTCTCGAATTTTGCCCCAAAATAAGTTTAATTTCTGAGTTCTGCACCAAAATAAGGAGAATTTCTGTATTTATGCCCCAACATATAGGGAATTTCTGCCTTTTTTCCCCACAATTAGGGGAATTTCTGCAATTTTGCTCCAAAATACGGGGAATTTCTGCCTTTTTGCCCGAAAATAAAAAGAATGCATACCTTTTTGCCATAAAAAAGGAAAATTTCTTCATTTTTGCTCCAAAATATGGAGAATTTCTGCTTTTTTGCCTCTAAATAAGTGGAATTTCTGTCTTTTTTCCCCCAAAACACAGGGAATTTCTTTCTTTTTTGCCCAAAAATAAAGAAAATTTCTGACTTATTTCCCTGAAATAAGTGAAATTTCTGCAATTTTGCCCCAAAATAAGGGAAATTTCTGCCTTTTTGCCCCCAAATAAGGGGAATTTCAGCCTTTTTACCTCAAAATATGGGGAATTTCTGCATTTTTGCCACAAAATATTAAGAATTTCTGCCTTTTTGCCCCAAAATAAGGAAAATTTCTGCCTATTTTTCATGAAATAAGTGAAATTTCTGCAATTGTGCTTCAAAATAAGGGAAATTTCTACCTTTCTGCCCCCAAATAAGGAAAATATCAGCCTTTTTACCTCAAAATAAGGGGAATTTCTGCATTTTTGCCCCAAAATTTTGGGAAATTTCTGCCTTTTTGCCCCAAAATAAGAAAAATTTCTGCAATTTTGTACCAAAATAAAAGAAATTTCTGCCTTTTTGCCCCAAAATAAGAAAATTTCTTTTTTTTCTGAAATAAGTTAAATTTGCAATTTTTCCGCAAAATAAGTGAAATTTCTGCAATTTTGCCCCAAAATAAGGGAAATTTCTGAAATTTTGCCCCAAAATAAGTGGAATTTCTGAGTTTTGCCCCAAAATAAGGAGAATTTCTGTATTTTTTCCCCAACATATAGGAAATTTCTGCTCTTTTGCCCCACAATTAGGGGAATTTCTTCAATTTTGCTCCAAAATACGGGGAATTTCTGCCTTTTTGCACGAAAATAATAAGAATGCCAACCTTTGTGCCAGAAAAAATGGAAATTTCTTCATTTTTGCTCCAAAATAAGGGGAATTTCTGCATTTTGCCTCTAAATAAGTTGAATTTCTGTCTTTTTCCCACAAAACAAAGGGAATTTCTGTCTTTTTTGCCCCAAAATAAGGAAAATTTCTTACTTATTACCCTGAAATAAGTGAAATTTCTGCAATTTTGCCCCAAAATAAGGGAAATTTCGGCCTTTTTGCCCCCAAATAAGGGGAATTTCAGCCTTTTTACCTCAAAATAAGGGGAATTTCTGCATTTTTGCCACAAAATATTAGGAATTTTTGCCTTTTTGCCCCAAAATAAGGAAAATTTCTGCCTATTTTCCCTTAAACAAGTGAAATTTCTGCAATTTTTCCCCAAAATAAGTGAAATTTCTGCAATTTTGCCCCAAAATAAGGGAAATTTCTGGAATTTTGCCCAAAAATAAGTTGAATTTCTGAGTTCTTCCGCAAAATAAGGAGAATTTCTGTCTCTATGCGCCAACATATAGGGAATTTCTGCCTTTTTGCCCCACAATTATTCTAAATTCTGCAATTTTGCTCCAAAATACGAGGAATTTATGCCTTTTTGCCCGAAAATAAGAAGAATGAATACCTTTTTGCCATAAAAAAGAAAAATTTCTTCATTTTTGCTCCAAAAAAAAGGGAATTTCTGTTTTGCCTCTAAATAAGTGGAATTTCTGTCTTTTTTTCCCAAACAAAGGGAATTTCTGTCTTTTTTGGCCCAAAATAAGGAAAATTTCTGACTTATTACTGTGAAATAAGTGAAATTTCAGCAATTTTGCTCCAAAATAAGGGAAATTTTTGCATTTTGCCCCCAAATAAGGGGAATTTCAGCATTTTTACCTCAAAATAAGGGGAATTTCGGCATTTTTGGCCCAAAATATGGGAAATTTCTGCCTTTTTGCCCCAAAATAAGAAAAATTTCTGCAATTTTGTACCAAAATAAAAGAAATTTCTGCCTTTTTGCCCCAAAATAAGAAAATTTTTGCAATTTTGCCCCAAAATAAAAGACATTTCTGCAATTTTGCCCCAAAACAAGGGAAATTTCTGGAATTTCGCCCCAAAGTAAGTGGAATTTCTGAGTTTTGCCCCAAAATAAGGAAAATTTCTGTCTTTTTCCCTTAATATATAGGGAATTTCTGCCTTTTTGCCCCACAATTAGGGGAATTTCTGCAATTTTGCTCCAAAATACGGAGAATTTCTGCCTTTTTGCTCGAAAATAAAAAGAATGCATACCTTTGTGCCATAAAAAATGGAAATTTCTTCATTTTGCTCCAAAATAAGGGGAATTTCTGCTTTTTTGCCTCTAAATAAGTGGAATTTCTGTCTTTTTCCCCAAAAAGAGGAAATTTCTGTCTTGTTTGCCACAAAATAAGGAAAAATTCTGACTTATTACCCTGAAATAAGTGAAATTTCTGAAATTTTGCCCCAAAATAAGGGAAATTTCTGCCTTTTTGCCCCCAAATAAGGGAATTTCATCCTTTTTACCACAAAATAATGGGAATTTCTGCATTTTTGCCACAAAATATTAGGAATTTCTGCCTTTTTGCCCCAAAATAAAAAAATTTCTGCTCTTTTTCCCTAAAATAATTGAAATTTCTGCAATTTTGCCCCAAAATAAGTGAAATTTCTGCAATTTTGCCCCCAAAATAAGGAAATTTCTGGAATTTTGCCCCAAAATAAGTGGAATTTCTGAGTTTTGCCCCAAAATAAGGAGAATTTCTTTCTTTTTGCCCTAACATATAGGGAATTACTGCCTTTTTGCTTCACAATTAGTGGAATTTCTGCAATTTTGCTACAAAATACGGGGAATTTCTGCTTTTTAGCCTGATTATAAGGGGAATGAATACCTTTTGCCACAAAAAAAAGAAATTTCTTTTTTGCTCCAAAATAAGGGGAATTTCTGCTTTTTTGCCTCTAAAAATGTGGAATTTCAGTCTTTTTCCCCCAAAAGAAAGGGAATTTCTGTCTTTTTTGCCCAAAAATAAGGAAAATTTCTGACTTATTACCCTGAAATAAGTGAATTTTCTGCAATTTTGCCCCAAAATAAGGGAAATTTCTGCCTTTTTGCCCCAAAATAAGAAAAATTTCTGCAATTTTGTACCAAAATAAAAGAAATTTCTGCCTTTTTGCCCCAAAATTAGAAAATTTCTCTTTTTTTCTGAAATAAGTGAAATTTCTGCAATTTTGCCCAAAAATAAGTGAAATTTCTGCAATTTTGCCCCCAAATAAGGGAAATTTCTGGAATTTTGCCCCAAAATAAGTGGAATTTATGAGTTTTGCCCAAAAATAACGAGAATTTATGTCTTTTTGCACCAACATATAGGGAATTTCTGCCTTTATGCCCAACAATAAGAGAAATTTCTAAAATTTGCCCCAAAATAAGTGGAATTTCTGAGTTTTGCCCCAAAATAAGGAGAATTTCTGTCATTTCGCCCCAACATATAGGGAATTTCTGCTTTTTTGCCCCACAATTAGGGGAATTTCTGCAATTTTGCTACAAAATATGGGGAATTTCTGACTTTTTGCCCAAAAATAAGAAGAATGCATACATTTTTGCCATAAAAAAAGGAAATTTCTTCATTATTGCTCCAAAATAAGGGGAATTTCTGCTTTTTTGCCTCTAAATAAGTGGAATTTCTGTCTTTTTTCCCAAAACACAGGGAATTTCTGTCTTTTTTGCCCAAAAATAAGGAAAATTTCTGACTTTTTACTCTGAAATAAGTGAAATTTCTGCAATTTTGCCCCAAAATAAGGAAAATTCTGCCTTTTTGCCGCCAAATAAGGGGAATTTCAGCCTTTTTACCTCAAAATAAGGGGAATTTCTGCATTTTTGCCACAACATATTAGGAATTTCTGCGTTTTTGCCCCAAAATAAGGAAAATATCTGGCTTTTTTCCATGAAATAAGTGAAATTTCTGAAATTTTGCCCCAAAATAAGTGAAATTTCTGCCTTTTTGCCCTCATATAAGGGATTTTCATCCTTTTTACCTCAAAATAATGGGAATTTCTGCATTTTTGCCACAAAATATTAGGAATTTCTGCCTTTTTGCCCCAAAATAAAAAAAATTTCTGCTGTCTTTCCTGAAATAAGTGAAATTTCTGCAATTTTGCCCCAAAATAAGTGAAATTTCTGCAATTTTGCCCCAAAAATAAGGAAATTTCTGGAATTTTGCCCCAAAATAAGTGGGATTTCTGAGTTTTGCCCGAAAATAAGGAGAATTTCTGTCTTTTTGCCCTAACATACAGGGAATTACTGCCTTTTTGCTTCACAATTAGTGGAATTTCTGCAATTTTGCTACAAAATACGGGGAATTTCTGCTTTTTAGCCTGAATATAAAAGGAATGAATACCTTTTGCCACAAAAAAAAGAAATTTCTTCTTTTTTGCTCCAAAATAAGGGGAATTTCTGCTTTTTTGCCTCTAAAAATGTGGAATTTCAGTCTTTTTCCCCCAAAAGAAAGGGAATTTCTGTCTTTTTTGCCCAAAAATAAGGAAAATTTCTGACTTATTACCCTGAAATAAGTGAAATTTCTGCAATTTTGCCCCAAAATAAGGGAAATTTCTGCCTTTTTGCCCCAAAATAAGAAAAATTTCTGCAATTTTGTACCAAAATAAAAGAAATTTCTGCCTTTTTGCCCCAAAATAAGAAAATTTTTCTTTTTTTCTGAAATAAGTAAAATTTCTGCAATTTTTCCCAAAAATAAGTGAAATTTCTGCAATTTTGCCCCCAAATAAGGGAAATTTCTGGAATTTTGCCCCAAAATAAGTGGAATTTCTGAGTTTTGCGCAAAAATAACGAGAATTTCTGCCTTTATGCCCAACAATTAGGGGAATTTCTGCAATTTTGCTCCAAAATATGGGGATTTTCTGGAATTTTCCCCGAAAATAAGTGGAATTTCTGAGTTTTGCCCTAAAATAAGGAGAATTTCTGTCTTTTTGCCCCAACATATAGGGAATTTCTGCCTTTTTGCCCCACAATTAGGGGAATTTCTGCAATTTTGCTCCAAAATACAAGGAATTTCTGCCTTTTTGCCTGAAAATAAGAAGAATGCATACCTTTTTGCAATAAAAAAAAAGGGAAATTTCTTCATTTTTACTCCAAAATAAGGGGAATTTCTTTCTTTTTGCCTCTAAATAAGTGGAATTTTTTATTTTTCCCCCAAAACAAAGGGAATTTCTGTTTTTTTTGCACCAAAATAAAGAAATTTCTGACTTATTACGCTGAAGTAAGTGAAATTTCTGCAATTTTGGCCCAAAATAAGGGAAATTTCTGCCTTTTTGCCCCCAAATAAGGGGAATTTCAGCCTTTTTACCTCAAAATAAGGGGAATTTCTGCAGTTTTGCCACAAAATATAAGAATTTCTACCTTTTGCCACAAAATAAGGAAAATTTCTGCCTTTTTTCCCTGAAATAAGTGAAATTTCTGCAATTTTGCCCCAAAATAAATAAAATTTCTGCAATTTTGCCCCAAAATAAGTGAAATTTCTGGAATTTTGCCCCAAAATAAGTGGAATTTCTGAGTTTTGAACCAAAATAAGGGGAATTTTTGCTTTTTTGCCTCTAAACAAGTGGAATTTCTGTTTTTTCCTCAAAAACAAAGGGAATTTCTGTATTTTTGGCCCCAAAATAAGGAAATTTTCTGACTTATTACGCTGAAATCAGTGAAATTTCTGCAATTTTACCCCAAAATAAAGGAAATTTCTGCCTTTTTGCCCTCAAATAAGAGGAATTTCAGCCTTTTTACCTCAAAATAAGGGAGATTTCTGTATTTTTGCCACAACATATGAGAAATATATATTTTTTTGCCCCAAAATAAGAAAAATTTCTGCAATTTTGTACCAAAATAATAGAAATTTCTGCCTTTTTGTCCCCAAATGAGAAAATTTCTGCTTTTTTTCTGAAATAAGTGAAATTTCTGCAATTTTGCCCCAAAATAAGTGAAATTTCTGAAATTTTGCTCCAAAAGAAGTGGAATTTTTGAGTTTTGCCCCAAAATAAAGAGAATTTCTATCTTTTTGCCCCAACATATAGGGAATTTCTGCCTTTTTGCTCCAAAATAAGGGGAATTTCTGCTTTATTGCCTCTAAATAAGTGGAATTTCTATCTTTTTCTCCCAAAACAAAGGTAATTCCTGGTTTTTGGCCCAAAATAAAAAAAAATTCTGACTTATTACCCTGAAATAAGTGAAATTTCTGCAATTTTGCCCCAAAATAAGGGAAAATTCTGCCTTTTTGCCTCCAAATAAGGGGAAATTCAGCCTTTTTACCTCAAAATAAGGGGAATTTCTGCATTTTTGCCACAAAATGCTAGGAATTTCTGCCTTTTTGCCCCAAAATAAAGAAAATTTCTGCCTTTTTTCCCTGAAATAAGTGAAATTTCTGCAA
Organism: Micromys minutus; assembly: GCF_963924665.1. Lineage (NCBI taxonomy): Eukaryota > Metazoa > Chordata > Mammalia > Rodentia > Muridae > Micromys > Micromys minutus. The sequence goes on from NW_027667760.1 coordinate 451,053, forward strand.
TTTTGCCCCAAAATAGGGGAAATTTCTGCACTTTTGCCCCAAAATAAGGGGAATTTCTGGAATTTTGCCCCAAAATAAGTGGAATTTCTGAGTTTTGCCCCAAAAAAAGGAGAATTTCTTCTTTTTGCCCTAACATATAGGGAATTTCTGCCTTTTTGCCCCACAATTAGGGGAATTTCTGCAATTTTGTTCCAAAATAAGGGGAATTTCTGCATTTTTGCCTATAAATAAGTGGAATTTCTGTCTTTTTCCCCCAAAACAAAGGGAATTTCTGTCTTTTTTTTCCACAAAATAAAGAAAATTTCTGACTTATTACCCTGAAATAAGTGAAATGTCTGCAATTTTGCCCCAAAATAAGGGAAAATTCTGACTTTTTGCCCCCAAACAAGGGGAATTTCAATCTTTTTACCTCAAAATAAAGGGAATTTCTGCATTTTTGCCACAAAATATTAGGAATTTCTGCCTTTTTGCCCCGAAATAAGGAAAATTTCTGCCTTTTTTCCCTGAAATAAGTGAAATTTCTGCAATTTTGCCCCAAAATAAGTGAAATTTCTTAGTTTTGCCCAAAAATAAGGAGAATTTCTTTGTTTTGCCCTAACATATAGAGAATTTATGCCTTTTTGCCCTACAATTAGGGGAATTTCTGCAATTTTGCTCCAAAATATGGGGAATTTCTGCCTTTTTGCCCGAAAATAAGAAGAATGCATACCTTTTTGCCATAAAAAAAGGGTAATTTCTTCATTTTTGCTTCAAAATAAGGGGAATTTCTGCTATTTTACCTCTAAACAAGTGGAATTTCTGCCCTTTTCCCACAAAAACAAAGGGAATTCCTGTCTTTTTTGCCCCAAAATAAGGAAAATTTCTGACTTATTACACTGAAATAAGTGAAATTTCTGCAATTTTGCCCCAAAATAAGGGAAATTTCTGCCTTATAGCACCCAAATAAAAGGAATATCAGCCTTTTTACCTCAAAATAAGGGGAATTTCTGTATTTTTGCCACAAAATATGGTAAATTTCTGCCTTTTTGCCCAAAAATAAGAAAAATTTCTGCAATTTTTTACCAAAATAATAGAAATTTCTGCATTTTTGCCCCCAAATAAGAAAATTTCTGCTTTTTTTCTGAAATAAGTGAAATTTCTGCAATTATGCCACTAAATATGTAAAATTTCTGCAATTTTGCCCCAAAATAAGTGAAATTTCTGTAATTTTGCCCCAAAAAAGTGGAATTTCTGAGTTTTGCCCCAAAATAAAAAGAATTTCTATCTTTTTGCATCAACATATAGGGAATTTCTCCCTTTTTGCCCCACAATTAGGGGAATTTCTGCAATTTTGCTCCAAAATAAGGGAAATTTCTGCTTTTGCCTCTAAATAAGTGTAATATCTGTCTTTTTCCCCCAAAACAAAGGGAATATCTTCATTTTTGCCCCAAAATAAGGAAAATTTCTGACTTATTTCCCTGAAATAAGTGAAATTTCTGCAATGTTGCCCCAAAATAAGGGAAATTTCTGCCTTTTTGCGCCCAAATAATGGGAAATTCAGCCTTTTTACCTCAAAATAAGGGGAATTTCTGAATTTTTGCCCAAAATAAGGGAAATTTCTGCCTTTTTCCCAAAAATAAGAAAATTTCTGCCTTTTTTCTGAAATAAGTATAATTTCTGCAATTTTGCCCCAAAATAAGTGGAATTTCTGAGTTTTGCCCCAAAATAAGGAGAATTTCTGTCTTTTTGCCCCACAATTAGGGAAATTTCTACAATTTTGCTCCAAAATACGAGGAATTTCTGCCTTTTTGCCCGAAAATAAGAAGAATGCATACCTTTTTGCGATAAAAAAAGGGAAATTCCTTCATTTTTGCCAAAATAAGGGGAATTTCTGCATTTTTGCCTCTAAATAAGTGGAATTTTTTCTTTTTCCCCCAAAACAAAGGGAATTTCATTCTTTTTTGAACCAAAATAAGGAAATTCCTGACTTATTACGCTGAAGTAAGTGAAATTTCTGCAATTTTGCCCCAAAATAAGGGAAATTTCTTACTTTTTGCTCCCAAATAAGGGGAATTTCAGCCTTTTTACCTCAAAATAAGGGGAATTTCTTCAGTTTTGCCACAAAATATAAGAATTTCTGCCTTTTTGCCCCAAAATAAGGAAAATTTCTGCCTTTTTCCCTTAAATAAGTGAAATTTCTGCAATTTTGCCCCAAAATAAATGAAATTTCTGCAATTTTGCCCTAAAATAAAGGAAATTTCTGGAATTTTCCCTGAAAATAAGTGGAATTTCTGAGTTTTGCACCAAAATAAGGACAATTTCTGTCTTTTTGCCCAACATATAGGGAATTTCTGCCTTTTTGCCTCACAATTAGGAAAATTTCTGCAATTTTGCTCCAATATACGGGGAATTTCTGCCTTTTTCCCAAAAATAAAAAGAATGCATACCTTTTTGCCATAAAAAAGGGAAATTTCTTCATTTTTGCTCTAAAATAAGGAGAATTTCTGCTTTTTTGCCTCTAAACAAGTGGAATTTCTGTTTTTTTCCTCCAAAACAAAGGGAATTTCTGTCTTTTTTGCCCCAAAATAAGGAAAATTTCTGACTTATTACCCTGAAATAAGTGAAATTTCTGAATTTTGCCACAAAATAAAGGAAATTTCAGCCTTTTTGCTCCCAAATAAAAGGAATTTCAGCCTTTTTACCTCAAAATAAGGGGAATTTCTGTATTTTTGCCACAAAATATGGGAAATATATTCTTTTTTCCCTCAAAATATGAAAAATTTCTGCAATTTTGTCCCAAAATAATAGAAATTTTTGCCTTTTTGCCCTCAAAAAAGAAAATTTCTGCTTTTTTTCTGAAATAAGTGAAATTTCTGCAATTTTGCCCCAAAATAAGTGAAATTTCTGCAATTTTGCCCCCAAATAAGGGAAATTTCTGGAATTTTGCCCCAAAATAAGTGGAATTTCTGAGTTTTGCCCAAAAATAATAAGAATTTCTATCTTTTTGCCCCAACATACAGGGAATTTGTGCCTTTTTGCCCCACAATTAGGGGAATTTCTGCAATTTTGCTCCAAAATAAGGGGAATTTCTGCTTTTTTCCCTCTAAATAAGTGGAATTTCTATCTTTTCCCCCCAAAACAAAGGTAATTCCTGTTTTTTTGGCCCAAAATAAAAAAAATTTCTGACTTATTACCCTGAAATAAGTGAAATTTCTGCAATTTTGCCCCAAAATGAGGGAAATTTCTGCATTTTGCCTCCAAATAAGGGGATTTTCAGCATTTTTACCTCAAAATAAAAGGAATTTCTGCATTTTTGCCCCAAAATATGGGAAATTTCTGCCTTTTTGCCCCAAAATAAGAAAAATTTCTGCAATTTTGTACCAAAATAAAAGAAATTTCTGCCTTTTTGCCCCAAAATAAGAAATTTTTTGCAATTTTGCCCCAAAATAAGGGAAATTTCTGCCTTTTTGCCCCCAAATAAGGGGAATTTTAGCCTTTTTACCTCAAAATAGGGGGAATTTCTGCCTTTTTGCCTCAAAATAAGGAAAATTTCTGCCTTTTTCCCTGAAATAAGTGAAATTTCTGCAATTTTGCTTCAAAATAAGGGAAATTTCTGCCTTTTTTGCCCCCAAATAAGGGGAATTTCAGCCTTTTTACCTCAATATAAAGGGAATTTTTGCATTTTTGGCCAAAATATGGGAAATTACTGCCTTTTTGCCCCAAAATAAGAAAAATTTCTGCAATTTTGTACCAAAATAAAAGAAATTTCTGCCTTTTTGACCCAAAATAAGAAAATTTCTCTTTTTTTCTGAAATAAGTGAAATTTCTGCAATTTTGCCCCAAAATAACTGAAATTTCTGCAATTTTGCCCCAAAACAAGGGATATTTCTGGAATTTTGCCCACAAATAAGTGGAATTTCTGAGTTTATCCCCAAAATAAGGAAAATTTCTGTCTTTTTGCCTTATCATATAGGGAATTTCTGCATTTTTGCCCCACAATTAGGGGAATTTCTGCAATTTTGCTCCAAAATACGGGTTATTTCTGCCTTTTTGCTCGAAAATAAAAAGAATGCATACCTTTGTGCCATAAAAAATGGAAATTTCTTCATTTTGCTCCAAAATAAGGGGTATTTCTGCTTTTTTGCCTCTAAATAAGTGGAATTTCTGTCTTTTTCCCCAAAAAGAAGGAATTTCTGTCTTGTTTGCCCCAAAATAAAAAAAAATTCTGACTTATTACCCTGAAATAAGTAAAATTTCTGCAATTTTGCCCCAAAATAAGGGAAATTTCTACCTTTTTGCCCCCAAATAAAGGGAATTTCAGCCTTTTTACCTCAAAATAAAAAGATTTTTTGCATTTTTGCCACAAAATATTAGGAATTTCTGCATTTTTGCCCAAAAATAAGGAAAATTTCTTCCTTTTTTCTCTGAATTAAGTGAAATTTCTGCAATTTTGCCCCAAAATAAGTGGAATTTCTGAGTTTTTCCCCAAAATAAGGAGAATTTTTGTCTTTTTGCCCCAACATATAGGGAATTTCCGCCTTTTTGCCCCACAATTAGGGGAATTTCTGCAATTTTGCTCCAAAATATGAAGAATTTCTGCCTTTTTGCCCGAAAATAAGAAGAATGCATACATTTTTGCGATAAAAAAGGGAAATTTTTTTCATTTTTGCTTTTAAATAAGTGGAATTTCTGCATTTTTGCCTCTAAATAAGTGGAATTTTTTCTTTTTCCCCCAAAACAAAGGGAATTTCTGTCTTTTCTGCCCAAAAATAAGGAAAATTTCTGACTTATTACTCTGAAATAAGTGAAATTTCTGCAATTTTGCCCCAAAATAAGGAAAATTTCTGCCCTTTTTCCCTGAAATAAGTGAAATTTCTGCAATTTTGCCCCAAAATAAGTGAAGTTTCTGCAATTTTGCCCCAAAATAAAGGAAATTTCTTCAATTTTGCCCCAAAACAAGGGAAATTTCTGGAATTTTGCCCCAAAATAAGTGGAATTTATGAGTTTTGCCCCAAAATAAGGAGAATTTCTTCTTTTTGCCCTAACATATAGGGAATATCTGCCTTTTTGCCCCACAGTTAGGGAAATTTCTCCAAATTTGCTCCAAAATACAAGGAATTTCTGCATTTTGCCTGAAAATAAGAAGAATGCATACCTTTTTTCCATAAAAAATGGAAATTTCTTCATTTTGCTCCAAAATTAGGGGAATTTCTGCTTTTTTGCCTCTAAATAAGTGGAATTTCTGTCTTTTTCCCCAAAAAGAGGAAATTTCTGTCTTGTTTACCACAAAATAAGGAAAAATTCTGACTTATTACCCTGAAATAAGTGAAATTTATGCAATTTTGCCCTTAAATAAAAGAAATTTCTGCCTTTTTGCCCCCAAATAAGGGAATTTCATCCTTTTTACCTCAAAATAATGGGAATTTCTGCATTTTTGCCACAAAATATTAGGAATTTCTGCCTTTTTGCCCCAAAATAAAAAAAATTTCTGCTTTTTTTTCCCTGAAATAAGTGAAATTTCTGCAATTTTGCCCCAAAATAAGTGAAATTTCTGCAATTTTGCCTTAAAAATAAGGAAATTTCTGGAATTTTGCCCCAAAATAAGTGGAATTTCTGAGTTTTGCCCTAAAATAAGGAGAATTTCTGTCTTTTTGCCCAAACAAATAGGGAATTTCTGCCTTTTTGCCCCACAATTAGGGGAATTTCTGCAATTTTGCTCCAAAATACAAGGAATTTCTGCCTTTTTGCCTGAAAATAAGAAGAATGCATACCTTTTTGCAATAAAAAAAGGGAAATTTCTTCATTTTTACTCCGAAATAAGGGGAATTTCTTCTTTTTTGCCTCTAAATAAGTGGAATTTTTTATTTTTCCCCCAAAATAAAGGGAATTTCTGTCTTTTTTGCACCAAAATAAGGAAATTTCTGACTTATTACGCTGAAGTATGTGAAATTTCTGCAATTTTGCCCCAAAATAAGGGAAATTTCTGCCTTTTTTCCCTCAAATAAGGGGAATTTCAGCCTTTTTACCTCAAAATAAGGGGAATTTCTGCAGTTTTGCCACAAAATATAAGAATTTCTACCTTTTTGCCACAAAATAAGGAAAATTTCTGCCTTTTCTCCCTGAAATAAGTGAAATTTCTGCAATTTTGCCCCAAAATAAATAAAATTTCTGCAATTTTGCCCCAAAATAAGGGAAATTTCTGGAATTTTGCCCCAAAATAAGTGGAATTTCTGAGTTTTGAACCAAAATAAGGGAAATTTCTGCTTTTTTGCCTCTGAACAAGTGGAATTTCTGTTTTTTTCCTCAAATACTAAAGGAATTTCTGTCTTTTTTGCCCAAAAATAAGAAAAATTTCTGAATTATTACCCTGAAATAAGTGAAATTTCTGCAATTTTGCCCCAAAATAAGGGAAATTTCTGCCTTTTTGCCCCAAAATAAGAAAAATTTCTGCAATTTTGTACCAAAATAAAAGAAATTTCTGCCTTTTTGCCCCAAAATAAGAAAATTTCTCTTTTTTTCTGAAATAAGTGAAATTTCTGCAATTTTGCCCAAAAATAAGTGAAATTTCTGCAATTTTGCCCCCAAATAAGGGAAATTTCTGGAATTTTGCCCCAAAATAAGTGGAATTTCTGAGTTTTGCCCAAAAATATCGAGAATTTCTGTCTTTGTGCCCCAACATATAGGGAATTTCTGCCTTAATGCCCAATAATTAGGGGAATTTCTGCAATTTTGCTCCAAAATATGGGGATTTTCTGGAATTTTCCCTGAAAATAAGTGGAATTTCTGAGTTTTGCCCTAAAATAAGGAGAATTTCTGTCTTTTTGCCCCAACATATAGGGAATTTCTGCCTTTTTGCCCCACAATTAAGGGAATTTCTGCAATTTTGCTCCAAAATACAAGGAATTTCTGCCTTTTTGCCTGAAAATAAGAAGAATGCATATCTTTTTGCAATAAAAAAAAGGGAAATTTCTTCATTTTTGCTCCAAAATAAGGGGAATTTCTGCTTTTTTGCCTCTAAATAAGTGGAATTTTTTATTTTTCCCCCAAAACAAAGGGAATTTCTGTCTTTTTTGCACCAAAATAAGGAAATTTCTGACTTATTACGCTGAAGTAAGTGAAATTTCTGCAATTTCGCCCCAAAATAAGGGAAATTTCTGCCTTTTGCCCCAAATAATGGGAATTTCAGCCTTTTTACCTCAAAATAAGGGGAATTTCTTCAGTTTTGCCACAAAATATAAGAATTTCTACCTTTTTGCCACAAAATAAGGGAAATTTCTGCCTTTTTTCCCTGAAATAAGTGAAATTTCTGCAATTTTGCCCCAAAATAAATAAAATTTCTTCAATTTTGCCCCAAAATAAGGGAAATTTCTGGAATTTTGCCACAAAATAAGTGGAAATTCTGAGTTTTGAACCAAAATAAGGGGAATTTCTGCTTTTTTGCCTATGAACAAGTGGAATTTCTGTTTTTTTCCTCAAAAACAAAGGGAATTTCTGTCTTTTTTGCCCCAAAATAAGGAAATTTTCTGACTTATTACCCTGACATAAGTGAAATTTCTGCAATTTTGCCCCACAATAAAGGAAATTTCTGCCTTTTTGCCCTCAAATAAGAGGAATTTCAGCCTTTTTACCTCAAAATAAGGGGGATTTCTGTATTTTTGCCACAAAATATGAGAAATATATATTTTTTTTGCCCCAAAATAAGAAAAATTTCTGCAATTTTGTACCAAAATAATAGAAATTTCTGCCTTTTTGTCCCCAAATAAGAAAATTTCTGCTTTTCTTCTGAAATAAGTGAAATTTCTGCAATTTTGCCGCAAAATAAGTGAAATTTCTGCAATTTTGCCCCAAAATAAGTGAAATTTCTGAAATTTTGCCCCTAAAGAAGTGGAATTTTTGAGTTTTGCCCCAAAATAAAGAGAATTTCTATCTTTTTGCCCCAACATATAGGGAATTTCTGCCTTTTTGCCCCACAATTAGGGGAATTTCTGCAATTTTGCTCTAAAATAAGGGGAATTTCTGCTTTATTGCCTCTAAATAAGTGGAATTTCTATCTTTTTCTCCCAAAACAAAGGTAATTCCTGTTTTTTTGGCCCAAAATAAAAAAAAATTCTGACTTATTACCCTGAAATAAGTGAAAATTCTGCAATTTTGCCCCAAAATAAGGGAAATTTCTTCCTTTTTGCCCCCAAATAATGGGAATTTCAGCCTTTTTTCCTCAAAATAAGGTGAATTTTTGCATTTTTGCCCAAAATAAGGGAAATTTCTGCATTTTTGCCCCAAAAAAAGAAATATTTCTGCAATTTTGTACCAAAATAAAAGAAATTTCTGCCTTTTTGCCCCAAAATAAGGGATATTTCTGGAATTTTGCCACAAAATAAGTGGAATTTCTGAGTTTTGCCCAAAAATAACGAGAATTTCTGTCTTTTTGCCCCAACATATAGGGAATTTCTGCCTTAATGCCCAATAATTAGGGGAATTTCTGCAATTTTGCTCCAAAATATGGGGATTTTCTGGAATTTTCCCCGAAAATAAGTGGAATTTCTGAGTTTTGCCCTAAAATAAGGAGAATTTCTGTCTTTTTGCCCCAACATATAGGGAATTTCTGCCTTTTTGCCCCACAATTAGGGGAATTTCTGCAATTTTGCTCCAAAATACAAGGAATTTCTGCCTTTTTGCCTGAAAATAAGAAGAATGCATAACTTTTTGCAATAAAAAAAGGGAAATTTCTTCATTTTTACTCCAAAATAAGGGGAATTTCTTCTTTTTTGCCTCTAAATAAGTGGAATTTTTTATTTTTCCCCCAAAACAAAGGGAATTTCTGTCTTTTTTGCACCAAAATAAGGAAATTTCTGACTTATTACGCTGAAGTATGTGAAATTTCTGCAATTTTGCCCCCAAATAAGGGAAATTTCTGGAATTTTGCCCCAAAATAAGTGGAATTTCTGAGTTTTGCCCAAAAATAACGAGAATTTCTGTCTTTGTGCCCCAACATATAGGGAATTTCTGCCTTAATGCCCAATAATTAGGGGAATTTCTGCAATTTTGCTCCAAAATATGGGGATTTTCTGGAATTTTCCCTGAAAATAAGTGGAATTTCTGAGTTTTGCCCTAAAATAAGGAGAATATCTGTCTTTTTGCCCTAACATATAGGGAATTTCTGCCTTTTTGCCCCACAATTAAGGGAATTTCTGCAATTTTGCTCCAAAATACAAGGAATTTCTGCCTTTTTGCCTGAAAATAAGAAGAATGCATATCTTTTTGCAATAAAAAAAAGGGAAATTTCTTCATTTTTGCTCCAAAATAAGGGGAATTTCTGCTTTTTTGCCTCTAAATAAGTGGAATTTTTTCTTTTTCCCCCAAAACAAAGGGAATTTCATTCTTTTTTGAACCAAAATAAGGAAATTCCTGACTTATTACGCTGAAGTAAGTGAAATTTCTGCAATTTTGCCCCAAAATAAGGGAAATTTCTTACTTTTTGCTCCCAAATAAGGGGAATTTCAGCCTTTTTACCTCAAAATAAGGGGAATTTCTTCAGTTTTGCCACAAAATATAAGAATTTCTGCCTTTTTGCCCCAAAATAAGGAAAATTTCTGCCTTTTTCCCTTAAATAAGTGAAATTTCTGCAATTTTGCCCCAAAATAAATGAAATTTCTGCAATTTTGCCCTAAAATAAAGGAAATTTCTGGAATTTTCCCTGAAAATAAGTGGAATTTCTGAGTTTTGCACCAAAATAAGGACAATTTCTGTCTTTTTGCCCAACATATAGGGAATTTCTGCCTTTTTGCCTCACAATTAGGAAAATTTCTGCAATTTTGCTCCAATATACGGGGAATTTCTGCCTTTTTCCCAAAAATAAAAAGAATGCATACCTTTTTGCCATAAAAAAGGGAAATTTCTTCATTTTTGCTCTAAAATAAGGAGAATTTCTGCTTTTTTGCCTCTAAACAAGTGGAATTTCTGTTTTTTTCCTCCAAAACAAAGGGAATTTCTGTCTTTTTTGCCCCAAAATAAGGAAAATTTCTGACTTATTACCCTGAAATAAGTGAAATTTCTGAATTTTGCCACAAAATAAAGGAAATTTCAGCCTTTTTGCTCCCAAATAAAAGGAATTTCAGCCTTTTTACCTCAAAATAAGGGGAATTTCTGTATTTTTGCCACAAAATATGGGAAATATATTCTTTTTTCCCTCAAAATATGAAAAATTTCTGCAATTTTGTCCCAAAATAATAGAAATTTTTGCCTTTTTGCCCTCAAAAAAGAAAATTTCTGCTTTTTTTCTGAAATAAGTGAAATTTCTGCAATTTTGCCCCAAAATAAGTGAAATTTCTGCAATTTTGCCCCCAAATAAGGGAAATTTCTGGAATTTTGCCCCAAAATAAGTGGAATTTCTGAGTTTTGCCCAAAAATAATAAGAATTTCTATCTTTTTGCCCCAACATACAGGGAATTTGTGCCTTTTTGCCCCACAATTAGGGGAATTTCTGCAATTTTGCTCCAAAATAAGGGGAATTTCTGCTTTTTTCCCTCTAAATAAGTGGAATTTCTATCTTTTCCCCCCAAAACAAAGGTAATTCCTGTTTTTTTGGCCCAAAATAAAAAAAATTTCTGACTTATTACCCTGAAATAAGTGAAATTTCTGCAATTTTGCCCCAAAATGAGGGAAATTTCTGCATTTTGCCTCCAAATAAGGGGATTTTCAGCATTTTTACCTCAAAATAAAAGGAATTTCTGCATTTTTGCCCCAAAATATGGGAAATTTCTGCCTTTTTGCCCCAAAATAAGAAAAATTTCTGCAATTTTGTACCAAAATAAAAGAAATTTCTGCCTTTTTGCCCCAAAATAAGAAATTTTTTGCAATTTTGCCCCAAAATAAGGGAAATTTCTGCCTTTTTGCCCCCAAATAAGGGGAATTTTAGCCTTTTTACCTCAAAATAGGGGGAATTTCTGCCTTTTTGCCTCAAAATAAGGAAAATTTCTGCCTTTTTCCCTGAAATAAGTGAAATTTCTGCAATTTTGCTTCAAAATAAGGGAAATTTCTGCCTTTTTTGCCCCCAAATAAGGGGAATTTCAGCCTTTTTACCTCAATATAAAGGGAATTTTTGCATTTTTGGCCAAAATATGGGAAATTACTGCCTTTTTGCCCCAAAATAAGAAAAATTTCTGCAATTTTGTACCAAAATAAAAGAAATTTCTGCCTTTTTGACCCAAAATAAGAAAATTTCTCTTTTTTTCTGAAATAAGTGAAATTTCTGCAATTTTGCCCCAAAATAACTGAAATTTCTGCAATTTTGCCCCAAAACAAGGGATATTTCTGGAATTTTGCCCACAAATAAGTGGAATTTCTGAGTTTATCCCCAAAATAAGGAAAATTTCTGTCTTTTTGCCTTATCATATAGGGAATTTCTGCATTTTTGCCCCACAATTAGGGGAATTTCTGCAATTTTGCTCCAAAATACGGTTTATTTCTGCCTTTTTGCTCGAAAATAAAAAGAATGCATACCTTTGTGCCATAAAAAATGGAAATTTCTTCATTTTGCTCCAAAATAAGGGGTATTTCTGCTTTTTTGCCTCTAAATAAGTGGAATTTCTGTCTTTTTCCCCAAAAAGAAGGAATTTCTGTCTTGTTTGCCCCAAAATAAAAAAAAATTCTGACTTATTACCCTGAAATAAGTAAAATTTCTGCAATTTTGCCCCAAAATAAGGGAAATTTCTACCTTTTTGCCCCCAAATAAAGGGAATTTCAGCCTTTTTACCTCAAAATAAAAAGATTTTTTGCATTTTTGCCACAAAATATTAGGAATTTCTGCATTTTTGCCCAAAAATAAGGAAAATTTCTTCCTTTTTTCTCTGAATTAAGTGAAATTTCTGCAATTTTGCCCCAAAATAAGTGGAATTTCTGAGTTTTTCCCCAAAATAAGGAGAATTTTTGTCTTTTTGCCCCAACATATAGGGAATTTCCGCCTTTTTGCCCCACAATTAGGGGAATTTCTGCAATTTTGCTCCAAAATATGAAGAATTTCTGCCTTTTTGCCCGAAAATAAGAAGAATGCATACATTTTTGCGATAAAAAAGGGAAATTTTTTTCATTTTTGCTTTTAAATAAGTGGAATTTCTGCATTTTTGCCTCTAAATAAGTGGAATTTTTTCTTTTTCCCCCAAAACAAAGGGAATTTCTGTCTTTTCTGCCCAAAAATAAGGAAAATTTCTGACTTATTACTCTGAAATAAGTGAAATTTCTGCAATTTTGCCCCAAAATAAGGAAAATTTCTGCCCTTTTTCCCTGAAATAAGTGAAATTTCTGCAATTTTGCCCCAAAATAAGTGAAGTTTCTGCAATTTTGCCCCAAAATAAAGGAAATTTCTTCAATTTTGCCCCAAAACAAGGGAAATTTCTGGAATTTTGCCCCAAAATAAGTGGAATTTATGAGTTTTGCCCCAAAATAAGGAGAATTTCTTCTTTTTGCCCTAACATATAGGGAATATCTGCCTTTTTGCCCCACAGTTAGGGAAATTTCTCCAAATTTGCTCCAAAATACAAGGAATTTCTGCATTTTGCCTGAAAATAAGAAGAATGCATACCTTTTTTCCATAAAAAATGGAAATTTCTTCATTTTGCTCCAAAATTAGGGGAATTTCTGCTTTTTTGCCTCTAAATAAGTGGAATTTCTGTCTTTTTCCCCAAAAAGAGGAAATTTCTGTCTTGTTTACCACAAAATAAGGAAAAATTCTGACTTATTACCCTGAAATAAGTGAAATTTATGCAATTTTGCCCTTAAATAAAAGAAATTTCTGCCTTTTTGCCCCCAAATAAGGGAATTTCATCCTTTTTACCTCAAAATAATGGGAATTTCTGCATTTTTGCCACAAAATATTAGGAATTTCTGCCTTTTTGCCCCAAAATAAAAAAAATTTCTGCTTTTTTTTCCCTGAAATAAGTGAAATTTCTGCAATTTTGCCCCAAAATAAGTGAAATTTCTGCAATTTTGCCTTAAAAATAAGGAAATTTCTGGAATTTTGCCCCAAAATAAGTGGAATTTCTGAGTTTTGCCCTAAAATAAGGAGAATTTCTGTCTTTTTGCCCAAACAAATAGGGAATTTCTGCCTTTTTGCCCCACAATTAGGGGAATTTCTGCAATTTTGCTCCAAAATACAAGGAATTTCTGCCTTTTTGCCTGAAAATAAGAAGAATGCATACCTTTTTGCAATAAAAAAAGGGAAATTTCTTCATTTTTACTCCGAAATAAGGGGAATTTCTTCTTTTTTGCCTCTAAATAAGTGGAATTTTTTATTTTTCCCCCAAAATAAAGGGAATTTCTGTCTTTTTTGCACCAAAATAAGGAAATTTCTGACTTATTACGCTGAAGTATGTGAAATTTCTGCAATTTTGCCCCAAAATAAGGGAAATTTCTGCCTTTTTTCCCTCAAATAAGGGGAATTTCAGCCTTTTTACCTCAAAATAAGGGGAATTTCTGCAGTTTTGCCACAAAATATAAGAATTTCTACCTTTTTGCCACAAAATAAGGAAAATTTCTGCCTTTTCTCCCTGAAATAAGTGAAATTTCTGCAATTTTGCCCCAAAATAAATAAAATTTCTGCAATTTTGCCCCAAAATAAGGGAAATTTCTGGAATTTTGCCCCAAAATAAGTGGAATTTCTGAGTTTTGAACCAAAATAAGGGAAATTTCTGCTTTTTTGCCTCTGAACAAGTGGAATTTCTGTTTTTTTCCTCAAATACTAAAGGAATTTCTGTCTTTTTTGCCCAAAAATAAGAAAAATTTCTGAATTATTACCCTGAAATAAGTGAAATTTCTGCAATTTTGCCCCAAAATAAGGGAAATTTCTGCCTTTTTGCCCCAAAATAAGAAAAATTTCTGCAATTTTGTACCAAAATAAAAGAAATTTCTGCCTTTTTGCCCCAAAATAAGAAAATTTCTCTTTTTTTCTGAAATAAGTGAAATTTCTGCAATTTTGCCCAAAAATAAGTGAAATTTCTGCAATTTTGCCCCCAAATAAGGGAAATTTCTGGAATTTTGCCCCAAAATAAGTGGAATTTCTGAGTTTTGCCCAAAAATATCGAGAATTTCTGTCTTTGTGCCCCAACATATAGGGAATTTCTGCCTTAATGCCCAATAATTAGGGGAATTTCTGCAATTTTGCTCCAAAATATGGGGATTTTCTGGAATTTTCCCTGAAAATAAGTGGAATTTCTGAGTTTTGCCCTAAAATAAGGAGAATTTCTGTCTTTTTGCCCCAACATATAGGGAATTTCTGCCTTTTTGCCCCACAATTAAGGGAATTTCTGCAATTTTGCTCCAAAATACAAGGAATTTCTGCCTTTTTGCCTGAAAATAAGAAGAATGCATATCTTTTTGCAATAAAAAAAAGGGAAATTTCTTCATTTTTGCTCCAAAATAAGGGGAATTTCTGCTTTTTTGCCTCTAAATAAGTGGAATTTTTTATTTTTCCCCCAAAACAAAGGGAATTTCTGTCTTTTTTGCACCAAAATAAGGAAATTTCTGACTTATTACGCTGAAGTAAGTGAAATTTCTGCAATTTCGCCCCAAAATAAGGGAAATTTCTGCCTTTTGCCCCAAATAATGGGAATTTCAGCCTTTTTACCTCAAAATAAGGGGAATTTCTTCAGTTTTGCCACAAAATATAAGAATTTCTACCTTTTTGCCACAAAATAAGGGAAATTTCTGCCTTTTTTCCCTGAAATAAGTGAAATTTCTGCAATTTTGCCCCAAAATAAATAAAATTTCTTCAATTTTGCCCCAAAATAAGGGAAATTTCTGGAATTTTGCCACAAAATAAGTGGAAATTCTGAGTTTTGAACCAAAATAAGGGGAATTTCTGCTTTTTTGCCTATGAACAAGTGGAATTTCTGTTTTTTTCCTCAAAAACAAAGGGAATTTCTGTCTTTTTTGCCCCAAAATAAGGAAATTTTCTGACTTATTACCCTGACATAAGTGAAATTTCTGCAATTTTGCCCCACAATAAAGGAAATTTCTGCCTTTTTGCCCTCAAATAAGAGGAATTTCAGCCTTTTTACCTCAAAATAAGGGGGATTTCTGTATTTTTGCCACAAAATATGAGAAATATATATTTTTTTTGCCCCAAAATAAGAAAAATTTCTGCAATTTTGTACCAAAATAATAGAAATTTCTGCCTTTTTGTCCCCAAATAAGAAAATTTCTGCTTTTCTTCTGAAATAAGTGAAATTTCTGCAATTTTGCCGCAAAATAAGTGAAATTTCTGCAATTTTGCCCCAAAATAAGTGAAATTTCTGAAATTTTGCCCCTAAAGAAGTGGAATTTTTGAGTTTTGCCCCAAAATAAAGAGAATTTCTATCTTTTTGCCCCAACATATAGGGAATTTCTGCCTTTTTGCCCCACAATTAGGGGAATTTCTGCAATTTTGCTCTAAAATAAGGGGAATTTCTGCTTTATTGCCTCTAAATAAGTGGAATTTCTATCTTTTTCTCCCAAAACAAAGGTAATTCCTGTTTTTTTGGCCCAAAATAAAAAAAAATTCTGACTTATTACCCTGAAATAAGTGAAAATTCTGCAATTTTGCCCCAAAATAAGGGAAATTTCTTCCTTTTTGCCCCCAAATAATGGGAATTTCAGCCTTTTTTCCTCAAAATAAGGTGAATTTTTGCATTTTTGCCCAAAATAAGGGAAATTTCTGCATTTTTGCCCCAAAAAAAGAAATATTTCTGCAATTTTGTACCAAAATAAAAGAAATTTCTGCCTTTTTGCCCCAAAATAAGGGATATTTCTGGAATTTTGCCACAAAATAAGTGGAATTTCTGAGTTTTGCCCAAAAATAACGAGAATTTCTGTCTTTTTGCCCCAACATATAGGGAATTTCTGCCTTAATGCCCAATAATTAGGGGAATTTCTGCAATTTTGCTCCAAAATATGGGGATTTTCTGGAATTTTCCCCGAAAATAAGTGGAATTTCTGAGTTTTGCCCTAAAATAAGGAGAATTTCTGTCTTTTTGCCCCAACATATAGGGAATTTCTGCCTTTTTGCCCCACAATTAGGGGAATTTCTGCAATTTTGCTCCAAAATACAAGGAATTTCTGCCTTTTTGTCTGAAAATAAGAAGAATGCATAACTTTTTGCAATAAAAAAAGGGAAATTTCTTCATTTTTACTCCAAAATAAGGGGAATTTCTTCTTTTTTGCCTCTAAATAAGTGGAATTTTTTATTTTTCCCCCAAAACAAAGGGAATTTCTGTCTTTTTTGCACCAAAATAAGGAAATTTCTGACTTATTACGCTGAAGTATGTGAAATTTCTGCAATTTTGCCCCCAAATAAGGGAAATTTCTGGAATTTTGCCCCAAAATAAGTGGAATTTCTGAGTTTTGCCCAAAAATAACGAGAATTTCTGTCTTTGTGCCCCAACATATAGGGAATTTCTGCCTTAATGCCCAATAATTAGGGGAATTTCTGCAATTTTGCTCCAAAATATGGGGATTTTCTGGAATTTTCCCTGAAAATAAGTGGAATTTCTGAGTTTTGCCCTAAAATAAGGAGAATATCTGTCTTTTTGCCCTAACATATAGGGAATTTCTGCCTTTTTGCCCCACAATTAAGGGAATTTCTGCAATTTTGCTCCAAAATACAAGGAATTTCTGCCTTTTTGCCTGAAAATAAGAAGAATGCATATCTTTTTGCAATAAAAAAAAGGGAAATTTCTTCATTTTTACTCCAAAATAAGGGGAATTTCTTCTTTTTTGCCTCTAAATAAGTGGAATTTTTTATTTTTCCCCCAAAATAAAGGGAATTTCTGTCTTTTTTGCACCAAAATAAGGAAATTTCTGACTTATTACGCTGAAGTAAGTGAAATTTCTGCAATTTTGCCCCAAAATAAGGGAAATTTCTGCCTTTTTGCCCCCAAATAAAGGGAATTTCAGCCTTTTTACCTCAAAATAAGGGGAATTTCTGCAGTTTTGCCACAAAATATAAGAATTTCTACCTTTTTGCCACAAAATAAGGAAAATTTCTGCCTTTTTTCCCTGAAATAAGTGAAATTTCTGCAATTTTGCCCCAAAATAAATAAAATTTCTGCAATTTTGCCCCAAAATAAGGGAAATTTCTGGAATTTTGCCCCAAAATAAGTGGAATTTCTGAGTTTTGAACCAAAATAAGGGGAATTTCTGCTTTTTTGCCTCTGAACAATTGGAATTTCTGGTTTTTTCCTCAAAATCAAAAGGAATTTCTGTCTTTTTTGCCCAAAAATAAGGAAAATTTCTGACTTATTACCCTGAAATAAGTGAAATTTCTGCAATTTTGCCCCAAAATAAGGGAAATTTCTGCCTTTTTGCCCCAAAATAAGAAAAATTTCTGCAATTTTGTACCAAAATAAAAGAAATTTCTGCCTTTTTGCCCCAAAATAAGATAATTTCTCTTTTTTTCTGAAATAAGTGAAATTTCTGCAATTTTGCCCAAAAATAAGTGAAATTTCTGCAATTTTGCCCCCAAATAAGGGAAATTTCTGGAATTTTGCCCCAAAATAAGTGGAATTTCTGAGTTTTGCGCAAAAATAACGAGAATTTCTGTCTTTTTGCCCCAACATATAGGGAATTTCTGCCTTTATGCCCAACAATTAGGGGAATTTCTGCAATTTTGCTCCAAAATATGGGGATTTTCTGGAATTTTCCCCGAAAATAAGTGGAATTTCTGAGTTTTGCCCTAAAATAAGGAGAATTTCTGTCTTTTTGCCCCAACATATAGGGAATTTCTGCCTTTTTGCCCCACAATTAGTGGAATTTCTGCAATTTTGCTCCAAAATACAAGGAATTTCTGCCTTTTTGCCTGAAAATAAGAAGAATGCATACCTTTTTGCAATAAAAAAAAGGGAAATTTCTTCATTTTTGCTCCAAAATAAGGGGAATTTCTGCTTTTTTGCCTCTAAATAAGTGGAATTTTTTATATTTCCCCCAAAACAAAGGGAATTTCTGTCTTTTTTGCACCAAAATAAGGAAATTTCTGACTTATTACGCTGAAGTAAGTGAAATTTCTGCAATTTCGCCCCAAAATAAGGGAAATTTCTGCCTTTTGCCCCAAATAATGGGAATTTCAGCCTTTTTACCTCAAAATAAGGGGAATTTCTGCAGTTTTGCCACAAAATATAAGAATTTCTACCTTTTTGCCACAAAATAAGGGAAATTTCTGCCTTTTTTCCCTGAAATAAGTGAAATTTCTGCAATTTTGCCCCAAAATAAATAAAATTTCTTCAATTTTGCCCCAAAATAAGGGAAATTTCTGGAATTTTGCCCCAAAATAAGTGGAAATTCTGAGTTTTGAACCAAAATAAGGGGAATTTCTGCTTTTTTGCCTATGAACAAGTGGAATTTCTGTTTTTTTCCTCAAAAACAAAGGGAATTTCTGTCTTTTTTGCCCCAAAATAAGGAAATTTTCTGACTTATTACCCTGACATAAGTGAAATTTCTGCAATTTTGCCCCACAATAAAGGAAATTTCTGCCTTTTTGCCCTCAAATAAGAGGAATTTCAGCCTTTTTACCTCAAAATAAGGGGGATTTCTGTATTTTTGCCACAAAATATGAGAAATATATATTTTTTGCCCCAAAATAAGAAAAATTTCTGCAATTTTGTACCAAAATAATAGAAATTTCTGCCTTTTTGTCCCCAAATAAGAAAATTTCTGCTTTTTTTCTGAAATAAGTGAAATTTCTGCAATTTTGCCCCAAAATAAGTGAAATTTCTGCAATTTAGCCCCAAAATAAGTGAAATTTCTGAAATTTTGCCCCAAAAGAAGTGGAATTTTTGAGTTTTGCCCCAAAATAAAGAGAATTTCTATCTTTTTGCCCCAACATATAGGGAATTTCTGCCTTTTTGCCCCACAATTAGGGGAATTTCTGCAATTTTGCTCTAAAATAAGGGGAATTTCTGCTTTATTGCCTCTAAATAAGTGGAATTTCTATCTTTTTCTCCCAAAACAAAGGTAATTCCTGTTTTTTTGGCCCAAAATAAAAAAAAATTCTGACTTATTACCCTGAAATAAGTGAAATTTCTGCAATTTTGCCCCAAAATAAGAGAAATTTCTTCCTTTTTGCCCCCAAATAATGGGAATTTCAGCCTTTTTTCCTCAAAATAAGGGGAATTTTTGCATTTTTGCCCAAAATAAGGGAAATTTCTGCCTTTTTGCCCCCAAAAAAGAAATATTTCTGCAATTTTGTACCAAAATAAAAGAAATTTCTGCCTTTTTGCCCCAAAATAAGGGAAATTTCTGGAATTTTGCCACAAAATAAGTGGAATTTCTGAGTTTTGCCCAAAAAGAACGAGAATTTCTGTCTTTTTGCCCCAACATATAGGGAATTTCTGCCTTAATGCCCAATAATTAGGGGAATTTCTGCAATTTTGCTCCAAAATATGGGGATTTTCTGGAATTTTCCCCGAAAATAAGTGGAATTTCTGAGTTTTGCCCTAAAATAAGGAGAATTTCAGTCTTTTTGCCCCAACATATAGGGAATTTCTGCCTTTTTGCCCCACAATTAGGGGAATTTCTGCAATTTTGCTCCAAAATACAAGGAATTTCTGCCTTTTTGCCTGAAAATAAGAAGAATGCATACCTTTTTGCAATAAAAAAAGGGAAATTTCTTCATTTTTACTCCAAAATAAGGGGAATTTCTTCTTTTTGCCTCTAAATAAGTGGAATTTTTTATTTTTCCCCCAAAATAAAGGGAATTTCTGTCTTTTTTGCACCAAAATAAGGAAATTTCTGACTTATTACGCTGAAGTATGTGAAATTTCTGCAATTTTGCCCCAAAATAAGGGAAATTTCTGCCTTTTTTCCCCCAAATAAGGGGAATTTCAGCCTTTTTACCTCAAAATAAGGGGAATTTCTGCAGTTTTGCCACAAAATATAAGAATTTCTACCTTTTTGCCACAAAATAAGGAAAATTTCTGCCTTTTCTCCCTGAAATAAGTGAAATTTCTGCAATTTTGCCCCAAAATAAATAAAATTTCTGCAATTTTGCCACAAAATAAGGGAAATTTCTGGAATTTTGCCCCAAAATAAGTGGAATTTCTGAGTTTTGAACCAAAATAAGGGAAATTTCTGCTTTTTTGCCTCTGAACAAGTGGAATTTCTGTTTTTTTCCTCAAAAACTAAAGGAATTTCTGTCTTTTTTGCCCAAAAATAAGGAAAATTTCTGACTTATTACCCTGAAATAAGTGAAATTTCTGCAATTTTGCCCCAAAATAAGAGAAATTTCTGCCTTTTTGCCCCAAAATAAGAAAAATTTCTGCAATTTTGTACCAAAATAAAAGAAATTTCTGCCTTTTTGCCCCAAAATAAGAAAATTTCTCTTTTTTTCTGAAATAAGTGAAATTTCTGCAATTTTGCCCAAAACTAAGTGAAATTTCTGCAATTTTGCCCCCAAATAAGGGAAATTTCTGGAATTTTTTCCCCAAAATAAGTGGAATTTCTGAGTTTTGCCCAAAAATAACGAGAATTTCTGTCTTTTTGCCCCAACATATAGGGAATTTCTGCCTTTATGCCCAACAATTAGGGGAATTTCTGCAATTTTGCTCCAAAATATGGGGATTTTCTGGAATTTTCCCCGAAAATAATTGGAATTTCTGAGTTTTGCCTTAAAATAAGGAGAATTTCTTTCTTTTTGCCCCAACATATATGGAATTTTTGCCTTCTCGCCCCACGATTAGGGGAATTTCTGCAATTTTGCTCCAAAATACAAGGAATTTCTGCCTTTTTGCCTGAAAATAAGAAGAATGCATACCTTTTTGCAATAAAAAAAAGGGAAATTTCTTCATTTTTGCTCCACAATAAGGGGAATTTCTGCTTTTTTGCCTCTAAATAAGTGGAATTTTTTATTTTTCCCCCAAAACAAAGGGAATTTCTGTCTTTTTTGCACCAAAATAAGGAAATTTCTGACTTATTACGCTGAAGTAAGTGAAATATCTGCAATTTCGCCCCAAAATAAGGGAAATTTCTGCCTTTTGCCCCAAATAATGGGAATTTCAGCCTTTTTACCTCAAAATAAGGGGAATTTCTGCAGTTTTGCCACAAAATATAAGAATTTCTACCTTTTTGCCACAAAATAAGGAAAATTTCTGCCTTTTTTCCCTGAAATAAGTGAAATTTCTGCAATTTTGCCCCAAAATAAATAAAATTACTGCAATTTTGCCCCAAAATAAGGGAAATTTCTGGAATTTTGCCCCAAAATAAGTGGAATTTCTGAGTTTTGAACCAAAATAAGGGGAATTTCTGCTTTTTTGCCTCTGAACAAGTGGAATTTCTGTTTTTTTCCTCAAAAACAAAGGGAATTTCTGTCTTTTTTGCCCCAAAATAAGGAAATTTTCTGACTTATTACCCTGAAATAAGTGAAATTTCTGCAATTTTGCCCCACAATAAAAGAAATTTCTGCCTTTTTGCCCTCAAATAAGAGGAATTTCAGCCTTTTTACCTCAAAATAAGGGGGATTACTGTATTTTTGCCACAAAATATGAGAAATATATTTTTTTGCCCCAAAATAAGTAAAATTTCTGCAATTTTGTACCAAAATAATAGAAATTTCTGCCTTTTTGTACCCAAATAAGAAAATTTATGCTTTTTTCCTGAAATAAGTGAAATTTCTGCAATTTTGCCCCAAAATAAGTGAAATTTCTAAAATTTTGCCCCAAAAGAAGTAGAATTTTTGAGTTTTGCCCCAAAATAAAGAGAATTTCTATCTTTTTGCCCCAACATATAGGGAATTTCTGCCTTTTTGCCCCACAATTAGGGGAATTTCTGCAATTTTGCTCTAAAATAAGGGGAATTTCTGCTTTATTGCCTCTAAATAACTGGAATGTCTATCTTTTTCTCCCAAAACAAAGGTAATTCCTGTTTTTTTGGCCCAAAATAAAAAAAATTCTGACTTTTTACCCTGAAATAAGTGAAATTTCTGCAATTTTGCCCCAAAATAAGGAAAATTTCTTCCTTTTTGCCCCCAAATAATGGAAATTTCAGCCTTTTTTCCTCAAAATAAGGGGAATTTTTGCATTTTTGCCCAAAATAAGGGAAATTTCTGCCTTTTTGCCACAAAAAAGAAATATTTCTGCAATTTTGTACCAAAATAAAAGAAATTTCTGCTTTTTTGCCTCAAAAAAATAAAATTTCTGCTTTTTTTTCTGTAATAAGTGAAATTTCTGCCATTTTGCCCCAAAATAATTGAAATTTCTGCAATTATGCCCCAAAATATTTGAAATTTTTGGAATTTTCCCCGAAAACAAGTGGAATTTCTGAGTTTTGCTCCAAAATAAGGAGAATTTTTGTCCATTTTCCCCAACATATAGGGAATTTCTGCCTTTTTGCCCACATTTAGGGGAATTTCTGCAATTTTTCTCCAAAATAAGGGGAATTTCTGCTTTTTTGCCTCTAAATAAGTGAAATTTCTGTCTTTTTCCCCCAAAACCAAGGGAAATTCTATATTTTTTTCCGCAAAATAAGGAAAATTTCTGACTTATTACCCTGAAATAAGTGAAATTTCTGCAATTTTGCCCCAAAATAAGGGAAATATCTGTCTTTTTGCCCCCAAATAATGGAAATATCAGCCTTTTTACCTCAAAATAAGGGGAATTTCGGCATATTTGCCCCAAAATAAAGGAAATTTCTGCATTTTAGCCACAAAATAAGACAAATTTCTGCAATTTTGTACCAAAATAAAAGAAATTTCTGCCTTTTTGCTTCAAAATAAGAAAATTTCTGCTTTTTTTCCTGAAATTTTCCTTTTTGCCCCCAAATAATGGGAATTTCAGCCTTTTTACCTCAAAATAAAAGGAATTTCTGCAATTTTGCCCCAAAATAAGGGAAATTTCTGGAATTTTGCCCCAAAATAATTGGAATTTCTGAGTTTTGCCTTAATATAAAAAGAATTTCTGTCTTTTTGCCCCAACATATAGGGAATTTCTGACTTTTTACCCCACAATTAGGGGAATTTCTGCAATTTTGCTCCAAAATACGGGGAATTTCTGCCTTTTTGCCCGAAAATAAGAAGAATGCATAACTTTTTGCCATAAAAAAGGGAAATTTCTTCATTTTTGCTCCATATTAAGAGGAATTTCTGCTTTTTTGCCTCTAAATAAGTGGAATTTCTATCTTTTTCCCCCAAAACAAAGGGAATTTCTGTCTTTTTTGCCGCAAAATAAGGAAAATTTCTGACTTATTACCCTGAAATAAGTGAAATTTCTGCAATTTTGCCCCAAAATAAGGGAAAATTCTGCCTTTTTGCCCCCAAATAAGGGGAATTTCAGCCTTTTTACCTCAAAATAAGAGGAATTTCTGCATTTTTGCCACAAAATATTAGGAATTTCTGCCTTTTTGCCCCAAAATAAGGAAAATTTCTGCCTTTTTCCCTGAAATAAGTGAAATTTCTGCAATTTTGCCCCAAAATAGGGGAAATTTCTGCACTTTTGCCCCAAAATAAGGGGAATTTCTGGAATTTTGCCCCAAAATAAGTGGAATTTCTGAGTTTTGCCCCAAAATAAGGAGAATTTCGTCTTTTTGCCCTAACATATAGGGAATTTCTGCCTTTTTGCCCCACAGTTAGGGGAATTTCTGCAATTTTGCTCCAAATACGGGGACGTTCTGCATTTTGCCCGAAAATAAGAAGAATGCATACCTTTTTACCATAAAAAGGGAAATTTCTTCATTTATGCTACAAAATAAAGGGAATTTCTGTTTTTCGCCTCTAAATAAGTGGAATTTCTTTTTTTTCCCCCAAAACAAAGGGAATTTCTGTATTTTTTCCCCAAAATAAGGAAAATTTCTGAATTATTACCCTTAAATAAGTGAAATTTCTGCAATATTGCCCCAAAATAAGGGAAATTTCTGCTTTTTTGCCCCAAAATAAAAAAAAATCTGCAATTTTGTACCAAACTAACAGAAATTTCTGTGTTTTTGCCCCTAAATAAGAAAATTTCTGCTTTTTGTCCTGAAATAAGTGAAATTTCTGCAATTTTGACCCAAAATAAGTGAAATTTCTGAGTTTTGCCTTAAAACAAGGAGAATTTCTGTCTTTTTGCCCCAACATATAGGGAATTTCTTCTTTTTTACCCCACAATTAAATGAATTTCTGCAATTTTGCTCCAAAATACGGGGAATTTCTGCCTTTTTGCCCGAAAATAAGAAGAATGCATAACTTTTTCCATAAAAAAGGGAAATATCTTCATTTTTGCTCCATATTAAGGGGAATTTCTGCTTTTTTGCCTCTAAATAAGTGGAATTTCTGTCTTTTTCTCCAAAAACAAAGGGAATTTCTGTCTTATTTGCCCAAAAATAAGGAAAATTTCTGACTTATTAACCTGAAATAAGTGAAATTTCTGCAATTTTGCCCCAAAATAAAGAAAATTCTGCATTTTTCCCCCAAATAAGTGGAATTTCAGGCTTTTTACCACAAAATAAAAGGAATTTCTGCATTTTTGCCAAAAAATATTAGGAATTTCTGCGTATTTGCCCCAAAATAAGGAAAATATCTGCCTTTTTTCCCTGAAATAAGTGAAATTTCTGCTATTTTGCCCCAAAATATGTTAAATTTCTGCAATTTTGCCCCAAAATAAAGGAAATTTCTGGAATTTTGCCCCAAAATAAGTGGAATTTCTGAGTTTTGCCACAAAATAAAGAGAATTTCTGTCTTTTTGCCCCAACATAGAGGTAATTTCTGCCTTTATGCCCCACAATTAGGGGAATTTCTGCAATTTTGTTCCAAAATAAGGGGAATTTCTGCTTTTTTGCCTATAAATAAGTGGAATTTCTGTCTTTTTTCCCCAAAACAAAAGGAATTTCTGTCTTTTTTTCCCAAAAATAAAGAAAATTTCTGACTTATTACCCTGAAATAAGTGAAATGTCTGCAATTGTGCCCCAAAATAAGGGAAAATTCTGCCTTTTGCCCCCAAATAAGGGGAATTTCAATTTTTTTTACCTCAAAATAAGGGGAATTTCTGCATTTTTGCCACAAAATATTAGGAATTTCTGCCTTTTTGCCCCAAAATAAGGAAAATTTCTGCCTTTTTTCCCTGAAATAAGTAAAATTTCTGCAATTTTGCCCCAAAATAAGTGAAATTTCTGCAATTTTGCCCCAAAATAAGGGAAATTTCTGGAATTTTGCCCCAAAATAAGTGGAATTTCTTAGTTTTGCCCAAAAATAAGGAGAATTTCTTCGTTTTGCCCTAACATATAGGGAATTTCTGCATTTTTGCCCTACAATTAGGGGAATTTCTGCAATTTTGCTCCAAAATATGGGGAATTTCTGCCTTTTTGCTCGAAAATAAGAAGAATGCATATCTTTTTGCCATAAAAAAAAGGGTAATTTCTTCATTTTTGCTCCAAAATAAGGGGAATTTCTGCTATTTTACCTCTAAAAAAGTGGAATTTCTGTTTTTTTCCCCCAAAACAAAGGGAATTCCTGTCTTTTTTGCCACAAAATAAGGAAAATTTCTGACTTATTACCCTGAAATAAGTGAAATTTCTGCAATTTTGCCCCAAAATAATGGAAATTTCTGCCTTATAGCCCCCAAATAAAAGGAATATCAGCCTTTTTACCTCAAAATAAGAGGATTTCTGTATTTTTGCCACAAAATATGGGAAATTTCTGCCTTTTTGCCCAAAAATAAGAAAAATTTCTGCAATTTTGTACCAAAATAATAGAAATTTCTGCCTTTTTGCCCCCAAATAAGAAAATTTCTGCTTTTTTTCTGAAATAAGTGAAATTTCTGCAATTATGCCCCTAAATATGTGAAATTTCTGCAATTTTGCACCAAAATAAGTGAAATTTTTGGAATTTTGCCCAAAAATAAGTGGAATTTCTGAGTTTTGCCCCAAAATAAGGAGAATTTCTATCTTTTTGCTTCAACATATAGGGAATTTCTCCGTTTTGGCCCCACAATTAGAAGAATTTCTGCAATTTTGCTCCAAAATAAGGGGAATTTCTGCTTTTGCCTCTAAATAAGTGGAATTTCTGTCTTTTTCCCCCAAAACAAAGGGAATTTCTTCATTTTTGCCCCAAAATAAGGAAAATTTCTGACTTATTTCCCTGAAATAAGTGAAATTTCTGCAATGTTGCCCCAAAATAAGGGAAATTTCTGCCTTTTTACCCCCAAATAATGGGAAATTCAGCCTTTTTACCTCAAAATAAGGGGAATTTCTGAATTTTTGCCCAAAATAAGGGAAATTTCTGCCTTTTTGCCCCAAAATAAGAAAAATTTCTGCAATTTTTTCCCAAAATAAAAGAAATTTCTGCCTTTTTGACCCAAAATAAGAAAATTTCTGCTTTTTTTCTGAAATAAGTAAAATCTCTGCAATTTTGCCCCAAAATAAGTGGAATTTCTGAGTTTTGCCCCAAAATAAAGAGAATTTCTGTCTTTTGGCCCCAACATATAGGGAATTTCTGCCTTTTTGCCCCAGAATTAGGGGAATTTCTGCAATTTTGCTCCAAAATATGAGGAATTTCTGCCTTTTTGCCCGAAAATAAGAAGAATGCATACATTTTGCGATAAAAAAAGGGAAATTTCTTCATTTTTGCTCCAAAATAAGGGGAATTTCTGCATTTTTGCCTCTAAATAAGTGGAATTTTTTCTTTTTCCCCCAAAACAAAGGGAATTTCTGTCTTTTTTGCACCAAAATAAGGAAATTTCTGACTTATTACGCTGAAGTAAGTGAAATTTCTGCAATTTTGCCCCAAAATAAGGGAAATTTCTTACTTTTTGCTTTCAAATAAGGGGAATTTCAGCCTTTTTACCACAAAATAAGGGGAATTTCTGCAGTTTTGCCACAAAATATAAGAATTTCTGCCTTTTTGCCCGAAAATAAGGAAAATTTCTGCCTTTTTTCCTTTAAATAAGTGAAATTTCTGCAATTTTGCCCCAAAATAAAGGAAATTTCTGGAATTTTGCCCCAAAATAAGTGGAATTTCTGAGTTTTGCACCAAAATAAGGAGAATTTCTGTCTTTTTGCCCAACATATAGGGAATTTCTGCCTTTTTGCCTCACAATTAGGAAAATTTCTGCAATTTTGCTCCAATATACGGGGAATTTCTGCCCTTTTTCCCTAAAAATAAGAAGAATGCATACCTTTTTGCCATAAAAAAGGAAAATTTCTTCATTTTTGCTCCAAAATAAGGAGAATTTCTGCTTTTTTGCCTCTAAACAAGTGGAATTTCTGTTTTTTTCCTCCAAAACAAAGGGAATTTCTGTATTTTTTGCCCCAAAATAAGGAAAATTTCTGACTTATTACCCTTAAATAGGTGAAATTTCTGAATTTTGCCCCAAAATAAAGGAAATTTCAGCCTTTTTGCCCCCAAATAAAAGGAATTTCAGCATTTTTACCTAAAAATAAGGGGAATTTCTGAATTTTTGCCCCAAAATATGGGAAATTTCTGCCTTTTTGCCCCAAAATAAGAAAAATTTTTGCAATTTTGTACCAAAATAAAAGAAATTTCTGCCTTTTTGCCCCAATATAAGAAAATTTTTGCAATTTTGCCCAAAAATAAGTGAAATTTCTGCAATTTTGCCCCAAAACAAGGGAAATTTCTGGAATTTTGCCCCAAAATAAGTGGAATTTCTGAGTTTATCCCCAAAATAAGAAAAATTTCTGTCTTTTTGCCTTAACATATAGTTAATTTCTGCATTTTTGCCCCACAATTAGGGGAATTTCTGCAATTTTGCTCCAAAATACGGGGAATTTCTTCCTTTTTGCCCGAAAATAAAAAGAATGCATACCTTTGTGCCATAAAAAATGGAAATTTCTTCATTTTGCTAGAAAATAAGGGGTATTTCTGCTTTTTTGCCTCTAAATAAGTGGAATTTCTGTCTTTTTCCCCAAAAAGAGGGAATTTCTGTCTTGTTTGCCCCAAAATAAGAAATAATTCTGACTTATTACCCTGAAATAAGTGAAATTTCTGCAATTTTGCCCCAAAATAAGGGAAATTTCTGCCTTTTTGCCCCCAAATAAAGGGAATTTCAGCCTTTTTACCTCAAAATAAAAAGATTTTTTGCATTTTTGCCACAAAATATTAGGAATTTCTGCCTTTTTGCCCCAAAATAAGGAAAATTTCTTTCTTTTTTCCCTGAAATAAGTGAAATTTCTGCAATTTTGCCCCAAAATAACTGAAATTTCTGCAATTTTGCCCCAAAATAAGGGAAATTTCTGGAATTTTGCCCCAAAATAAGTGGAATTTCTGAGTTTTTCCCCAAAATAAAGAGAATTTTTGTCTTTTTGCCCCAACATATAGGGAATTTCCGCATTTTTGCCCCACAATTAGGTTAATTTCTGCAATTTTGCTCCAAAATACGAGTAATTTCTGCCTTTTTGCCCGAAAATAAAAAGAATGCATACCTTTTTGCGATAAAAAAGGGAAATTTTTTTCATTTTTGCTCCAAAATAAGGGGAATTTCTGCATTTTTGCCTCTAAATAAGTGGAATTTTTTCTTTTTCCCCCCAAAAAAAGGGAATTTCTGTTTTTTTGCACCAAAATAAGGAAATTTCTGACTTATTACGCTGAAGTAAGTGAAATTTCTGCAATTTTGCCCCAAAATAAGGGAAATTTCTTACTTTTTGCTCCCGAATAAGGGAAATGTCAGCCTTTTTACCTCAAAATAAGGGGAATTTCTGCAGTTTTGCCACAAAATATAAGATTTTCTGCCTTTTTGCCCCAAAATAAGGAAAATTTCTGCCCTTTTTCTCTGAAATAAGTGAAATTTCTGCAATTTTGCCCCAAAATAAATGAAATTTCTGCAATTTTGTCCCAAAATAAGGGAAATTTCTGAAATTTTGCCCCAAAATAAGTGGAATTTCTGAGTTTTGCACCAAAATAAAGAGAATTTCTATCTTTTTGCCCAACATATAGGGAATTTCTGCCTTTTTGCCCTACAATTAGGGAAATTTCTGCAATTTTGCTCCAAAATACGGAGAATTTCTGCCTTTTTCCCCAAAAATAAGAAGAATGCATACCTTTTTGCCATAAAAAAAAGAAAAATTTCTTCATTTTTGCTCCAAAATATGGGGAATTTCTGCTTTTTTGCCTCTAAACAAGTGGAATTTCTGTTTTTTTCCTCCAAAACAAAGGGAATTTCTGTCTTTTTTGCCCCAAAATAAAGAAAATTTCTGACTTATTACCATGAAATAAGTGAAATTTCTGCAATTTTGCCCCAAAATAAAGAAAATTTCTGCCTCTTTGCCGCCAAATAAGAGGAATTTCAGCCTTTTTACCTCAAAATAAGGGGAATTTCTGTATTTTTGCCACAAAATATGGGAAATATATTCTTTTTTGCTCCAAAATAAGATAAATTTTTGCAATTTTGTACCAAAATAATAGAAATTTCTGCCTTTTTGCCCTCAAAAAAGAAAATTTCTTCTTTTTTTCTGAAAGAAGTGAAATTTCTGCAATTTTGCCCCAAAATAAGTGAAATTTCTGGAATTTTGCCCCAAAATAAGTGGAATTTCTGAGTTTTGCCCCAAAATAAGGAGAATTTCTATCTTTTTGCCCCAACATACAGGGAATTTCTGCCTTTTTGCCCCACAATTAGGGGAATTTCTGCAATTTTGCTCCAAAATAAGGGGAATTTCTGCTTTTTTGCCTCTAAATAAGTGGAATTTCTATCTTTTTCCCCCAAAACAAAGGTAATTCCTGTTTTTTTGGCCCAAAATAAAAAAAAATTCTGACTTATTACCCTGAAATAAGTGAAATTTTTGCAAATTTGCCCCAAAATAAAAAAAATTTCTTCCTTTTTGCCCCCAAATGATGGGAATTTCAGCCTTTTTACCTCAAAAGAAGGGGATTTTCTGCATTTTTGCCCAAAATAAGGGAAATTTCTTCCTTTTTGCCCCAAAATAAAAAAAAATTTCTGCAATTTTGTACCAAAATAAAAGAAATTTCTGCCTTTCTGCCCAAAAATATTAAAATTTCTGCTTTTTTTTCTGTAATAAGTGAAATTTCTGCAATTATGCCCCAAAATAAGTGAAATTTCTGCAATTTTGCCCCAAAATATGTGAAATTTCTGCAATTTTCCCCGAAAATAAGTGGAATTTCTGAGTTTTGCCCCAAAATAATGAGAATTTCTGACTTTTGCCCCAACATATAGGGAATTTCTGCTTTTTTGCCCACATTTAGGGGAATTTCTGCAATTTTGCTCCAAAATAAGGGGAATTTCTACTTTTTTGCCTCTAAATAAGTGAAATTTCTGTATTTTTCCCCCAAAACAAAGGGGATTTTTGTACTTTTTTCCCCAAAATAAGGAAAATTTCTGACTTATTACCCAGAAATAAGTGAAATTTCTGCAATTTTGCCCCAAAATAAGGGAAATTTCTGCCTTTTTGCCCCCAAATAATGGAAATTTCAGCCTTTTTACCTCAAAATAAAGGGAATTTCTGCATAGTTGCCCCAAAATAAGGGAAATTTCTGCCTTTTTGCCCCAAAATAAGAAAAATTTCTGCAATTTTGTACCAAAATAAAAAAAATTTTTGCCTTTTTGCCCCAAAATAAGAATATTTCTGCTTTTTTTCCTGAAATAAGTGAAATTTCTGCAATTTTTCTCCAAAATAAGTGAAATTTCTGACTTTTGCCTTAAAATAAAAAGAATTTCTGTCTTTTTGCCCCAACATATAGGGAATTTTTGCCATTTTACCCCACAATTAGGGGAATTTATGCAATTTTGCTCCAAAATACGGGGAATTTCTGCATTTTTGCTAGAAAATAAGAAGAATGCATAACTTTTTGCCATAAAAAAGGGAAATTTCTTAATTTTGCTCCATAATTAGGGGAATTTCTGCTTTTTTGCCTCTAAATAAGTGGAATTTCTGTCTTTTTCCCCCAAAACAAAGGAAATTTCTGTCTTTTTTGCAGCAAAATAAGGAAAATTTCTGACTTATTACCCTGAAATATGTGAAATTTCTGCAATTTTGCCCCAAAATAAGGAAAAATTCTGCCTTTTTGCCCCTAAATAAGGGGAATTTCAGCCTTTTTACCTCAATATAAAGGGAATTTCTGCATTTTTGCCCAAAATATGGAAAATTACTATCTTTTGGCCCCAAAATAAGAAAAATTTCTGCAATTTTGTACCAAAATAAAAGAAATTTCTGCCTTTTTTACCCAAAATTAGAAAATTTCTCTTTTTTTCTGAAATAAGTAAATTTTCTGCAAATTTGCCCCAAAATAACTGAAATTTCTGCAATTTTGCCCCAAAACAAGGGAAATTTCTGGAATTTTGCCCTAAAATAAGTGGAATTTCTGACTTTTGCCCCAAAATAAGGAAAATTTCAGTCTTTTTGCCTTAACATATAGGGAATTTCTGCCTTTTTGCCCCACAATTAGGGGAATTTCTGCAATTTTGCTCCAAAATACGGGGAATTTCTGCATTTTTGCCCGAAAATAAAGAAAATGCATACCTTTGTGCCATAAAAAATGGAAATTTCTTCATTTTCTCCAAAATAAGGGGAATTTCTGCTTTTTTGCCTGTAAATAAGTGGAATTTCTGTCATTTTCCCCAAAAAGAGGGAATTTCTGTATTGTTTGCCCCAAAATAAGGAAAAATTCTGACTTATTACCCTGAAATAAGTCAAATTTCTGCAATTTTGCTTCAAAATAAGGGAAATTTCTGCCTTTTTGCCCCCAAATAAAGGGAATTTCAGCCTTTTTACCTCAAAATAAAAAGATTTTTTGCATTTTTGCCACAAAATATTAGGAATTTCTGCCTTTTTGCCCCAAAATAAGGAAAATTTCTTTCTTTTTTCCCTGAAATAAATGAAATTTCTGAAATTTTGCCCCAAAATAAGTGAAATTTCTGCAATTTTGCCCCAAAATAAGGGAAATTTTTGGAATTTTGCCCCAAAATAAGTGGAATTTCTGAGTTTTGCCCCAAAATAAGGAGAATATCTGTCTTATTGCCCAACATATAGAGAATTTCTGCCTTTTTGCCCCACAATTAGGGCAATTTCTGCAATTTTGCTACAAAATACGGGGAATTTCTGCCTTTTGCCCGAAAATAAGAAGAATGCATAACTTTTTGCCATAAAAAAGGGAAATTTCTTAATTTTTGCTCCATATTATAGGGAATTTCTGCTTTTTTGCCTCTAAATAAGTAAAATTTCTGTCTTTTTCCCCCAAAACAAAGGGAATTTCTGTCTTTTTTGCCGCAAAATAAGAAAATTTCTGACTTATTACCCTGAAATAAGTGAAATTTCTGCAATTTTGCCCCAAAATAATGGAAAATTCTGCCTTTTTGCCCCCAAATAAGGAGAATTTCAGCCGTTTTACCACAATATAAAGGGAATTTCTGCATTTTGCCCCAAAATATGAGAAATTACTGCATTTTTGCCTCAAAATAAGAAAAATTTCTGCAATTTAGCCCCAACATAAGTGAAATTTCTGCAATTTTGCCCCAAAATAAGTGAAATTTCTGGAATTTTACCCCAAAATTAGTGGAATTTCTGAGTTTTGCCCAAAAATAAGGAGAATTTCTATCTTTTTGCCCCAACATATAGGGAATTTCTGCCTTTTTGCCCCCAAATAAGGAGAATTTCAGCCTTTTTACCTTAATATAAAGGGAATTTCTGCATTTTGCCCCAAAATATGGGAAATTACTGCATTTTTGCCCCAAAATAAGAAAAATTTCTGCAATTTTGCCCCAAAGTAAGGGAAAATTCTGCCTTTTTGCACCCAAATAAGGAGAATTTCAGCCTTTTTACCTCAAAATAAGGGGAATTTCTGCATTTTTGCGACAAAATATTAAGAATTTCTGCCTTTTTGCTCCAAAATAAGGAAAATTTCTGCCTTTTTTTCCTGAAATAAGTGAAATTTCTGCAATTTTTCCCCAAAATAAAGGAAATTTCTGCAATTTTGCCCCAAAATAAGGGAAATTCCTGGAATTTTGCCCCAAAATAAGTGGAATTTCTGAGTTTTGCCCCAAAATAAGGAGAATTTCTTCTTTTTGCCCTAACATATAGGTAATATCTGCCTTTTTGCCCCACAGTTAGGGAAATTTCTCCAAATTTGCTTCAAAATACAGGGAATTTCTGCATTTTGCCCGAAAATAAGAAGAATGCATACCTTCTTACCATAAAAATGGGAAATTTCTTCATTTTTGCTACAAAATAAGGGAAATTTCTGTTTTTTGCCTCTATATAAGTGGAATTTTTGTCTTTTTCCCCCAAAACAAAGGGAATTTCTGTCTTTTTTGCCCCAAAATAAGGAAAATTTCGGCCTTTTTTCCCTGAAATAAGTGAAATTTATGCAATTTTGCCCCCAAATAAGGGGAATTGCAGCCTTTTTACCTCAAAATAAGGGGAATTTCTGCATTTTTGCCACAAAATATGGGAAATTTCTGCCTTTTTGCCCCACGATAAGAAAAATTTCTGCAATTTTGTAGCAAAATAATAGAAATTTCTGCCTTTTTGCCTCCAAATAAAAAAATTTCTGCATTTTTTTCTGAAATAAGTGAAATTTCTGCAATTTTGCCCCAAAATAAGTGAAATTTCTGCAATTTTGCCCCAAAATAAGTGAAATTTCTGCAATTTTGCCCCAAAATAAAAAAAAATTTCTGCTTTTTTGCCTCTAAATAAGTGGAATTTCTGTGTTTTCCCCCAAAACAAAGAGAATTTCTGTATTTTTTCCCCAAAATAAGGAAAATTTCTGAATTATTACACTGAAATAAGTGAGATTTCTGCAATTTTGCCCCAAAATAAAGGAAATTTCTGCCTTTTTGCCCCGAAATAAGGGGAATTTCAGCCTTTTTACCTCAAAATAAGGGGAATTTCTGCATATTTGCCCCAAAATAAGGGAAATTTCTGCTCTTTTGCCCCAAAATAAAAAAAAATTTCTGCAATTTTGTACCAAAATAAAAGAAATTTCTGCCTTTTTGCCCCAAAATATGAAAATTTCTGCTTTTTTTTCCTGAAATAAGTGAAATTTCTGCAATTTTGCCCCAAATGAGTGAAATTTCTGAGTTTTGCCTTAAAATAAGGAGAATTTCTGTCTTTTTGCCCCAACATATAGGGAATTTCTTCTTTATTACCCCACAATTAGGGGAATTTCTGCAATTTTGCTCCAAAATACGGGGAATTTCTGCCTTTTTGCCCGAAAATAAGAAGAATGCATAACTTTTTGCCATAAAAAAAAGGGAAATTTCTTCATTTTTGCTCCATATTAAGGGGAATTTCTGCTTTTTTGCCTCTAAATAAGTGAAATTTCTGTCTTTTTCTCCCAAAACAAAGGGAATTTCTGTCTTTTTTGCCCAAAAATAAGGAAAATTTCTGACTTATTATCCTGAAATAAGTAAAATTTCTGCAATTTTGCCCCAAAATAAGGGAAAATTATGCCTTTTTGCCCACAAATAAGGGGAATTTCAGACTTTTTCCTCAAAATAAGGGGAATTTCTGCATTTTTGCCACAAAATATTAGGAATTTCTGCGATTTTGCCCCAAAATAAGGAAAATTTCTGCCCTTTTTCCCTGAAATAAGTGAAATTTCTGCAATTTTGCCCCAAAATAAGTGAAATTTCTGCAATTTTGCCCCAAAATAAGATAAATTTCTGGAATTTTGCCCCAAAATAAGTGGAATTTCTGAGTTTTGCCCCAAAATAAGGAGAATTTCTGTCATTTCAACCCAACATATAGGGAATTTCTGCTTTTTTGCCCCACAATTAGGGGAATTTCTGCAATTTTGTACAAAATATGGGGAATTTCTGTCTTTTTGCCCAAAAATAAGAAGAATGCATACCTTTTTGCCATAAAAAAAAGAAAAATTTCTTCATTTTTGCTCCAAAATAAGGGGAATTTCTGCTTTTTTGCCTCTAAACAAGTGGAATTTCTGTTTTTTTCCTCCAAAACAAAGGGAATTTCTGTCTTTTTTGCCCCAAAATAAAGAAAATTTCTGACTTATTACCATGAAATAAGTGAAATTTCTGCAATTTTGCCGAAAATAAAGGAAATTTCTGCCTCTTTGCTGCCAAATAAGAGGAATTTCAGCCTTTTTACCTCAAAATAAGGGGAATTTCTGTATTTTTGCCACAAAATATGGGAAATATATTCTTTTTTGCTCCAAAATAAGATAAATTTTTGCAATTTTGTACCAAAATAATAGAAATTTCTGCCTTTTTGCCCTCAAAAAAGAAAATTTCTGCTTTTTTTCTGAAAGAAGTGAAATTTCTGCAATTTTACCCCAAAATAAGTGAAATTTCTGGAATTTTGCCCCAAAATAAGTGGAATTTCTGAGTTTTGCCCCAAAATAATGAGAATTTTTTTCTTTTTGCCCCAACATACAGGGAATTTCTGCATTTTTGCCCCACAATTAGGGGAATTTCTGCAATTTTGCTCCAAAATAAGGGGAATTTCTGCTTTTTTGCCTCTAAATAAGTGGAATTTCTATCTTTTTCCCCCAAAACAAAGGTAATTCCTGTTTTTTTGGCCCTAAATAAAAAAAAATTCTGACTTATTACCCTGAAATAAGTGAAATTTCTGCAATTTTGCCCCAAAATAAAAAAAATTTCTTCCTTTTTGCCCCCAAATGATGGGAATTTCAGCTTTTTTACCTCAAAAGAAGGGGAATTTCTGCATTTTTGCCCAAAATAAGGGAAATTTCTGCCTTTTTGCCCCAAAATAAAAAAAAATCTGCAATTTTGTACCAAAATAAAAGAAATTTCTGCCTTTCTGCCCCAAAATAATAAAATTTCTGCTTTTTTTTCTTTAATAAGTGAAATTTCTGCAATTTTGCCCCAAAATAAGTGAAATTTCTGCAATTTTGCCCCAAAATATGTGAAATTTCTTGAATTTTCCCCGAAAATAAGTGGAATTTCTGAGTTTTGCCCCAAAATAATGAGAATTTCTTCTTTTTGCCCTAACATATACGGAATTTCTGCCTTTTTGCCCCACAGTTAGGGGGATTTCTGCTATTTTGCTCCAAAATACGGGGAAGTTCTGCATTTTGCCTGAAAATAAGAAGAATGCATACCTTTTTACCATAAAAAAGGGAAATTTCTTTATTTATGCTACAAAATAAAGGGAATTTCAGTTTTTTGCCCCTAAATAAGTGGAATTTCTGTATTTTCCCCCAAAACAAAAAGAATTTCTGTATTTTTTCCCCAAAATAAGGAAAATTTCTGACTTATTACCCTTAAATACGTGAAATTTCTGCAATATTGCCCCAAAATAAGGGAAATTTCTGCCTTTCTGCCCCCAAATAATGGGAATTTCAGCCTTTTTACATCAAAATAAGGGGAATTTCTGCATATTTTCCCCAAAATAAGAGAAATTTCTGCTTTTTTGCCCCAAAATATAAAAATTCTGCAATTTTGTACCAAAATAACAGAAATTTCTGCCTTTTTGCCCCAAAATAAGAAAATTTCTGCTTTTTTTCCTGAAATAAGTGAAATTTCTGCAATTTTGCCCCAAAATAAGTGAAATTTCTGAGTTTTGCCTTAAAATAAGAAGAATTTCTGTCTTTTTGCCCCAACATATAGGGAATTTCTTCTTTTTTACCCCACAATTAAAGGAATTTCTGCAATTTTGCTCCAAAATACGGGGAATTTCTGCCTTTTTGCCCGAAAATAAGAAGAATGCATAACTTTTTCCATAAAAAAGGGAAATATCTTCATTTTTGCTCCATATTAAGGGGAATTTCTGCTTTTTTGCCTCTAAATAAGTGGAATTTCTGTCTTTTTCTCCAAAAACAAAGGGAATTTTTGCCTTTTTTGCCCAAAAATAAGGAAAATTTCAGACTTATTACCCTGAAATAAGTAAAATTTCTGCAATTTTGCCCCAAAATAAGGGAAAATTCTGCCTTTTTGCCCACAAATAGGGGGAATTTCAGACTTTTTCCTCAAAATAAGGGGAATTTCTGCATTTTTGCCACAAAATATTAGGAATTTCTGCGATTTTGCCCCAAAATAAGGAAAATTTCTGCTTATTTTCCCTGAAATAAGTGAAATTTCTGCAATTTTGCCCTAAAAACAGTGAAATTTCTGCAATTTTGCCCCAAATAAGAGAAATTTCTGGAATTTTGCCCCAAAATAAGTGGAATTTCTGAGTTTTGCCCCAAAATAAGGAAAATTTCTGTCATTTCAACCCAACATATAGGGAATTTCTGCTTTTTTGCCCCACAATTAGGGGAATTTCTGCAATTTTGCTACAAAATATGGGGAATTTCTGTCTTTTTGCCCAAAAATAAGAAGAATGCATACATTTTTGCCATAAAAAAAGGAAATTTCTTCATTATTGCTCCCAAATTAGGGGAATTTCTGCTTTTTTGCCTCTAAATAAGTGGAATTTCTGTCTTTTTTCCCAAAACAAAGGGAATTTCTGTCTTTTCTGCCCAAAAATAAAGTAAATTTCTGACTTATTACCCTGAAATAAGTGAAATTTCTGCAATTTTGCCCCAAAATAAGGAAAATTCTGCCTTTTTGCAGCCAAATAAGGGGAATTTCAGCCTTTTTACCTCAAAATAAGGGGAATTTCTGCATTTTTGCCACAAAATATTAGGAATTTCTGCGTTTTTGCCCCAAAATAAGGAAAATTTCTGCCTTTTTTCCATGAAATAAGTGAAATTTCTGCAATTTTGCCCCAAAATAAGTGAAATTTCTGCAATTTTGCCCCAAAATAAGGGAAATTTCTGAGTTTTGCCTTAAAATAAAAAGAATTTCTGTCTTTTTGCCCCAACATATAGGGAATTTCTGCCTTTTTACCCCACAATTAGGGGAATTTCTGCAATTTTGCTCCAAAATAGGGGGAATTTTTGCCTTTTTGCCCGAAAATAAGAAGAATGCATAACTTTTTGCCATAAAAAAGGGAAATTTCTTCATTTTTGCTCCATATTAAGGGGAATTTCTGCATTTTTGCCTCTAAATAAGTTGAATTTCTGTCTTTTCCCCAAAAACAAAGGGAATTTCTGTCTTTTTTGCCACAAAATAAGGAAAATTTCTGACTTACTACCCTAAAATAAGTGAAATTTCTGCAATTTTGCCCCAAAGTAAGGGAAAATTCTGCCTTTTTTCCCCAAATAAGGAGAATTTCGGCCTTTTTACCTCAAAATAAGGGGAATTTCTGCATTTTTGCAACAAAATATTAGGAATTTCTGCCTTTTTGCCACAAAATAAAGAAAATTTCTGCCTTTTTTCCCTGAAATAAATGAAATTTCTGCAATTTTGCTCCAAAATAAAAAAAATTTCTGCAATTTTGCCCCAAAATAAGGGAAATTTCTGGAATTTTGCCCCAAAATATGTGGAATTTCTGAGTTTTGCCTCAAAATAAAAATAATTTCTTCTTTTTTCCCTAACATATAGGGAATATCTGCCTTTTTGCCCCACAGTTAGGAAAATTTTCCCAAATTCGCTCCAAAATACGGGGAATTTCTGCTTTTGCCCGAAAATGAGAAGAATGCATACCTTTTTACCATAAAAAATGGAAATTTCTTCATTTTGCTCCAAAATAATTGGAATTTCTGCTTTTTTGCCTCTAAATAAGTGGAATTTCTGTCTTTTTCCCCCAAAAAAGGAAATTTCTGTCTTGTTTGCCACAAAATAAGGAAAAATTCTTACTTATTACACTGAAATAAGTGAAATTTCTGCAATTTTGCTCCAAAATAAGGGAAATTTCTGCCTATTTGCCCCCAAATAAGGGAATTTCATCCTTTTTACCTCAAAATAATGGGAATTTCTGCATTTTTGCCACAAAATATTAGGAATTTCTGCCTTTTTGCCCCAAAATAAAAAAAATTTCTGCTTTTTTTCCCTGAAATAAGTGAAATTTCTGCAATTTTGCCCCAAAATAAGTGAAATTTCTGCAATTTTGCCCCAAAATAAGTGGAATTTCTGAGTTTTGCCCCAAAATAAGGAGAATTTCTGTCTTTTTGCCCTAACATATAGGGAATTACTGCCTTTTTGCTTCACAATTAGTGGAATTTCTGCAATTTTGCTACAAAATACGGGGAATTTCTGCTTTTTAGCCTGAATATAAGAAGAATGAATACCTTTTGCCACAAAAAAAAGAAATTTCTTCTTTTTTGCTCCAAAATAAGGCGAATTTCTGCTTTTTTGCCTCTAAAAATGTGGAATTTCAGTCTTTTTCCCCCAAAAGAAAGGGAATTTCTGTCTTTTTAGCCCAAAAATAAGGAAAATTTCTGACTTATTACCCTGAAATAAGTGAAATTTCTGCAATTTTGTCCCAAAATAAGGGAAATTTCTGCCTTTTTGCCCCAAAATAAAAAAATTTCTGCAATTTTTTACCAAAATAAAAGAAATTTCTGCCTTTTTGCCCCAAAATAAGAAAATTTCTTTTTTTCTGAAATAAGTGAAATTTCTGCAATTTTGCCAAAAAATAAGTGAAATTTCTGCAATTTTGCCCCAAAAATAAGGAAATTTCTGGAATTTTGCCCCAAAATAAGTGGAATTTCTGAGTTTTGCCCCAAAATAAGGAGAATTTCTGTCTTTTTGCCCTAACATATAGGGAATTACTGCCTTTTTGCTTCACAATTAGTGGAATTTCTGCAATTTTGCTACAAAATACGGGGAATTTCTGCTTTTTAGCCTGAATATAAGAAGAATGAATACCTTTTGCCACAAAAAAAAGAAATTTCTTCTTTTTTGCTCCAAAATAAGGGGAATTTCTGCTTTTTTGCCTCTAAAAATGTGGAATTTCAGTCTTTTTCCCCCAAAAGAAAGGGAATTTCTGTATTTTTTGCCCAAAAATAAGGAAAATTTCTGACTTATTACCCTGAAATAAGTGAAATTTCTGAATTTTGGCCCCAAATAAGGGAAATTTCTGGAATTTTGCCCCAAAATAAGTGGAATTTCTGAGTTTTGCCCAAAAATAACGAGAATTTCTGTCTTTTTGCCCCAACATATAGGGAATTTCTGCCTTTATGCCCAACAATTAGGGGAATTTCTGCAATTTTGCTCCAAAATATGGGGATTTTCTGGAATTTTACCCGAAAATAAGTGGAATTTCTGAGTTTTGCACTAAAATAAGGAGAATTTCTGTCTTTTTGCCCCAACATATAGAAAATTTCTGCCTTTTTGCCCCACAATTAGGGGAATTTCTGCAATTTTTCTCCAAAATACAAGGAATTTCTGCCTTTTTGCCTGAAAATAAGAAGAATGCATACCTTTTTGCAATAAAAAAAAGGGAAATTTCTTCATTTTTGCTCCAAAATAAGGGGAATTTCTGCTTTTTTGCCTCTAAATAAGTGGAATTTTTTATTTTTCCCCCAAAACAAAGGGAATTTCTGTCTTTTTTGCACCAAAATAAGGAAATTTCTGACTTATTACGCTGAAGTAAGTGAAATTTCTGCAATTTCGCCCCAAAATAAGGGAAATTTCTGCCTTTTTGCCCCAAATAATGGGAATTTCAGCCTTTTTACCTCAAAATAAGGGGAATTTCTGCAGTTTTGCCACAAAATATAAGAATTTCTACCTTTTTTCCCTGAAATAAGTGAAATTTCTGCAATTTTGCCCCAAAATAAATAAAATTTCTTCAATTTTGCCCCAAAATAAGGGAAATTTCTGGAATTTTGCCCCAAAAAAAGAGGAATTTCTGAGTTTTGAACC
Source organism: Micromys minutus (assembly GCF_963924665.1). NCBI lineage: Eukaryota > Metazoa > Chordata > Mammalia > Rodentia > Muridae > Micromys > Micromys minutus. Next base: position 491,588 of record NW_027667760.1, read on the forward strand.
AAAATAAGGGGAATTTCTGCTTTTTTGCCTCTGAACAAGTGGAATTTCTGTTTTTTTCCTCAAAAACAAAGGGAATTTCTGTCTTTTTTGCCCCAAAATAAGGAAATTTTCTGACTTATTACCCTGAAATAAGTGAAATTTCTGCAATTTTGCCCCAAAATAAAGGAAATTTCTGCCTTTTTGCCCTTAAATAAGAGGAATTTCAGCCTTTTTACCTCAAAATAAGGGGGATTTCTGTATTTTTGCCACAAAATATGAGAAATATATATTTTTTTGCCCCAAAATAAGAAAAATTTCTGCAATTTTGTACCAAAATAATAGAAATTTCTGCCTTTTTGTCCCCAAATAAGAAAATTTCTCCTTTTTTCTGAAATAAGTGAAATTTCTGCAATTTTGCCACAAAATAAGTGAAATTTCTGCAATTTTGCCCCAAAATAAGTGAAATTTCTGAAATTTTGCCCCAAAAGAAGTGGAATTTTTGAGTTTTGCCCCAAAATAAAGAGAATTTCTATAGTTTTGCCCCAACATATAGGGAATTTCTGCCTTTTTGCCCCATAATTAGGGGAATTTCTGCAATTTTGCTCCAAAATAAGGGGAATTTCTGCTTTATTGCCTCTAAATAAGTGGAATTTCTATCTTTTTCTCCCAAAACAAAGGTAATTCCTGTTTTTTTGGCCCAAAATAAAAAAAATTCTGACTTATTACCCTGAAATAAGTGAAATTTCTGCAATTTTGCCCCAAAATAAGGGAAATTTCTTCCTTTTTGCCCCCAAATAATGGGAATTTCAGCCTTTTTACCTCAAAATAAGGGGAATTTTTGCATTTTTGCCCAAAATAAGGGAAATTTCTGCCTTTTTGCCAACAAAAAAGAAATATTTCTGCAATTTTGTACCAAAATAAAAGAAATTTCTGCCTTTTTGCCCCAAAATAATAAAATTTCTGCTTTTTTTTCTGTAATAAGTGAAATTTCTGCCATTTTGCCCCAAAATAAGTGAAATTTCTGCAATTTTGCCCCAAAATATGTGAAATTTTTGGAATTTTCCCCAAAAATAAGTGGAATTTCTGAGTTTTGCTCCAAAATAAGGAGAATTTTTGTCCATTTGCCCCAACATATAGGGAATGTCTGCGTTTTTGCCCACATTTAGAGGAATTTCTGCAATTTTTCTCCAAAATAAGGGGAATTTCTGATTTTTTGCCTCTAAATAAGTGAAATTTCTGTCTTTTTCCCCCAAAACCAAGGGAAATTCTAAATTTTTTTCCGCAAAATAAGGAAAATTTCTGACTTATTACCCTGAAATAAGTGAAATTTCTGCAATTTTTCCCCAAAATAAGGGAAATATCTGCCTTTTTGCCCCCAAATAATGGAAATTTCAGCCTTTTTACCTCAAAATAAGGGGAATTTCGGCATATTTGCCCCAAAATAAGGGAAATTTCTGCCTTTTTGCCCCAAAATAAGACAAATTTCTGGAATTTTGTACCAAAATAAAAGAAATTTCTGCCTTTTTGCTTCAAAATAAGAAAATTTCTGCTTTTTTTCCTGAAATTTTTCTTTTTGCCCCCAAATAATGGGAATTTCAGCATTTTTACCTCAAAATAAGGGGAATTTCTGCAATTTTGCCCAAAAATAAGGGAAATTTCTGGAATTTTGCCCCAAAATAATTGGAATTTCTGAGTTTTGCCTTAAAATAAAAAGAATTTCTGTCTTTTTGCCCCAACATATAGGGAATTTCTGCCTTTTTACCCCACAATTAGGGGAATTTCTGCAAATTTGCTCCAAAATACGGGGAATTTCTGCCTTTTTGCCCGAAAATAAGAAGAATGCATAACTTTTTGCCATAAAAAAGGGAAATTTCTTCATTTTTGCTCCATATTAAGGGGAATTTCTGCTTTTTTGCCTCTAAATAAGTGGAATTTTTATCTATTTCCCCCAAAACAAAGGGAATTTCTGTCTTTTTTGCCGCAAAATAAGGAAAATTTCTGACTTATTACCCTGAAATAAGTGAAATTTCTGCAATTTTGCCCCAAAATAAGGGAAAATTCTGCCTTTTTGCCCCCAAATAAGGGGAATTTAAGCCTTTTAAGTCAAAATAAGGGGAATTTCTGCATTTTTGCCACAAAATATTAGGAATTTCTGCGTTTTTGCCCCAAAATAAGGAAAATTTCTGCCCTTTTTCCTTGAAATAAGTGAAATTTCTGCAATTTTGCCCCAAAATAGGGGAAATTTCTACACTTTTGCCACAAAATAAGGGGAATTCCTGGAATTTTGCCCCAAAATAAATGGAATTTCTGAGTTTTGCCCCAAAATAAGAAGAATTTCTTCTTTTTGCCCTAACATATAGGGAATTTCTGCCTTTTTGCCCCACAGTTAGGGGAATTTCTGCAATTTTGCTCCAAAATACGGGGAAGTTCTGCATTTTGCCTGAAAATAAGAAGAATGCATACCTTTTTACCATAAAAAAGGGAAATTTCTTCATTTATGCTACAAAATAAAGGGAATTTCTGTTTTTTGCCTCTAAATAAGTGGAATTTCTTTTTTTTCCCCCAAAACAAAGGGAATTTCTCCATTTTTTCCCCAAAATAAGGAAAATTTCTTACTTATTACCCTTAAATACGTGAAATTTCTGCAATATTGCCCCAAAATAAGGGAAATTTCTGCCTTTCTGCCCCCAAATAAGGGGAATTATAGGCTTTTTACATCAAAATAAGGGGAATTTCTGCATATTTTCCCCAAAATAAGAGAAATTTCTGCTTTTTTGCCCCAAAATATAAAAATTCTGCAATTTTGTACCAAAATAACAGAAATTTCTGCCTTTTTGCCCCAAAATAAAAAAATTTCTGCTTTTTTTCCTGAAATAAGTGAAATTTCTGCAATTTTGCCCCAAAATAAGTGAAATTTCTGAGTTTTGCCTTAAAATAAGGAGAATTTCTGTCTTTTTGCCCCAACATATAGGGAATTTCTTCTTTTTTACCCCACAATTAAAGGAATTTCTGCAATTTTGCTCCAAAATACGGGGAATTTCTGCCTTTTTGCCCGAAAATAAGAAGAATGCATAACTTTTTCCATAAAAAAGGGAAATATCTTAATTTTTGCTCCATATTAAGGGGAATTTCTGCTTTTTTGCCTCTAAATAAGTGGAATTTCTGTCTTTTTCTCCAGAAACAAAGGGAATTTTTGTATTTTTTGCCCAAAAATAAGGAAAATTTCTGACTTATTACCCCGAAATAAGTGAAATTTCTGCAATTTTGCCCCAAAATAAAGAAAATTCTGCATTTTTGCCCCCAAATAAGGGGAATTTCAGCCTTTTTACCACAAAATAAGGGGAATTTCTGCATTTTGGCCAAAAAATATTAGGAATTTCTGCGTTTTTGCACCAAAATAAGGAAAATTTCTGCCTTTTTTCCCTGAAATAAGTGAAATTTCTGCAATTTTGCCCCAAAATAAGTTAAATTTCTGCAATTTTGCCCCAAAATAAAAGAAATTTCTGGAATTTTGCCCCAAAGTAAGTGCAATTTCTGAGTTTTGCCCCAAAATAAGGAGAATTTCTGTCTTTTTGCCCCAACATAAAGGGAATTTCTGCCTTTTTGTTCCACAATTAGGGGAATTTCTGCAATTTTGTTCCAAAATAAGGGGAATTCCTGTCTTTTTCCCCCAAAACAAAGGGAATTTCTGTCTTTTTTTCCTCAAAATAAAGAAAATTTCTGTTTTATTACCCTGAAATATGTGAAATGTCTGCAATTTTGCCCCAAAATAAGGGAAAATTCTGCCTTTTTGCCCCCAAATAAGAGGAATTTCAATCTTTTTACCTCAAAATAAGGGGAATTTCTGCATTTTTGCCACAAAATATTAGGAATTTCTGCCTTTTTGTCCCAAAATAAGAAAAATTTCTGCCTTTTTTCCCTCAAATAAGTGAAATTTCTGCAAATTTGCCCCAAAATAAGTGAAGTTTCTGCAATTTTGCCCCAAAATAAGGGAAATTTCTGGAATTTTGCCCCAAAATAAGTGGAATTTCTTAGTTTTGCCCAAAAATAAAGAGAATTTCTTCGTTTTGCCCTAACATATAGGGAATTTCTGCCTTTTTGCCCTACAATTAGACGAATTTCTTCAATTTTGCTCCAAAATATGGGGAATTTCTGCATTTTTGCCCGAAAATAAGAAGAATGCATACCTTTTTGCCATAAAAAAGGGTAATTTCTTCATTTTTGCTCCAAAATAAGGGGAATTTCTGCTATTTTACCTCTAAACAAGTGGAATTTCTGCCTTTTTCCCCCCAAAAAAGGGAATTCCTGTCTTTTTTGCCACAAAATAAGGAAAATTTCTGACTTATTACCCAGAAATAAGTGAAATTTCTGCAATTTTGCCCCAAAATAAGGGAAATTTCTGCCTTATAGCCCCCAAATAAAAGGAATATCAGCCTTTTTACCTCAAAATAAGAAGAATTTCTGTATTTTTGCCACAAAATATGGGAAATTTATGCCTTTTTGCCCAAAAATAAGAAAAATTTCTGCAATTTTGTACCAAAATAATAGAAATTTCTGCCTTTTTGCCCCCAAATAAGAAAATTTCTGCTTTTTTTCTGAAATAAGTGAAATTTCTGCAATTATGCCCCTAAATATGTGAAATTTCTGCAATTTTGCCCCAAAATAAGTGAAATTTCTGGAATTTTGCCCCAAAATAAGTGGAATTTCTGAGTTTTGCCCCAAAATAAGGAGAATTTCTATCTTTTTGCTTCAACATATAGGGAATTTCTCCCTTTTTGCCCCACAATTAGGGGAATTTCTGAAATTTTGCTCCAAAATAAGGGGAATTTCTGCTTTTGCCTCTAAATAAGTGGAATTTCTGTCTTTTTCCCCCAAAACAAAGGGAATTTCTTCATTTTTGCCCCAAAATAAGGAAAATTTCTGACTTATTTCCCTGAAATAAGTGAAAATTCTGCAATGTTGCCCCAAAATAAGAGAAATTTCTGCCTTTTTGCCCCCAAATAATGGGAAATTCAGCCTTTTTACCTCAAAATAAGGGGAATTTCTGAATTTTTGCCCAAAATAAGGGAAATTTCTGCCTTTTTGCCCCAAAATAAGAAAAATTTCTGCAATTTTGTACCAAAATAAAAGAAATTTCTGCCTTTTTGCCCCAAAATAAGAAAATTTCTGCTTTTTTTCTGAAATAAGAAAAATTTCTGCAATTTTGCCCCAAAATAAGTGGAATTTCTGAGTTTTGCCCCAAAATAAGGAGAATTTCTGTCTTTTTGCACTAACATATAGGGAATTTCCGCTTTTTTGCCCCACAATTAGGGGAATTTCTGCAATTTTGCTCCAAAATACGAGGAATTTCTGCTTTTTTGCCCGAAAATAAGAAGAATGCATACCTTTTTGCGATAAAAAAGGGAAATTTCTTCATTTTTGCTCCAAAATAAGGGGAATTTCTGCATTTTTGCCTCTAAATATGTGGAATTTTTTCTTTTTCCCCCAAAACAAAGGGAATTTCTGTCTTTTTTGCACCAAAACAAGGAAATTCCTGACTTATTACGCTGACGTAAGTGAAATTTCTGCAATTTTGCCCCAAAATAAGAAAAATTTCTTACTTTTTGCTCCCAAATAAGGGGAATTTCAGCCTTTTTACCTCAAAATAAGGGGAATTTCTGCAGTTTTGCTACAAAATATAAGAATTTCTGCCTTTTTGCCCCAAAATAAAAAAAATTTCTGCCTTTTTTCCCTTAAATAAGTGAAATTTCTGCAATTTTGCCCCAAAATAAATGAAATTTCTGCAATTTTGCCCCAAAATAAAGGAAATTTCTGGAATTTTGCCGCAAAATAAGTGGAATTTCTGAGTTTTGCCCCAAAATAAGGAGAATTTCTTCTTTTTGCCCTAACATATAGGGAATATCTGCCTTTTTGCCCCACAGTTAGGGAAATTTCTCCAAATTTGCTCCAAAATACGAAGAATTTCTGCATTTTGCCCGAAAATAAGAAGAATGCATACCTTTTTACCATAAAAAACGGAAATTTCTTCATTTTTGCTACAAAATAAGGGGAATTTCTGTTTTTTGCCTATAAATAAGTGGAATTTTTGTCTTTTTCCCCCAAAACAAAGGGAATTTCTGTCTTTTTTGCCCCAAAATAAAAAAAATTTCTGCCTTTTTTCCTTGAAATAAGTGAAATTTATGCAATTTTGCCCCAAAATAAGGGAAATTTTTGCCTTTTTGCCCCCAAATAAGGGGAATTGCAGCCTTTTTACCTCAAAATAAGGGGAATTTCTGCATTTTTGTCACAAAATATTAGGAATTTCTGCCTTTTTGCCCCAAAATAAGGAAAATTTCTGCCTTTTTGCCCTGAAATAAGTGAAATTTCTGCAATTTTGCCCCAAAATAAGTGAAATTTCTTCCTTTTTGCCCCCAAATAAGGGAAATTTCAGGCTTTTTACCTCAAAATAAGGGAAATTTCTGCATTTTTGCCCCAAAATATGGGAAATTTCTGCCTTTTTGCCCCACAATAAGAAAAATTTCTGCAATTTTGTAGCAAAATAATAGAAATTTCTGCCTTTTTGCCTCCAAATAAGAAAATTTGTGAATTTCTTTTTTCTGAAATAAGTGAAATTTCTGCAATTTTGCCCGAAAATAAGTGAAATTTCTTCAATTTTACCCCAAAATTAAAAAAAAATTTCTGCTTTTTTGCCTCTAAATAAGTGGAATTTCTGTCTTTTTCCCTCAAAACAAAGGGAATTTCTGTATTTCTTACCCAAAATAAGGAAAATTTCTGAATTATTACCCTGAAATAAGTGAAATTTCTGCAATTTTGCCCCAAAATAAAGGAAATTTCTGCCTTTTTGCCCCGAAATAAGGGGAATTTCAGCCTTTTTCCCTCAAAATAAGGGGAATTTCTGCATATTTGCCCCAAAATAAGGGAAATTTCTGCTTTTTTGCCCCAAAATAAAAAAATTTCTGCAATTTTGTACCAAAATAAAAGAAATTTCTGCCTTTTTGCCCCAAAATAAGAAAATTTCTGCTTTTTTTCCTGAAATAAGTGAAATTTCTGCAATTTTGCCCCAAAAGAAGTGAAATTTCTGAGTTTTGCCTTAAAATAAGGAGGATTTCTGTCTTTTTGCCCCAACATATAGTGAATTTCTTATTTTTTACCCCACAATTAGGGGAATTTCTGCAATTTTGCTCGAAAATACGGGGAATTTCTGCCTTTTTGCCCGAAAATAAGAAGAATGCATAACTTTTTGCCATAAAAAGGGGAAATTTCTTCATTTTTGCTCCATATTAAGGGGAATTTCTGCTTTTTTGCCTCTAAATAAGTGGAATTTCTGTCTTTTCCCCCAAAATAAAAGGAATTTCTGTCTTTTTTGCCCAAAAATAAGGAAAATTTCTGACTTATTACCCTGAAATAAGTGAAATTTCTGCAATTTTGCCCCAAAATAAGGGAAAATTCTGCCTTTTTGCCCACAAATAGGGGAATTTTAAACTTTTTACCTCAAAATAAGCGGAATTTCTGCATTTTTGCCAAAAAATATTAGGAATTTCTGCGTTTTTGCCCCAAAATAAGGAAAACTTCTGCCCTTTTTCTCTGAAATAAGTGAAATTTCTGCAATTTTGCCCCAAAATAAGTGAAATTTCTGCAATTTTGCCCCAAAATAAGAGAAATTTCTGTAATTTTGCCCCAAAATAAGTGGAATTTCTGAGTTTTGCCCCAAAATAAGGAGAATTTCTGTCATTTCGCCCCAACATATAGGGAATTTCTGCTTTTTTGCCCCACAATTAGGGGAATTTCTGCAATTTTGCTACAAAATATGGGGAATTTCTGTCTTTTTGCCCCAAATAAGGGGAATTTCAGCCTTTTTACCTCCAAATAAAAGGAATTTCATACATTTTTGCCATAAAAAAGGAAATTTCTTCATTATTGCTCCAAAATAAGGGGAATTTCTGCTTTTTTGCCTCTAAATAAGTGGAATTTCTGTCTTTTTCTCCCAAAACAAAGGGAATTTCTGTCTTTTTTGCCTAAAAATAAGAAAAATTTCTGACTTATTACCCTGAAATAAGTGAAATTTCTGCAATTTTGCCCCAAAATAAGAAAAATTCTGCCTTTTTACCACCAAATAAGGGGAATTTTAGCATTTTTACCTCAAAATAAGGGGAATTTCTGCATTTTTGCCACAAAATATTAGAAATTTCTGCGTTTTTACCCCAAAATAAGGAAAATTTCTGACTTTTTTCCCTGAAATAAGTGAAATTTCTGAAATTTTGCCCCAAAATAAGTGAAATTTCTGCAATTTTGCCCCAAAATAAGGAAAATCTCTGGAATTTTGCCCTAAATAAGTGGAATTTCTGAGTTTTGCCCCAAAATAAGGAGAATTTCTGTCTTTTTGCCCCAACATATAGGGAATTTCTGCCTTTTTGTGTCAAAATTAGGGGAATTTCTGCAATTTTGCTACAAAATATGGGGAATTTTTTTTTGCCCAAAAATAAGAAGAATGCATACATTTTTGACATAAAAAAAGGAAATTTCTTCATTATTGCTCCAAAATAAGCGGAATTTCTGCTTTTTTGCCTCTAAATAAGTGGAATTTCTGTCTTTTTCCCACAAAAAAAAAAAGGAATTCCTGTCTTTTTTGCCCCAAAATAAGGAAAATTTCTGACATATTACCCTGATATAAGTGAAATTTCTGCAATTTTGCCCCAAAATAAGGGAAATTTCTGCATTTTTGCCCCAAATAAGGGGAATTTCAGCCTTTTTACCTCCAAATAAAAGGAATTTCTGCATTTTTGCCACAAAATAAGTGAAATTTCTTACATTTTTGCCCCCAAATAAGGGGAATTTCATCCATTTTACCTAAAAAAAGGGGAATTTCTGTATTTTTGCCCCAAAATAAGTGAAATTTCTGCAATTTTGCCCCAAAATATGTGAAATTTCTGAAATTTTTTTCCGAAAATAAGTGGAATTTCTGAGTTTTGCCCTAAAATAAGGAGAATTTCTGTCTTTTTGCCCCAACATATAGGGAATTTCTGCCTTTTTGCCCCACAATTAGGAGAATTTCTGCAATTTTGCTCCAAAATAAGGGAAATTTTTTCTTTTTTGCTTCTAAATAAGTGGAATTTCTGTCTTTTTCCCCCAAAACAAAGGGAATTTCTGTCTTTTTACCCCAAAATAAGGAAAATTTCTGATTTATTACCCTGAAATAAGTGAAATTTCTGCAATTTTGCCACAAAATAAGGGAAAATTCTGACTTTTCGCCCCCAAATAAGGGGAATTTCAGCCTTTTTACCTCAAAATAAAAGGAATTTCTGCATTTTTGCCACAAAATATTAGAAATGTCTGCCTTTTTGCCCCAAAATAAGGAAAATTTCTGCCTTTTTCCCTGAAATAAGTGAAATTTCTGCAATTATGCGCCAAAATAAGTGAAATTTCTGCAATTTTGCCCAAAATAAGGGAAATTTCTGGAATTTTGCCACAAAATAAGTGGAATTTCTTAGTTTTGCCCAAAAATAAGGAGAATTTCTTCTTTTTGTTCTAACATATAGGGAATTTCTGCATTTTTGCCCTACAATTAGGGGAATTTTTGCAATTTTGCTCCAAAATATGGGGAATTTCTGCCTTTTTGCCTGAAAATAAGAAGAATGCATACCTGTTTTGCCATAAAAAAGGGAAATTTCTTCATTTTTGCTCAAAAATAAGGTAAATATCTCTTTTTTTGCCTCTAAATAAGTGGAATTTCTGTCTTTTTCCCCCAAAACAAAGGGAATTCCAGTCTTTTTTGCCCCAAAATAAGGAAAATTTCTCACTTATTATTCTGAAATAAGTGAAATTTCTGCAATTTTGCCCCAAAATAATGGAAATTTCTGACTTTTTGCCCCAAAATAAGGGGAATTTCAGACTTTTTACCTCAAAATAAGGGGAATTTCTGCATTTTTGCCACAAAATATTAGGAATTTCTGCGTTTTTGCCACAAAATAAGTAAAATTTTTGCCTTTTTTCCCTGAAATAAGTGAAATTTCTGCAATTTTGCCCCAAAATAAGTGAAATTTCTGCAATTTTGCCCCAAAATAAGGGAAATTTCTTGAATTTTGCCCCAAAATAAGTGGAATTGCTGAGTTTTGCCACAAAATAAGGAGAATTTCTGTCTTTTTGCCCCAACATAAAGGGATTTATGCCTTTTTTCCCCACAATTAGGGGAATTTCTTCAATTTTGCTCCAAAATACAGGGAATATCTGCATTTTTGCCTGAAAATAAGAAGAATGCATAACTTTTTGCCATAAAAAAGGGAAATTTCTTCATTATTGCTCCAAAATAAGGGTCATTTCTGCTTTTTTACCTCTAAATAAGTGGAATTTCTGTCTTTTTCCCCCAAAACAAAGGGAATTTCTGTCTTTTTTGCCCCAAAATAAGGAAAATTTCTGACTTATTACCCTGAAATAAGTGAAATTTCTGCAATTTTGCCCCAAAATAAGTGAAATTTCTGCAATTTTGCCCCAAAATATGTGAAATTTCTCAAATTTTCCCCAAATATAAGTGGAATTTCTGAGTTTTGCCCAAAAATAAGGAGAATTTCTGTCTTTTTCCCACAAAACAAAGGAAATTTCTGAATTTTTTCCCCAAAATAAGGAAAATTTCTAGCTTATTACCATGGAATAAGTGAAATTTCTGCAATTTAGAACCAAAATAAGAGAAATTTTGCCCTTTTGCCCACAAATAAGGGGAATTTCAGCCTCTTTACCTCAAAATAAGGGGAATTTCTGCATATTTGCCCCAAAATAAGGAAAATTTCTGCCTTTTTGCCCCAAAATAAGAAAAATTTCTGCAATTTTGTACCAAAATAAAAGAAATTTCTGCCTTTTTGCCCCAAAATAAGAAATTTCTGCTTTTTTTCCTGAAATAAGTGAAATTTCTGCAATTTTGCTCCAAAATAAGTGAAAATTCTGAGTTTTGCCTTAAAATAAGGAGAATTTCTGTCTTTTTGCCCCAACATAAAGGGATTTATGCCTTTTTTCCCCACAATTAGGGGAATTTCTTCAATTTTGCTCCAAAATACGGGGAATTTCTGCCTTTTTGCCCGAAAATAAAAAGAATGCATAACTTTTTGCCATAAAAAAGGAAAATTTCTTCATTTTTGCTCCATATTAAGGAGAATTTCTGCTTTTTTGCCTGTAAATAAGTGGAATTTCTGTCTTTTTCCCCCAAAACAAAGGGAATTTCTGTCTTTTTTGCCCCCAAATCAGGAAAATTTCTGACTTATTTCCCTGAAATAAGTGAAATATCTGCAATTTTGCCCCAAAATAAGGCAAAATTCTGCCTTTTTGCCCCCAAATAAGGGGAATTTCAGCCTTTTTACCTCAAAATAAAAGGATTTTCTGCATTTTTGCTACAAAATATTAGGAATTTCTGCATTTTTGCCCCAAAATAAGGAAAATTTCTGCCTTTTTTCTCTGAAATAAGTGAAATTTCTGCAATTTTGCCCCTAAATAAGGGAAATTTCTGGAATTTTGCCCCAAAATAAGTGGAATTTCTGAGTTTTGCCCCAAAATAAGGAGAATTTCTTCTTTTTGCCCTAACATATAGGGAATTTCTGCCTTTTTGCCCTTCAATTAGGGGAATTTCTGCAATTTTGCTCCAAAATACGGGGAATTATTGCCTTTTTGCCCGAAAATAGGAAGAGTGCATAACTTTTTGCCATAAAAAAGGGAAATTTCTTCATTTTTGCTCCATATTAAGGGGAATTTCTGCTTTTTTGCCTGTAAATAAGTGGAATTTCTGTTTTTTTCCCCAAAAACAAAGGGAATTTCTGTTTTTTTGCCCCAAAATAAGGAAAATTTCTGACTTATTACCCTGAAATAAGTGAAATTTCTGCAATTTTGCCCCAAAATAAGAGAAAATTCTGCCTTTTTGCCCCCAAATAAGGGGAATTTCAGCCTTTTTACCTCAAAATAAAGGGAATTTCTGCCTTTTTGCCACAAAATACTAGGAATTTCTGCATTTTTGCCCCAAAATAAGAAAAATATCTGCCTTTTTTTCCCTGAAATAATTGAAATTTCTGCAATTTTGCCCCAAAATAAGTGAAATTTCTGCAATTTTGCCCCAAAATAAGTGGAATTTCTGAGTTTTGCTCCAAAATAAGGAGAATTTCTTCTTTTTGCCCTAACATATAGGGAATTTCTGCCTTTTTGCCCTACAATTAGAGGAATTTCTGCAATTTTGCCCCAAATTAAGGGAAAATTCTGCCTTTTTGCCCCCAATGAAGGGGAATTTCAGCCTTTTTACCTCAAAATAAGAAGAATTTCTGCATTTTTGCCACAAAATATTAGGAGTTTCTGCATTTTTGCCCCAAAATAAGAAAATTTCTGACTTTTTTCCCTGAAATAAGTGAAATTTCTGCAACTTTGCCCCAAAATAAGGGAAATTTCTGGAATTTTGGCGCAAAATAAGTGGAATTTCTGAGTTTTGCCCCAAAATAAGGAGAATTTCTTTATTTGCCCTAACATATAAAGAATTTCTGCCTTTTTGCCCTACAATTAGGGGAATTTCTGCAATTTTGCTCCAAAATAAGGGAAATTTTTGCCTTTTTGCCCGAAAATAAGAAGAATGCATACCTTTTTGCCATAAAAAAATGGAAATTTATTCATTTTTGCTCCAAAATAAGGAAAATTTCTGCTTTTTTGCCTCTAAATAAGTGGAATTTCTGTCTTTTTCCCCCAAAAAGAAGAAAATTCCTGTATTTTTTGTTCCAAAATAAGGAAAATTTCTGACTTATTACCCTGAAATAAGTGAAATTTCTGCAATTTTGCCCCAAAATAATGGAAATTTCTGCCTTTTTGACCCAAAATAAGGGGAATTTCAGCCTTTTTACCTCAAAATAAGGGGAATTTCTGCATTTTTGCCACAAAATATTAAGAATTTCTGCGTTTTTGCCCCAAAATAAAGAAAATTTTTGCCTTTTTTTTTAAATGAGTGAAATTTCTGCAATTATGCGCCAAAATAAGTGAAATTTCTGCAATTTTGCCCCAAAATAAGGGAAATTTCTGGAATTTTACCCCAAAATAAGTGGAATTTCTTAGTTTTGCCCCAAAATAAGGAGAATTTCTGTCTTTTTGCCCCAACATATAGGGAATTTCTTCCTTTTTGCCCCACAATTAGGGGAATTTCTGCAATTTTGCTACAAAATATGGGGAATTTCTGCCTTTTTGCCCAAAAATAAGAAGAATGCATACATTTTTGCCTTAAAAAAGGGAAATTTCCTCATTATTGCTCCAAAATAAGGGGAATTTCTGCTTTTTTGCCTCTAAATAAGTCGAATTTCTGTCTTTTTCCTTTAAAACAAAGGGAATTTCTGTCTTTTTTGCCCCAAAATAAGGAAAAATTCTGACTTATTACCCTGACATAAGTGAAATTTCTGCAATTTTGCCCCAAAATAAGAAAAATTTCTGCCTTTTTGCCCCCAAATAAGGGGAATTTCAGCATTTTTACCTTAAAATAAGGAGAATTTCTGCATTTTTGCCACAAAATATTAGAAATTTCTGCCTTTTTGCCAAAAATAAGGAAAATTTCTGCCTTTTTTCCCTGAAATAAGTGAAATTTCTATAATTTTGCCCGAAAATAAGTGAAATTTCTTTCTTTTTGCCCCCAAAAAAGGGGAATTTCAGCCTTTTTACCTCAAAATAAGGGGAATGTCTGCATTTTTGCCCCAAAATATGGGAAATTTCTGCCTTTTTGTTCCAAAATAAAAAAAATTTCTGCAATTTTGTAGCAAAATAATAGAAATTTCTGCCTTTTTGACCCCAAATAAGGAAATTTCTGCATTTTTTTTTCTGAAATAAGTGAAATTTCTGCAATTTTGCCCCAAAATAAGTGAAATTTCTGCAATTTTGCCCCAAATATGTGAAATTTCTGAAATTTTCTCAAAAATAAGTGGAATTTCTGAGTTTTGCCCCAAAATAAGAAGAATTTCTTTCTTTTTGCCCAAACATATAGGGAATTTCTGTCTTTTTGCCCACATTTAGGAGAATTTCTGCAATTTTGCTCCAAAATATGGGGAATTTCTGCTTTTTTGCCTCTAAATAAGTAGATTTCTGTCTTTTTCCCCCAAAATAAAAGGAATTTCTGTATTTTTTCCCCAAAATAAAGAAAATTTCTGACTTATTACCCTGAAATAAGTGAAATTTCTGCAATTTTGCCCCAAAATAAGGGAAATTTTTGCCTTTTTGCCCCCAAATAAAAGGAATTTCTGCCTTTTTACCACAAAATAAGGGGAATTTCAGCATATTTGCCCTAAAATAAGGGAAATTTCTGCCTTTTTGCCCCAAAATAAGAAAAATTTCTGCAATTTTGTACCAAAATAAAAGAAATTTCTGTCTTTTTGCCCCAAAATAAGAAAATTTCTTTTTTTTTCCTGAAATAAGTGAAATTTCTGCAATTTTACCCCAAAATAAGTGAAATTTCTGAGTTTTGCCTTAAAATAAGGAGAATTTCTCTCTTTTTGCCCCAACATATAGGCAATTTCTGCATTTTTACCTCACAATTAGGGGAATTTCTGCAATTTTGCTCCAAAATATGGGGAATATCTGCCTTTTTGCCCGAAAATAAGAAGAATGCATAACTTTTTGCCATAAAAAAGGGAAATTTCTTCGTTTTTGCTCCATATTAAGGGGAATTTCTGATTTTTGCCTCTAAATAAGTGGAATTTCTGTCTTTTTCCCACAAAACACAGGGAATTTCTGTATTTTTGGCCCAAAATAAAGAAAATTTCTGACTTAATACATTGAATTAAGTGAAATTTCTGCAATTTTGCACCAAAATAAGGGAAAATTCTGCATTTTTGCCCACAAATAAGGGGAATTTCAGCCTTTTTACCTCAAAATAAGGGGAATTTCTGCATTTTTGCCACAAAATATTAGGAATTTCTGCATTTTTGCCTCAAAATAAGGAAAATTTCTGCCTTTTTTCCCTAAAATATGTGAAATTTCTGCAATTTTGCCCCAAAATAAGTGAAATTTCTACAATTTTGCCCCAATGTAAGGGAAATTTCTGGAATTTTTTTCCAAAATAAGTGGAATTTCTGAGTTTTTCCCCAAAATAAGGAAAATTTCTTATTTTTGCCCTAAAATATAGGGAATTTCTGCCTATTTGCCCCACAATTAGGGGAATTTCTGCAATTTTGCTCCAAAATACAAGGAATTTCTGCCTTTTTGCCCCCAAATAAGGGGAATTTTAGCCTTTTTACCTCAAAATAAAGGAAATTTCTTCATATTTGCTCCAAAATAAGGGGAATTACTGCTTTTTTCCCTCTAAATAAGTGGAATTTCTGTCTTTTTCCCCCAAAACAAAGGGAATTTCTGTATTTTTTGCCCCCAAATAAGGAAAATTTCTGACTTATTACCCTAAATAAGTGAAATTTCTGCAATTTTGCCCCAAAATAAGGAAAATTTCTGCCTTTTTGCCCCCAAATAAGGGGAATTTCAGGCTTTTACCTCAAAATAAGGGGAATTTCTGCATTTTTGCCACAAAATATTAGGAATTTCTGCATTTTTGCCTAAAAAAGGAAAATTTTTGCCTTTTTTCCCTGAAATAAGTGAAATTTCTGCAATTTAGCCCCAAAATAAGTGAAATTTCTGCCTTTTTGCCCCCAAATAAAGGGAAATTCAGAATTTTTACCTCAAAATAAAAGAAATTTCTGCATTTTTGCCCCAAAATATGAGAAATTTCTGCCTTTTTGCCCCAAAATAAAAAAAAAATCTGCAATTTTGTACAAAACTAATAAAAATTTTTGCCTTTTTGCCCCCAAATAAGAAAATTTCTGCTTTTTTTTCTGAAATAAGTGAAATTTTTGCAATTTTGTCCCAAAATAAGTGAAATTTCTGCAATTTTGCCCCAAAATAAGTGAAATTTCTGGATATTTGCCCAAAAATAAGTGGAATTTCTAAGTTTTGTTCCAAAATTGGATTATTTCTGTCTTTTTGCCCCAACATATAGGGAATTTCTGCCTTTTTGCCCCACATTTAGGGGAATATCTGCAATTTTGCTCCAAAATAAGGGGAATTTCTGCTTTTTTGCCACTAAATAAGTGGAATTTGTGCCTTTTTCTACCAAAACAAAGGGAATTTCTGCTTTTTTTGCCCCAAAATAAGGAAAATTTCTGACTTATTACCCTGAAATAAGTGAAATTTCTGCAATTTTGCCCAAAAATATGGGAATATTCTGCCTTTTTGCCCCCAAATAAGGGGAATTTCAGCCTTTTTACCTCAAAATAAGGGGAATTTCTTCATTTTTGCCGCAAAATATGGGAAATTTCTGCCTCTTTACCCAAAATAAGAAAAATTTCTGCAATTTTGTACTAAAATAAAAGAAATTTTGCCTTTTTGCCCCAAAATAAAAAAATTTCTGCTTTTTTTCTGAATAAGTTAAATTTCTGCAATTTTGCCCCAAAATAATTGAAATTTCTGCAATTTTGCCCCAAAATAATTGAAATTTCTGCAATTTTGCACCAAAATAAGTGGAATTTCTGAGTTTTGCCACAAAATAAGGAGAATTTCGGTCTTTTTGCCCCACAATTAGGGGAATTTCTGCAATTTTGCTTTAAAATACGGGGAATTTCTGCATTTTTGTCTGAAAATAAGAAGAATGCATACCTTTTTGCCATAAGAAAGGGAAATTTCTTCATTTTTGCTCCAAAATAAGAGGAATTTCTGCTTTTTTGCCTCTAAATAAGTGGAATTTCTGTCTTTTTCCCACAAAACAAAGGGAATTTCTGTCATTTTTGCCCCAAAATAAGGAAAATTTCAGACTTATTACCCTGAAATAAGTGAAATTTCTGCAATTTTGCCCCCAAATAAGGGAAATTTCTGCCTTTTTTCCCCCAAATAAGGGGAATTACAGCATTTTTACCTCAAAATAAGGGGAATTTCTGCATTTTTGCAACAAAATATTAGGAATTTCTGCCTTTTTGCCCCAAAATTAGGAAAATTTCTGCCTTTTCCCTGAAATAAGTGAAATTTCTGCAATTTTGCCCCAAAATAAGTGAAATTTCTGCAATTTTACCCCAAAATAAAGGAAATTTCTGGAATTTTGCCCCAAAATATGTGGAATTTCTTAGTTTTGCCCCAAAATAAGGAGAATTTCTGTCTTTTTGCCCCAACATATAGAAAATTTCTGCTTTTTTGCCCCACATTTAGGGGAATTTCTGCAATTTTGCTCCAAAATAAGGGGAATTTCTGCCTTTTTGCCACTAAATAAGTGGAATTTCTGACTTTTTCCACAAAAACAAAGGGAATTTCTGTGCTTTTTGCCACAAAATAAGAAAAATTTCTGCCTTTTCCCTGAATTAACTTAAATTTCTGCAATTTTGCCCGAAAATAAGGGAAAATTCTGCCTTTTTGCCCCCAAATAAGGGGAATTTCAGCCTTTTTACCTCAAAATAAGGGGAATTTCTGCATTTTTGCTGCAAAATATGGGAAATTTCTGCATTTTTGCCCAAAAATAATAAAATTTATGCTTTTTTTTGAAATAAGTGAAATTTCTGCAATTTTGCCCCAAAATAATTGAAATTTCTGCAATTTTGCCTCAAAATAAGGTAAATTTCTGGAATTTTGCCCCAAAATAAGTGGAATTTCTGTCTTTTGCCCCAAAATAAAAATAATTTCTGTCTTTTTGCCCCACAATTAGGGAAATTTCTACAATTTTGCTTTAAAATACGGGGAATTTCTGCCTTTTTGCCTGAAAATAAGAAGAATGCATACCTTTTTGCCATAAAAAAGGGAAATTTCTTCATTTTTGCTCCAAAATAAGGGGAATTTCTGCTTTTTTGCCTCTAAATAAGTGGAATTTCTGTCTTTTTCCCACAAAACAAAGGGAATTCCTGTATTTTTTGCCCCAAAATAAGGGAAATTTCTGACTTATTACCCTGAAATAAGTGAAATTTCTGCAATTATGCCCCAAAATAAGGGAAATTTCTGCCTTTTTGCCCCCAAATAAGGGGAATTTCAGCATTTTTACCTCAAAATAAGGGCAATTTCTGCATTTTTGCCACAAAATATTAAGAATTTCTGCCTTTTTGCCCCAAAATAAGGAAAATTTCTGCCTTTTTTCCCTGAAATAAGTGAAATTTATGCAATTTTGCCCCAAAATAAGTTAAATTTTTGCAATTTTGCCCCAAAATAGAGGAAATTTCTGGAATTTTGCCCCAAAATAAGTTGAATTTCTGCATTTTTGCCACAAAATATTAGGAATTTCTTCCTTTTTGCCCAAAAATAAGGAAAATTTCTGCCTTTTTTCCCTAAAATAAGTAAAATTTATGCAATTTTGCCCCAAAATAAGTTAAATTTCTGCAGTTTTGCCCCAAAATAAGGGAAATTTCTGGAATTATGCCCCAAAATAAGTGGAATTTCTGAGTTTTGCCCCAAAATAAGGAGAATTTCTGTCTTTTTGCCCCAACATATAGGGAATTTCTGCCTTTTTGCCCCACAATTAGGGGAATTTCTGCAATTTTGCTACAAAATACGGGGAATTTTTGCCATTTTGCCCAAAAATAAGAAGAATGCATACCTTTTTGCTACAAAAAAGGGAAATTTCTTCATTTTTGCTCCAAAATATGTGGAATTTCTGTCTTTTTCCCCCAAAACAAATGGAATTTATGTTTTTTTGCCACAAAATAAGGAAAATTTCTGACTTATTATTCTGAAATAAGTGAAAATTCTGCAATTTTGCCCCAAAATAAGGGAAATTTCTGCCTTTTTGCCCCGAAATAATTGGAATTTCACCATTTTACCTCAAAATAAGGGGAATTTCTGCATTTTTGCCACAAAATATTAGGAATTTCTGCTTTTTGCCCAAAAATAATGAAAATTTCTGCATTTTTTCCCTTAAATAAGTAAAATTTCTGCAATTTTGCCCAAAAATAAGTGAAATTTCTGCCTTTTTGCCCCCAAATAAGAGGAATTTCAGCCTTTTTACCTCAAAATAAGGGGAATTTCTGCATTTTTGCCACAAAATATGGGAAATTTCTGCCTTTTTGCCCAAAAGTAAGAAAAATTTCTACAATTTTGTACCAAAATAATAGAAATTTCTGCCTTTTTGCCCCCAAATAAGAAAATTTCTGCTTTTTTTTCTGAAACAAGTGAAATTTCTGCAATTTTGCCCCAAAATAAGTGAAATTTCTGAATATTTGCCCAAAAATAAGTGCAATTTTTGAGTTTTGCCCCAAAATAAGGATTATTTCTGTCTTTTTGCCCCAACATATAGAAAATTTCTGCTTTTTGCCCCACATTTAGGGGAATTTCTGCAATTTTGCTCCAAAATAAGGGTAATTTTTGCTTTTTTGCCGCTAAATAAGTGGAATTTCTGTCTTTTTCCCCCAAAACAAAGGGAATTTGTGTCTTTTTTGCCCAAAAATAAGGAAAATTTCTGACTTATTACCCTGAAATAAGGGAAATTTCTGCAAATTTGCCCCAAAATAAGGGAAAAATTCTGCCTTTTTTCCCCCAAATAAGGGGAAATTCAGCCTTTTAACCTCAAATTAAGGTGAATTTCTGCATTTTTGCTGCAAAATATGGGAAATTTCTGCATTTTTGTCCCAAAATAAGAAAATTTTTGCTTTTTTTCTGAAATAAGTAAAATTTCTGCAATTTTGCCCCAAAATAATTCAAATTTATGCAATTGTGCCTCAAAATAAGGGAAATTTCTGGAATTTTGCCCCAAAATAAGTGGAATTTCTGTCTTTTGCCCTAAAGTAAGGAGAATTTCTGTCTTTTTGCCCCACAATTAGGGAAATTTCCACATTTTGCTTTAAAATACAGGGAATTTCTGCCTTTTTGCCTGAAAATAAGAAGAATGCATAACTTTTTGCCATAAAAAAGGGAAATTTCTTCATTTTTGCTCCAAAATAAGGGGAATTTCTGCTTTTTTGCCTCTAAATAAGTGGAATTTCTGTCTTTTCCCCAAAAACAAAGGGAATTCCTGTCTTTTTTGCCCCAAAATAAGAAAAATTTCTGACTTATTACCCTGAAATAAATGAAATTTCTGCAATTTTGCCCCAAAATAAGTGAAATTTCTGCCTTTTTGCCCCCAAATAAGAGGAATTTCAGCCTTTTTACCTCAAAATAAGGGGAATTTCTGCATTTTTGCCACAAAATATGGGAAATTTCTGCCTTTTTGCCCAAAAGTAAGAAAAATTTCTACAATTTTGTACCAAAATAATAGAAATTTCTGCCTTTTTGCCCCCAAATAAGAAAATTTCTGCTTTTTTTTCTGAAACAAGTGAAATTTCTGCAATTTTGCCCCAAAATAAGTGAAATTTCTGAATATTTGCCCAAAAATAAGTGCAATTTTTGAGTTTTGCCCCAAAATAAGGATTATTTCTGTCTTTTTGCCCCAACATATAGAAAATTTCTGCTTTTTGCCCCACATTTAGGGGAATTTCTGCAATTTTGCTCCAAAATAAGGGTAATTTTTGCTTTTTTGCCGCTAAATAAGTGGAATTTCTGTCTTTTTCCCCCAAAACAAAGGGAATTTGTGTCTTTTTTGCCCAAAAATAAGGAAAATTTCTGACTTATTACCCTGAAATAAGGGAAATTTCTGCAATTTTGCCCCAAAATAAGGGAAAAATTCTGCCTTTTTTCCCCCAAATAAGGGGAAATTCAGCCTTTTAACCTCAAATTAAGGTGAATTTCTGCATTTTTGCTGCAAAATATGGGAAATTTCTGCATTTTTGTCCCAAAATAAGAAAATTTTTGCTTTTTTTCTGAAATAAGTAAAATTTCTGCAATTTTGCCCCAAAATAATTCAAATTTATGCAATTGTGCCTCAAAATAAGGGAAATTTCTGGAATTTTGCCCCAAAATAAGTGGAATTTCTGTCTTTTGCCCTAAAGTAAGGAGAATTTCTGTCTTTTTGCCCCACAATTAGGGAAATTTCCACATTTTGCTTTAAAATACAGGGAATTTCTGCCTTTTTGCCTGAAAATAAGAAGAATGCATAACTTTTTGCCATAAAAAAGGGAAATTTCTTCATTTTTGCTCCAAAATAAGGGGAATTTCTGCTTTTTTGCCTCTAAATAAGTGGAATTTCTGTCTTTTCCCCAAAAACAAAGGGAATTCCTGTCTTTTTTGCCCCAAAATAAGAAAAATTTCTGACTTATTACCCTGAAATAAATGAAATTTCTGCAATTTTGCCCCAAAATAAGAGAAATTTCTGCCTTTTTGCCCCCAAATAAAGGGAATTTCAGCCTTTTTACCTCAAAATATGGGTAATTTCTGCATTTTTGCCACAAAATATTAGGCATTTCTTCCTTTTTGCCCCAAAATAAGAAAAATTTCTGAAATTTTGCCCAAAAATAAGTGGAATTTCTGAGTTTCGCCCCAAAATAAGGAGAATTTCTGTCTTTTTGCTCCTACATATAGGGAATTTCTGCCTTTTTGCCCCACAATTAGGGGAATTTCTGTAATTTTGCTACAAAATACGGAGAATTTCTGCCATTTTGCCCAAAAATAAGAGGAATGCATACCTTTTTGCCATAAAAAAGGGGAATTTCTGCTTTTTTGCCTCTAAATAAGTGGAACTTCTTTCTTTTTCCCAAAAACAAATGGAATTTCTGTCTTTTTTGCCCCAAAATAAGGAAAATTTCTGACTAATTACCCTGAAATAAGTGAAATGTCTGCAATTGTGCCCCAAAATAAGGGAAATTTCTGCCTTTTTGCCCCGAAATAAGGGGAATTTCACCATTTTACCTCAAAATATGGAGAATTTCTGCATTTTTGCCGCAAAATATGGGAAATTTCTGCATTTTTGACCCAAAATAAGAAAATTTTTGCTTTTTTTCTGAAATAAGTGAAATTTCTGCAATTTTGCCTCAAAATAAGGGAAATTTCTGCAATTTTGCCCCAAAATAAGTAGAATTTCTGTCTTTTGCCCCAAAATAATGAGAATTTCTGTCTTTTTGCCCCACAATTAGGGAAATTTCTACAATTTTCTTTAAAATATGGGGAATTTCTGCCTTTTTGCCTGAAAATAAGAAGAATGCATACCTTTTTGCCATAAAAAAATGGAAATTTCTTAATTTTTGCTCCAAAATAAGGGGAATTTCTGCTTTTGCCTATAAGTAAGTGGAATTTTTGACTTTTTCCCCAAAAACAAAGGGAATTTCTGTCTTTTTTGCCCCACAATAAGGAAAATTTCTGACTTATTACCCTGAAATAAGTGAAATGTCTGCAATTGTGCCACAAAATAAGGGAAATTTCTGCCTTTTTGCCACCAAATAGGGGGAAATTCAGCCTTTTTACCTAAAAATAAGGGGAATTTCTGCATTTTTGCCACAAAATATGGGAAATTTCTGCATTTTTGACCCAAAATAAGAAAATTTTTGCTTTTTTTCTGAAATAAGTGAAATTTCTGCAATTTTGCCCCAAAATAATTGAAATTTCTGCAATTTTGCATCAAAATAAGGGAAATTTCTGGAATTTTGCCCCAAAATAAGTAGAATTTCTGTCTTTTGCCCCAAAATAAGAAGAATTTCTGTCTTTTTGCCCCACAATTAGGGAAATTTCTACAATTTTCTTTAAAATATGGGGAATTTCTGCCTTTTTGCCTGAAAATAAGAAGAATGCATACCTTTTTGCCATAAAAAAGGGAAATTTCTTCATTTTTGCTCCAAAATAAGGGGAATTTCTGCTTTTGCCTCTAAATAAGTGGAATTTTTGTCTTTTCCCCCCAAAACAAAGGGAATTTCTGTCTTTTTTGCCCCAAAATAAGGAAAATTTCTGACTTATTACCCTGAAATAAGTGAAATTTCTGCAATTTTGCCCCAAAATAAGGGAAACATCTCCTTTTTGCCCCCAAATAAGGGGAATTTCAGCCTTTTTACCTCAAAATAAGGGGAATTTCTGCATTTTTGCCACAAAATATTAGGAATTTCTGCCTTTTTGCCCAAAAATAAGGAAAATTTTTGCCTTTTTTCCCTGAAATAAGTGAAATTTCTGCAATTTTGCCCCAAAATAAGTGAAATTTCTGCCTTTTTGCCCCCAAATAAGGAGAAATTCAGACTTTTTACCTCAAAATAAGGGGAATTTCTGCATTTTTGACCCAAAATATGGGAAATTTCTGCCTGTTTGCCCCAAAATAAGAAAAATTTTTGCAATTTTGTATCAAAATAATAGAAATTTTTGCCTTTTTGCCCCCAAATAAAAAAATTTCTGCTTTTTTTCTAAAACAAGTGAACTTTCTGCAATTTTGCCCCAAAATAAGTGAAATTTCTGCAATTTTGCCCCAAAATAAGTGAAATTTCTGAATATTTGCCCAAAAATAAGTGGAATTTCTGAGTTTTTCTCTAAAATAAGGATTATTTCTGTCTTTTTTCCCCAACCTATAGAAAATTTCTGCCTTTTTGCCCCACATTTAGGGGAATTTCTGCAATTTTGCTCCAAAATAAGGGGAATTTCAGTTTTTGCCGCTAAATAAGTGGAATTTCTGTCTTTTTCCACAAAAACAAAAAAAAATTTTCTGTCTTTTTTGCCCCAAAATAACAAAATTTCTGACTTATTACCCTGAAATAGGTGAAATTTCTGCAATTTTTCCCGAAAATAAGGGAAAATTCTGCCTTTTTGCCCCCAAATAAGGGGAATTTCAGCCATTTTACCTCAAAATAAGGGGAATTTCTGCATTTTTGCTGCAAAATATGGGAAATTTCTGCCTCTTTGGCCCAAAATAAGAAAAATTTCTGCAATTTTAGAACAAAATAAAAGAAATTTCTGCCTATTTGACCCAAAATAAGAAAATTTCTGCTTTTTTCTGAAATAAGTGAAATTTCTGCAATTTTGCCACAAAATAATTGAAATTTCTGCAATTTTGCCTCAAAATCAGGAAAATTTCTCGAATTTTTTCCCAAAATAAGTGGAATTTATGTCTTTAGCCCCCCAAAAAGGAGAATTTCTGTCTTTTTGCCACACAATTAGGGGAATTTCTGCAATTTTGCTTTAAAATACAGGGAATTTCAGCTTTTTTGCCTGAAAATAAGAAGAATGCATACCTTTTTGCCATAAAAAAGGGAAATTTCGTCATTTTTGCTCCAAAATAAGGGGAATTTCTGCTTTTTTCCCTCTAAATATGTGGAATTTCTGTCTTTTTCCCCCAAAACAAAGAAAATTCCTGTATTTTTTGCCCCAAAATAAGGAAAATTTCTGACTTATTACCCTGAAATAAGTGAAATTTCTGCAATTTTGCCCCAAAATAAGGGAAATTTCTTCCTTTTGCTCCAAAATAAGGGGAATTTCACCATTTTACCTCAAAATAAGGGGAATTTCTGCATTTTTGCCGCAAAATATGAGAAATTTTTGCATTTTTGACCCAATATAAGAAAATTTCTGCTTTTTTTATGAAATAAGTGAAATTTCTGCAATTTTGCCCCAAAAGAATTGAAATTTCTGCAATTTTGACTCAAAATAAGAAAAATTTCTTGTATTTTGCCCCAAAATAAGTCGAATTTCTGTCTTTTGTCCCCAAAACAGAAAGAATTTCTGTCTTTTTTGCCCCAAAATAAGGAAAATTTCTGACTTATTACTCTGAAATAAGTGAAATTTCTGCAATTTTGCCCGAAAATATTGAAATTTCTGCCTTTTTGCCCCCAAATAAAGGGAATTTCAGCCTTTTTACTTCAAAATAAGGGGAATTTCTGCATTTTTGCCACAAAATATTAGGAATTTCAGCCTTTTTGCCCAAAAATAAGAAAAATTTCTGTTTTTTTTCCCTGAAATAAGTGAAATTTCTGCAATTTTGCCCCAAAATAAGTGAAATTTCTGCCTTTTTGCCCCCAAATAAGGGGAAATTCAGCCTTTTTACCTCAAAATAAGGTGAATTTCTGCATTTTTGCTGCAAAATATGGGATATTTCTGCCTTTTTGCCCCAAAATAAGAAAAATTTCTGCAATTTTGTACCAAAATAAAAGAAATTTCTGCCTTTTTGCCCCAAAATAAGAAAATTTCTTCTTTTTTCTGAAATAAGTGAAATTTCTGCAATTTTGCCCCAAAATAATTGAAATTTCTGCAATTTTGCCTCAAAATAAGGGAAATTTCTCGAATTTTGCCCCAAAATAAGTGGAATTTATGTCTTTTGCCCCAAAATAAGGAGAATTTCTGTCTTTTTGCCCCACAATTAGGGGAATTTCTGCAATTTTGCTTTAAAATACAGGGAATTTCAGCTTTTTTGCCTGAAAATAAGAAGAATGCATACCTTTTTTACATAAAAAAGGGAAATTTCTTCATTTTCTCCAAAATAAGAGGAATTTCTGCTTTTTTGCCTCTAAATAAGTGGAATTTCTGTCTTTTTCCCCCAAAACAAGAAAATTCCTGTCTTTTTTGCCCCAAAATAAAGAAAATTTCTGACTTATTACCCTGAAATAAGTGAAATTTCTGCAATTTTGCCCCAAAATAAGGGAAATTTCTGACTTTTTCCCCCCAAATAAGGGGAATTTCAGCCTTTTTACCTCAAAATAAGAGGAATTTCTGCATTTTTGATTCAAAATATGGGAAATTTCTCTATTTTGTCCGCAAAATTAGAAAAATTTCTGCAATTTTGTACCAAAATAATAGAAATTTCTGTCTTTTTGATCCCAAATAAGAAAATTTCTGCTTTTTCTTTTCTGAAATAAGTGAAATTTCTGCAATTTTGCCCAAAAACAATTTAAATTTCTGCAATTTTGCCCCAAAATAAGTGAAATTTCTGGATTTTTGCCCAAAAATAAGTGGAATTTGTCAGTTTTGCCCCAAAATATGGATTATTTTTGTCTTTTTGCCCCAACATATAGGGAATTTCTGCCTTTTTGCCCCACAATTAGGGGAATTTCTGCAATTTTGCTACAAAATACAGGGAATTTCTGCCATTTTGCCCAAAAATAAGAGGAATGCATACTTTTTTGCCATAAAAAATTGGAATTTCTGCTTTTTTGCCTCTAAATAAGTGGAATTTCAGTCTTTTTCCCCCAGAACAAATGGAATTTCTGTCTTTTTTGCCCCAAAATAAGGAAAATTTCTGACTAATTACCCTGAAATAAGTGAAATTTCTGCAATTTTGCCCCAAAGTAAGGGAAATTTCTGCCTTTTTGCTCCGAAATAAGGGGAATTTCACGATTTTACCTCAAAATAAGGGGAATTTCTGCATTTTTGCTGCAAAATATGGGAAATTTTTGAATTTTTGACCCAAAATAAGAAAATTTCTGCTTTTTTTATGAAATAAGTGAAATTTCTGCAATTTTGCCCCAAAATAATTGAAATTTCTGCAATTTTGACTCAAAATAAGGAAAATTTCTGGAATTTTGCCCCGAAATAGGTGGAATTTCTGTCTTTTGCCCCAAAATAAGGAGAATTTCTGTCTTTTTGGCCCACAATTAGGGAAATTTCTACAATTTTGCTTTAAAATACGGGGAATTTCTGCATTTATGCCTGAAAATAAGAAGAATGCATACCTTTTTGCCATAAAAAAGGGAAATTTCTTTATTTTTGCTCCAAAATAAAGAGAATTTCTGCTTTTTTGCCTCTAAATAAGTGGAATTTCTGACTTTTTCCCCCAAAACAAAGGGAATTTGTGTCTTTTTTGCCCCAAAATAAGGAAAATTTCTGACTTATTACTCTGAAATAAGTGAAATTTCTGCAATTTTGCCCCAAAATAAGGGAAATTTCTGCCTTTTTGCCCCCAAATAAAGGGAATTTCAGCCTTTTTACCTCAAAATAAGAGGAATTTCTGCATTTTTGCCACAAAATATTAGGAATTTCTGCCTTTTTGCCCAAAAATAAGGAAAATTTCTGTTTTTTCCCTGAAATAAGTGAAATTTCTGCAATTTTGCCCCAAAATAAGTTAAAATTCTGCAATTTTGCCCCAAAATAAGTGAAATTTGTGAATATTTGCCCAAAAATAAGTGGAATTTCTGAGTTTTGCTCTAAAATACGGATTATTTCTGTCTTTTTGTCCCCACATATAGAAAATTTCTGCCTTTTTGCCCCACATTTAGGGGAATTTCTGCAATTTTGCTCAAAAATAAGGGGAATTTCAGCTTTTGCCGCTAAATAAGTGGAATTTCTGTCTTTTTCCACAAAAACAAAAAAAATTTCTGTCTTATTTGCCCCAAAATTAAAAAACTTACTGACTTATCACCCTGAAATAAGTGAAATTTCTGCAACTTTGCCCGAAAATAAGGGAAAATTCTGCCTTTTTGCCCCCAAATATGGGAATTTCAGCCTTTTTACCTCAAAATAAGGGGAATTTCTGCATTTTTGCTGCAAAATATGGGATATTTCTGCCTTTTTGCCCCAAAATAAAAAAAATTTCTGCAATTTTGTACCAAAATAAAAGAAATTTCTGCCTTTTTGCCCCAAAATAAGAAAATTTCTGCTTTTTTCTGAAATAAGTGAAATTTCTGCAATTTTGCCCAAAAACAATTTAAATTTCTGCAATTTTGCCCCAAAATAAGTGAAATTTCTGGATTTTTGCCCAAAAATAAGTGGAATTTGTCAGTTTTGCCCCAAAATATGGATTATTTTTGTCTTTTTGCCCCAACATATAGGGTATTTCTGCCTTTTTGCCCCACAATTAGGGGAATTTCTGCAATTTTGCTACAAAATACAGGGAATTTCTGCCATTTTGCCCAAAAATAAGAGGAATGCATACTTTTTTGCCATAAAAAATTGGAATTTCTGCTTTTTTGCCTCTAAATAAGTGGAATTTCAGTCTTTTTCCCCCAGAACAAATGGAATTTCTGTCTTTTTTGCCCCTAAAATAAGGAAAATTTCTGACTAATTACCCTGAAATAAGTGAAATTTCTGCAATTTTGCCCCAAAGTAAGGGAAATTTCTGCCTTTTTGCTCCGAAATAAGGGGAATTTCACGATTTTACCTCAAAATAAGGGGAATTTCTGCATTTTTTACTGCAAAATATAAGAAATTTTTGAATTTTTGACCCAAAATAAGAAAATTTCTGCTTTTTTTATGAAATAAGTGAAATTTCTGCAATTTTGCCCCAAAATAATTGAAATTTCTGCAATTTTGACTCAAAATAAGGAAAATTTCTGGAATTTTGCCCCGAAATAGGTGGAATTTCTGTCTTTTGCCCCAAAATAAGGATAATTTCTGTCTTTTTGCCCCACAATTAGGGAAATTTCTACAATTTTGCTTTAAAATACGGGGAATTTCTGCATTTATGCCTGAAAATAAGAAGAATGCATACCTTTTTGCCATAAAAAAGGGAAATTTCTTTATTTTTGCTCCAAAATAAAGAGAATTTCTGCTTTTTTGCCTCTAAATAAGTGGAATTTCTGTCTTTTTCCCTCAAAACAAAGGGAATTTGTGTCTTTTTTGCCCCAATATAAGGAAAATTTCTGACTTATTACACTGAAATAAGTGAAATTTCTGCAATTTTGCCCCAAAATAAGGGAAATTTCTGCCTTTTTGCCCCCAAATAAAGGGAATTTCAGCCTTTTTACCTCAAAATAAGAGGAATTTCTGCATTTTTGCCACAAATATTAGGAATTTCTGCCTTTTTGCCCAAAAATAAGGAAAATTTCTGTTTTTTTCCCTGAAATAAGTGAAATTTCTGCAATTTTGCCCCAAAATAAGTTAAAATTCTGCAATTTTGCCCCAAAATAAGTGAAATTTCTGAATATTTGCCAAAAATAAGTGGAATTTCTGAGTTTTGCTCTAAAATAAGGATTATTTCTGTCTTTTTGCCCCAACATATAGAAAATTTCTGCCTTTTTGCCCCACATTTGGGGGAATTTCTGCAATTTTGCTCCAAAATAAGGGGAATTTCAGCTTTTGCCACTAAATAAGTGGAATTTCTGTCTTTTTCAACAAAAACAAAAAAAATTTCTGTCTTATTTGCCCCAAAATTAAAAAACTTTCTTACTTATTACCCTGAAATAAGTGAAATTTCTGCAACTTTGCCCGAAAATAAGGGAAAATTCTGCCTTTTTGCCCCCAAATATGGGAATTTCAGCCTTTTTACCTCAAAATAAGGGGAATTTCTGCATTTTTGCTGCAAAATATGGGATATTTCTGCCTTTTTGCCCCAAAATAAAAAAAATTTCTGCAATTTTGTACCAAAATAAAAGAAATTTCTGCCTTTTTGCCCCAAAATAAGAAAATTTCTGCTTTTTTCTGAAATAAGTGAAATTTCTGAATTTTGCCCCAAAATAATTGAAATTTCTGCAATTTTGCCTCAAAATAAGGGAAATTTCTCGAATTTTGCCCCAAAATAAGTGGAATTTCTGTCTTTTGCCCCCAAATATGGAGAATTTCTGTCTTTTTGCCCCACAATTTGGGGAATTTCTGCAATTTTGCTTTAAATACATGGAATTTCTGCTTTTTGCCTGAAAATAAGAAGAATGCATACCTTTTTGCCATAAAAAATGGAAATTTCTTCATTTTTTCTCCAAAATAAGGGGAATTTCTGCTTTTTTGCCTCTAAATAAGAGGAATTTCTGTCTTTTCCCCCAAAACAAAGGGAATTCCTGTCTTTTTTGCCCCAAAATAAGTAAAATTTCTGACTTATTACCCTGAAATAAGTGAAATTTCTGCAATTTTGCCCCAAAATAAGGGAAATTTCTGCCTTTTTGCCCCCAAATAAGGGGAATTTCAGCCTTTTTACCTCAAAATAAGGGGAATTTCTGCATTTTTGCCACAAAATATTAGGAATTTCTGCCTTTTTGCCCAAAAATAAGGAAAATTTCTGCCTTTTTTCTCTGAAATAAGTGAAACTTCTGCAATTTTACCCAAAAATAAGTGAAATTTCTGCCTTTTTGTCCCCAAATAAGTGGAATTTCAGTCTTTTTACCTCAAAATAAGGGGAATTTCTGCATTTTAGCCCCAAAATATGGGAAATTTCTGCCTTTTTGCCCCAAAATTAGAAAAATTTCTGCAATTTTGTACCAAAATAATAGAAATTTCTGCCTTTTTGCCCCCAAATAAGAAAATTTCTGCTTTTTCTTTTCTGAAATAAGTGAAATTTCTGCAATTTTGCCCAAAAACAAGTTAAATTTCTGCAATTTTGCCCCAAAATAAGTGAAATTTCTGGATTTTTGCCCAAAAATAAGTGGAATTTCTGAGTTTTGCCCCAAAAGAAGGATTATTTCTGTCTTTTTGCCCCAACATATAGGGAATTTCTGCCTTTTTGCCCCACAATTAGGGGAATTTCTGCAATTTTGCTACAAAATACAGGGAATTTCTGCCATTTTGCCCAAAAATAAGAGGAATGCATACTTTTTTGCCATAAAAAAGTGGAATTTCTGCTTTTTTGCCTCTAAATAAGTGGAATTTCAGTCTTTTTCCCCCAGAACAAATGGAATTTCTGTCTTTTTTGCCCCAAAATAAGGAAAATTTCTGACTAATTACCCTGAAATAAGTGAAATTTCTGCAATTTTGCCGCAAAATAATTGAAATTTCTGCAATTTTAACTCAAAATAAGGAAAATTTCTGGAATTTTGCCCCGAAATAGGTGGAATTTCTGTCTTTTGCCCCAAAATAAGGAGAATTTCTGTCTTTTTGCCCCACAATTAGGGAAATTTCTACAATTTTGCTTTAAAATACAGGGAATTTCTGCATTTTTACCTGAAAATAAGAAGAATGCATACCTTTTTGCCATAAAAAAAGGGAAATTTCTTCATTTTTGCTCCAAAATAAAGAGAATTTCTGCATTTTTGCCTCTAAATAAGTGGAATTTTTGTCTTTTTCCCCCAAAACAAAGGGAATTTGTGTCTTTTTTGCCCCAAAATAAGGAAAATTTCTGACTTATTACTCTGAAATAAGTGAAATTTCTGCAATTTTTTCCCAAAATAAGGGAAATTTCTGCCTTTTTGCCCCCAAATAAAGGGAATTTCAGCCTTTTTACCTTAAAATAAAAAGAATTTCTGCATTTTTGCCACAAAATATTAGGAATTTCTGCCTTTTTGCCCAAAAATAAGGAAAATTTCTGTTTTTTTTCCCTGAAATAAGTGAAATTTCTGCAATTTTGCCCCAAAATAAGTGAAATTTCTGCAATTTTGCCCCAAAATAAGTGAAATTTCTGAATATTTGCCCAAAAATAAGTGGAATTTCTGAGTTTTGCTCTAAAATAAGGATTATTTCTGTCTTTTTGCCCCAACATATAGAAAATTTCTGCCTTTTTGCCCCACATTTAGGGGAATTTCTGCAATTTTGCTCAAAAATAAGGGGAATTTCAGCTTTTGCCGCTAAATAAGTGGAATTTCTGTCTTTTTTCCACAAAAACAAAAAAAATTTCTGTCTTATTTGCCCCAAAATTAAAAAAATTTCTGACTTATTACCCTGAAATAAGTGAAATTTCTGCAACTTTGCCCGAAAATAAGGGAAAATTCTGCCTTTTTGCCCCCAAATATGGGAATTTCAGCCTTTTTACCTCAAAATAAGGGGAATTTCTGCATTTTTGCTGCAAAATATGGGATATTTCTGCCTTTTTGCCCCAAAATAAAAAAAATTTCTGCAATTTTGTACCAAAATAAAAGAAATTTCTGCCTTTTTGCCCCAAAATAAGAAAATTTCTGCTTTTTTCTGAAATAAGTGAAATTTCTGCAATTTTGCCCCAAAATAATTGAAATTTCTGCAATTTTGCCTCAAAATAAGGGAAATTTCTCGAATTTTGCCCCAAAATAAGTGGAATTTCTGTCTTTTGCCCCAAATATGGAGAATTTCTGTCTTTTTGCCCCACAATTTGGGGAATTTCTGCAATTTTGCTTTAAATACATGGAATTTCTGCTTTTTGCCTGAAAATAAGAAGAATGCATACCTTTTTTCCATAAAAAATGGAAATTTCTTCATTTTTGCTCCAAAATAAGGGGAATTTCTGCTTTTTTGCCTCTAAATAAGAGGAATTTCTGTCTTTTTCCCCCAAAACAAAGGGAATTCCTGTCTTTTTTGCCCCAAAATAAGTAAAATTTCTGACTTATTACCCTGAAATAAGTGAAATTTCTGCAATTTTGCCCCAAAATAAGGGAAATTTCTGCCTTTTTGCCCCCAAATAAGGGGAATTTCAGCCTTTTTACCTCAAAATAAGGGGAATTTCTGCATTTTTGCCACAAAATATTAGGAATTTCTGCCTTTTTGCCCAAAAATAAGGAAAATTTCTGCCTTTTTTCTCTGAAATAAGTGAAACTTCTGCAATTTTACCCAAAAATAAGTGAAATTTCTGCCTTTTTGTCCCCAAATAAGTGGAATTTCAGTCTTTTTACCTCAAAATAAGGGGAATTTCTGCATTTTAGCCCCAAAATATGGGAAATTTCTGCCTTTTTGCCCCAAAATTAGAAAAATTTCTGCAATTTTGTACCAAAATAATAGAAATTTCTGCATTTTTGCCCCCAAATAAGAAAATTTCTGCTTTTTCTTTTCTGAAATAAGTGAAATTTCTGCAATTTTGCCCAAAAACAAGTTAAATTTCTGCAATTTTGCCCCAAAATAAGTGAAATTTCTGGATTTTTGCCCAAAAATAAGTGGAATTTCTGAGTTTTTCCCCAAAAGAAGGATTATTTCTGTCTTTTTGCCCCAACATATAGGGAATTTCTGCCTTTTTGCCCCACAATTAGGAGAATTTCTGCAATTTTGCTACAAAATACTGGGAATTTCTGCCATTTAGCCCAAAAATAAGAGGAATGCATACTTTTTTGCCATAAAAAATTGGAATTTCTGCTTTTTTGCCTCTAAATAAGTGGAATTTCAGTCTTTTTCCCCCAGAACAAATGGAATTTCTTTCTTTTTTGCCACAAAATAAGGAAAATTATTGACTAATTACCCTGAAATAAGTGAAATTTCTGCAATTTTGCCCCAAAGTAAGGGAAATTTCTGCCTTTTTGCTCCGAAATAAGGGGAATTTCACGATTTTACCTCAAAATAAGGGGAATTTCTGCATTTTTGCTGCAAAATATGGGAAATTTTTGAATTTTTGACCCAAAATAAGAAAATTTCTCCTTTTTTATGAAATAAGTGAAATTTCTGCAATTTTGCCGCAAAATAATTGAAATTTCTGCAATTTTGACTCAAAATAAGGAAAATTTCTGGAATTTTGCCCCGAAATAGGTGGAATTTCTGTCTTTTGCCCCAAAATAAGGAGAATTTCTGTCTTTTTGCCCCACAATTAGGGAAATTTCTACAATTTTGCTTTAAAATACGGGGAATTTCTGCATTTTTGCCTGAAAATAAGAAGAATGCATACCTTTTTGCCATAAAAAAAGGGAAATTTCTTTATTTTTGCTCCAAAATAAAGAGAATTTCTGCTTTTTTGCCTCTAAATAAGTGGAATTTCTGTTTTTTTCCCCAAAACAAAGGGAATTTGTGTCTTTTTTGCCCCAAAATAAGGAAAATTTCTGACTTAATACTCTGAAATAAGTGAAATTTCAGCAATTTTGCCCCAAAATAAGGGAAATTTCTGCCTTTTTGCCCCCAAATAAAGGGAATTTCAGCCTTTTTACCTCAAAATAAGAGGAATTTCTGCATTTTTGCCACAAAATATTAGGAATTTCTGCTTTTTTGCCCAAAAATAAGGAAAATATCTGTTTTTTTCCCTGAAATAAGTGAAATTTCTGCAATTTTGCCCCAAAATAAGTGAAATTTCTGCAATTTTGCCCCAAAATAAGTGAAATTTCTGAATATTTGCCCAAAAATAAGTGGAATTTCTGAGTTTTGCTCTAAAATAAGAATTATTTCTGTCTTTTTGCCCCAACATATAGAAAATTTCTGCCTTTTTGCCCCACATTTAGGGGAATTTCTGCAATTTTGCTCAAAAATAAGGGGAATTTCAGCTTTTGCCGCTAAATAAGTGGAATTTCTGTCTTTTTCCACAAAAACAAAAAAAATTTCTGTCTTATTTGCCCCAAAATTAAAAAACTTTCTGACTTATCACCCTGAAATAAGTGAAATTTCTGCAACTTTGCCCGAAAATAAGGGAAAATTCTGCCTTTTTGCCCCCAAATATGGGAATTTCAGCCTTTTTACCTCAAAATAAGGGGAATTTCTGCATTTTTGCTGCAAAATATGGGATATTTCTGCCTTTTTGCCCCAAAATAAAAAAAATTTCTGCAATTTTGTACCAAAATAAAAGAAATTTCTGCCTTTTTGCCCCAAAATAAGAAAATTTCTGCTTTTTTCTGAAATAAGTGAAATTTCTGCAATTTTGCCACAAAATAATTGAAATTTCTGCAATTTTGCCTCAAAATAAGGGAAATTTCTCGAATTTTTCCCCAAAATAAGTGGAATTTCTGTCTTTTGCCCCCAAATATGGAGAATTTCTGTCTTTTTGCCCCACAATTAGGGGAATTTCTGCAATTTTGCTTTAAAATACATGGAATTTCTGCTTTTTGCCTGAAAATAAGAAGAATGCATAACTTTTTGCCATAAAAAATGGAAATTTCTTCATTTTTGCTCCAAAATAAGGGGAATTTCTGCTTTTTTGCCTCCAAATAAGAGGAATTTCTGTCTTTTTCCCCAAAAACAAAGGGAATTCCTGTCTTTTTTGCCCCAAAATAAGTTAAATTTCTGACTTATTACCCTGAAATATGTGAAATTTCTGCAATTTTGCCCCAAAATAAGGAAAATTTCTGCCTTTTTACACCCAAATAAGGGGAATTTCAGCCTTTTTACCTCAAAATAAGGGGAATTTCTGCATTATTGCCACAAAATATTAGGAATTTCTGCCTTTTTGCCCAAAAATAAGGAAAATTTCTGCCTTTTTTCTCTGAAATAAGTGAAACTTCTGCAATTTTACCCAAAAATAAGTGAAATTTCTGCCTTTTTGTCCCCAAATAAGTGGAATTTCAGTCTTTTTACCTCAAAATAAGGGGAATTTCTGCATTTTAGCCCCAAAATATGGGAAATTTCTGCCTTTTTGCCCCAAAATTAGAAAAATATCTGCAATTTTGTACCAAAATAATAGAAATTTCTGCCTTTTTGCCCCCAAATAAGAAAATTTCTGCTTTTTCTTTTCTGAAATAAGTGAAATTTCTGCAATTTTGCCCAAAAACAAGTTAAATTTCTGCAATTTTGCCCCAAAATAAGTGAAATTTCTGGATTTTTGACCAAAAATAAGTGGAATTTCTGAGTTTTGCCCCAAAAGAAGGATTATTTCTGTCTTTTTGCCCAAACATATAGGGAATTTCTGCCTTTTTGCCCCACAATTAGGGGAATTTCTGCAATTTTGCTACAAAATACAGGGAATTTCTGCCATTTTGCCCAAAAATAAGAGGAATGCATACCTTTTTGCCATAAAAAAGGGGAATTTCTGCTTTTTTGCCTCTAAATAAGTGGAATTTCAGTCTTTCCCCCCAAAACAAATGGAATTTCTGTCTTTTTTGCCCTAAAATAAGGAAAATTTCTGACTTATTACCCTAAAATAAGTGAAATTTCTGCAATTTTGCCTCAAAATAAGGGAAATTTCTGCCTTTTTGCTCCGAAATAAGGGGAATTTCACAATTTTACCTCAAAATAAGGGGAATTTCTGCATTTTTGCCGCAAAACATGGGAAATTTTTGCATTTTTGATTCAAAATAAGAAAATTTCTGCTTTTTTATGAAATAAGTGAAATTTCTGCAATTTTGCCCCAAAATAATTGAAATTTCTGCAATTTTGACTCAAAATAATGGAAATTTCTGGAATTTTGCCCCAAAATAAGTGGAATTTCTGTCTTTTGCCCCAAAATAAGGAGAATTTCTGTCTTTTTGCCCCACAATTAGGGGAATTTCTGCAATTTTGCTTTAAAATACGGGGAATTTCTGCCTTTTTGCCTGAAAATAAGAAGAATGCATACCTTTTTGCCTTAAAAAAGGGAAATTTCTTCATTTTTGCTCCAAAATAAGGAGAATTTCTGCGATTTTGCCTCTAAATAAGTGGAATTTCTGTCTTTTTCCCCCAAAACAAAGGAAATTTCTGTCTTTTTTGCCCCAAAATAAAGAAAATTTCTGACTTAATACTCTGAAATAAGTGAAATTTCTGCAATTTTGCCCCAAAATAAGGGAAATTTCTGCCTTTTTGCCCCCAAATAAAGGGAATTTCTGCATTTTTACCTCAAAATAAGGGGAATTTCTGCATTTTTGCCACAAAATATTAGGAATTTCTGCCTTTTTGCCCAAAAATAAGAAAAATTTCTTTTTTTTTCCCTGAAATAAGTGAAATTTCTGCAATTTTGACCCAAAATAAGTGAAATTTCTGCCTTTTTGCCCCCAAATATGGGGAAATTCAGCATTTTTACCTCAAAATAAGGGGAATTTCTGCATTTTTGCCCCAAAATATGGGAAATTTCTGCCTTTTTGCCCCAAAATAAGAAAAATTTCTGCAATTTTGTACCAAAATAAAAGAAATTACTGCCTTTTTGCCCCAAAATAAAAAAATTTCTGCTTTTTTACTGAAATAAGTGAAATTTCTGCAGTTTTGCCCCAAAATAATTGAAATTTCTGCAATTTTGCCTCAAAATAAGGGAACTTTCTCGAATTATGATCCAAAATAAGTGGAATTTCTGTCTTTTGCTCCAAAATAAGGAGAATTTCTGTCTTTTTGCCCCACAATTAGGGGAATTTCTGCAATTTTGCTTTAAAATACAGGGAATTTCTGCTTTTTTGCCTGAAAATAAGAAGAATGCATACCTTTTTTCCATAAAAAAGGGAAATTTCTTCATTTTTGCTCCAAAATAAGGGGAATTTTTGCATTTTTGCCTCTAAATAAATATAATTTCTGTCTTTTTCCCCGAAAACAAAGGGAATTTCTGTCTTTTTGCCCCAAAATAAGGAAAATTTCTGACTTAATACCCTGAAATAAGTGAAATTTCTGCAATTTTGCCCGAAAATAAGGGAAATTTCTGCCTTTTTGCCCCCAAATAAGGGGAATTTTAGCCTTTTTATCTCAACATAAGGGGAATTTCTGCATTTTTGCCACAAAATATAGGAAATTTCTGTTTTTTTGCCCCAAAATATAAAAAAATTCTGCAATTTTGTACCAAAATAAAAGAAATTTCTGCCTTTTTGCCCCAAAATAAGAAAATTTCTGCTTTTTGTCTGAAATAAGTCAAATTTCTTCATTTTTGCCCCAAAATAAGGAAAATTCCTGAAATTTTTCCCCAAAATAAGTGGAATTTCTGAGTTTTGCCCCCAAATAAGGGGAATTTCAGCTTTTTTACCTCAAAATAAGGGGAATTTCTGCATTTTTGCGACAAAATTTAGGAATTTCTGCCTTTTTGCCCCAAAATAAAAAAAATTTCTGCCTTTTTTCCCTGAAATAAGTGAAATTTCTGCAATTATTCCCCAAAATAAGTGAAATATCTGCAATTTTGCCCCAAAATAAGGGAAATTTCTGGAATTTTGCCCCAAAATAAGTGGAATTTCTGAGTTTTGCCCCAAAATAAGGAGAATTTCTGTCTTTTTGCCCTAACATATAGGGAATTTCTGCCCTATTGCCCCACAATTAGGGGAATTTCTGTAATTTTGCTCCAAAATACAGGGAATTTCTGCTTTTTAGCCTGAAAATATGGGGAATGTATACCTTTTGTCACAAAAAAGGGAAATTTCTTCATTTTTGCTCGAAAATAAAAGGAATTTCTGCTTTTTTGCCTCTAAAAATGTGGAATTTCTGTCTTTTTCCCCCCCCAAAAAAAATTTCTTTATTTATTGCCCCAAAATAAGGAAAATTTCTGACTTATTACCTTGAAATAAGTGAAATTTCTGCAATTTTGCCACAAAATAAGGGAAATTTCTGCCTTTTTGCACCCAAATAAGGGGAATTTCAGCCTTTTTACCTCAAAATAAGAAGAATTTCTGCATTTTTGCCCCAAAATAAGGGAAATTTTTGGAATTTTGCCC
The DNA here is from genome assembly GCF_963924665.1 of Micromys minutus. NCBI lineage: Eukaryota > Metazoa > Chordata > Mammalia > Rodentia > Muridae > Micromys > Micromys minutus. Next base: position 529,384 of record NW_027667760.1, read on the forward strand.
CAAAATATGTGGAATTTCTGAGTTTTGCCCCAAAATAAAGAGAATTTCTGTCTTTTTGCCCCAACATATAGGGAATTTCTGCTTTTGCCCCACAATTAGGAGAATTTCTGAAATTTTGCTCCATAATTCGGGGAATTTCTTCCTATTTGCCTGAAAATAAGAAGAATGCATAACTTATGGCCATATAAAAAGAAAATTTCGTCACTTTTGCTCCAGAATATGCGGAATTTCTGTTTTTTTGCCTCTAAATAAGTGGAATTTCTGTCTTTTTCCCCCAAAACAAAGGGAATTTCTGTCTTTTTTGCCCCAAAATAAGGAAAATTTCTGCTTTTTTGCCCCCAAATAAGAGGAATTTCAGCCTTTTTACCTCAAAATAAGAAGAATTTCTGCATTTTTGCCACAGAATATTAGAAATTTCTGCCTTTTTTCCCTGAAATAAGTGAAATTTCTGCAATTTTGCCCCAAAATAAGTGAAATTTCTGCTTTTGTGCCCCCAAATAAGGGGAATTTCAGCATTTTTACCTCAAAATAAGGGGAATTTCTGCATTTTTGCTTCAAAATATGGGAAATTTCTTCTTTTTTGCCTTAAAATAAGAAAAATTTCTGCAATTTTGTAGCAAAATAAAAGAAATTTCTGCCTTTTTGCTTCCAAATAAGAAAATTTCTGCTTTTTTTCCTGAAATAAGTGAAATTTCTGAAATTTTGCCCTAAAATAAGTGAAATTTCTGCAATTATGCCCCAAAATAAGTGAAATTTCTGGAATTTTGCCCCAAAATAAGTGGAATTTCTGAGTTTTGCGCCAAAATAAAGATAATTTCTGCCTTTTTGCCCCAACATATAGGAAATTTCTGACTTTTTGCCCCACAATTAGGGTAATTTCTGCAATTTTGCTCCAAAATACGGGGAATTTCTACTTTTTAGCCCGAAAATAAGGGGAATGTATATCTTTTGCCACAGAAAAAGGAAATTTCTTCATTTTGGCCCCAAAATAAGAGGAATTTCTGCCTTTTTACCTCAAAATAAGTGAAATTTCTGCCTTTTTACCCAAAAATAAACAGAATTTCTGTCTTTTTGCCCCAAAATTAAAGGAATTTTTGAGTTATGCGCTGAAATATGTGAAATTTCTGCAATTTTGCCCCAAAATAAAAGAAATTTCCGCCTTTTTGCGACAAAATAAGGGGAATTTCTGTCTTTTTGCCACAAAATAAGGGAAATTTCTGCCTTTTTGCCCCCAAATAAGGGGAATTTCTGCCTTTTTACCTCAAAATATGGGGAATTTCTGCATAGTTGCCACAAAATATTAAGAATTTCTGACATTGTGCTCCAAAATACGAAAAATTTCTGCCTTTTTTCTCTGAATTAAGTGGAATTTCTACAATATTGCCCCAAAATAAGGGAAATTTCTGCAATTTAGCCCCAAAATAAAAGGAATTTCTGAGTTTTGCCCCAAAGTAAGGAGAATTTCTGTATTTTTGCCCCAACATATAGGGAATTTCTGCATTTTTACCCCACAATTAGGGGAATTTCTGCATTTTTGCCCCAAAATATGGGAAATTTCTGGCTTTTTGCCCCAAATAAGAAAAATTTCTGCAATTTTGTACCAAAATAAAAGAAATTTCTGCCTTTTTGCCTCAAAATAAGAAAATTTCTGCTCTTTTTCTGAAATAAGTGAAATTTCTGCAAATTTACCCCAAAATAAGTGAAATTTCTACAATTATGCTCAAAAATAAGGGAAATTTTTGGAATTTTGCCCTAAAATAAGTGGAATTTCTGAGTTTTGCCCCAAAATAAGGAGAATTTCTGTCTTTTTGCCCCAACATATAGGGAATTTCTTTTTTTTTGCCCCACAATTAGGGGAATTTCTTCAATTTTGCTCCAAAATACGGGGAATTTCTGCCTTTTGCCCGAAAATAAGAAGAATGCATACCTTTTTTCCATAAAAAAGGGAAATTTCTTCATTTTTGCTCCAAAATAAGGGGAATTTCTGCTTTTTTACCTCTAAATAAGTGGAATTTCTGTCTTTTGTCCCCCAAACAAATGGAATTCCTGTTTTTTTGCCACAAAATAAGGAAAATTTCTGATTTATTACCCTGAAATAAGTGAAATTTCTGCAATTTTGCCCCAAAATAAAAGAAATTTCTGCCTTTTTGCCTCCAAATAAGGGGAATTTCAGCCTTTTTACCTCAAAATAAGGGAAATTTCTGCATTTTTGCCACAAAATATTAAAAATTTCTCCCTTTTTGCCCCAAATTAAGGAAAATTTCTGCCGTTTTTCCCTGAAATAAGTGAAATTTCTGCAATTTTGCCCCAAAATAAGTGAAATTTCTGCAATTTTGCCCTAAAATAAGGGAAATTTCAGGAATTTGGCCCCAAAATAAGTGGAATTTCTGAGTTTTGCCCCAAAATGAGGAGAATTTCTTTCTTTTTGCCCTACAATATAGGGAATTTCTGCCTTATTTCCCCACAATTAGGGCAATTTCTGCAATTTTGCTCCAAAATAAAGGAAATTTCTGCTTTTTAGCCTGGAAATAAGGGGAATGTATAACTTTTGCCACAAAAAGAAAATTTCTTCATTTTTGCTTCAAAATAAAAGGAATTTCTGCTTTTTACCTCTAAAAAAGTGGAATTTCTGTATTTTTCCCCCCCAAAAAAAGAATTTCTGTTTTTTTTGCCCCAAAATAAGATAAATTTCTGACTTATTACCCTGAAATAATTGAAATTTCTGCAATTTTGCCCCAAAATAAGGGGAATTTCTGCTTTTTGCCTATAAATAAGTAGAATTTCTGTCTTTTTATTCCAAAACAAAGAGAATTTCTGTCCATTTGCCCCAAAATAATAAAAATTTCTTACTTATTACCCTGAAATAAGTGAAATTTCTGCAATTTTGCACCAAAATAAAGGAAATTTTTGCCTTTTTGCCCCAAAATAAAGGGAATTTCAGCCTTTTTACCTCAAAATAATGGGAATTTCTGCATTTTTGCCCCAAAATATAGGAAATTTCTGCCTGTTTGCCCCAAAATAAAAAAATTTCTGCAATTTTGTACCAAAATAAAAGAAATTTCTGCCTTTTTGCCCCAAAATAAGAAAATTTCTGCTTATTTTTCTGAAATAAGTGAAATTTCTGCAATTTTGCTCCAAAATAAGTGAAATTTCTGGAATTTTGCCCCAAAATAAGGGAAATTTCTGGAATTTTGCCTCAAAATAAGTGGAATTTCTGTTTTGCCCCAAAATAAGGAGAATTTCTGTCTTTTTGCCCCAACATATAGGAAATTTCTGCCTTTTTGCCCAACAATTAGGGAAATTTCTTCAATTTTGCTCCAAAATACAAGGAATTTCTGCTTTTTTGCCCGAAAATAAGTAGAATGCATATATTTTTGCCATAAAAAAGGAAAATTTCTGCAATTTTGCTCCAAAATAAGGGGAATTTCTGATTTTATGCCTCTAAATAAGTGGAATTTCTGTCTTTTTCCCCAAAACAAAGGGAATTTCTGTCTTTCTTGCCCCAAAATAAGAAAAATTTCTGATTTAATACCCTGAAATAAGTGAAATTTCTGCAATTTTGCCCGAAAATAAGGGAAATTTCTCCCTTTTTGCCCCCAAATAAGGGTAATTTTAGCCTTCTTATCTCAAAATAAGGGGAATTTCTGCATTTTTGCCACAAAATATAGGAAATTTCTGTTTTTTTGCCCCAAAATATAAAAAAATTCTGCAATTTTGTACTAAAATAAAAGAAATTTCTGCCTTTTTGCCCCAAAATAAGAAAATTTCTGCTTTTTGTCTGAAATAAGTCAAATTTCTTCATTTTTGCCCCAAAATAAGGAAAATTCCTGAAATTTTTCCCCAAAATAAGTGGAATTTCTGAGTTTTGCCCCAAAATATGGAAAATTTCTGTCTTATTACCCTGAAATAAGTGAAATTTTTGCAATTTTGCCACAAAATAAAGGAAATTTCTGCCTTTTTGCCCCCAAATAAGGGGAATTTCAGCTTTTATACCTCAAAATAAGGGGAATTTCTGCATTTTTGCCACAAACTTTAGGAATTTCTGCCTTTTTGCCCCAAAATAAGAAAAATTTCTGCCTTTTTTCCCTGAAATAAGTGAAATTTCTGCAATTATTAACCAAAATAAGTGAAATATCTGCAATTTTGCCCCAAAATAAGGGAAATTTCTAGAATTTTGCCCCAAAATAAGTGGAATTTCTGAGTTTTGCCCCAAAATAAGGAGAATTTTTGTCTTTTTGCCCTAACATATAGGGAATTTCTGCCCTATTGCCCCACAATTAGGGGAATTTCTGTAATTTTGCTCCAAAATACAGGGAATTTCTGCTTTTTAGCCTGAAAATATGAGGAATGTATACCTTTTGCCACAAAAAAGGGAAATTTCTTGATTTTTGCTCGAAAATAAAAGGAATTTCTGCTTTTTTGCCTCTAAAAATGTGGAATTTCTGTCTTCCCCCCCCCAAAAAAAATTTCTTTATTTTTTGCCCCAAAATAAAGAAAATTTTTGACATATTACCCTGAAATAAGTGAAATTTCTGCAATTTTGCCACAAAATAAGGGAAATTTCTGCCTTTTTGTACCCAAATAAGGGGAATTTCAGCCTTTTTACCTCAAAATAAGAAGAATTTCTGCATTTTTGTCCCAAAATATTGAAAATTTCTGACTTTTTACCCCAAAATAAGAAAAATTTCTGCAATTTTGTTCCAAAATAAAAAAATTTCTGCTTTTTTCTCTGAAATAAGTGAAATTTTTGCAATTTTGCCCCAAAATAAGTGAAATTTCTGCAATTTTGCCCCAAAATAAGAAAAAATTCTGGAATTTTGCCCCAAAATAAGTGGAATTTCTGAGTTTTGCCCCAAAATGAGAATTTCTGTCTTTTTGCCCAAACATATAGAGCATATCTGCCTTTTTGCCCCACAATTAGGGGAATTTCTGCAATTTTGCTCCAAAATACGGGGAATTTCTGCATTTTTGCCCAAAAATAAGAAAAATGCACTACTTTTTGACATAAAAAAAAGAAATTTCTTCATTTTTGCTCCAAAATAAGTGGAATTTCTGCTTTTTTGCCTCTAAATATGTAGAATTTCTGTCTTTTTCCCCCAAAACAGAGAAAATTTCTGTCCATTTGCCCCAAAATAATAAAAATTTCTTACTTATTACCCTGAAATAAGTGAAATTTCTGCAATTTTGCACTAAAATAAAGGAAATTTTTGCCTTTTTGCCTCAAAATAAAGGGAATTTCAGGCTTTTTACCTCCAAATAATGGGAATTTCTGCATTTTTGCCCCAAAATATAGGAAATTTCTGCCTGTTTGCCCCAAAATAAAAAAATTTCTGCAATTTTGTACCAAAATAAAAGAAATTTCTGCCTTATTGCCCCAAAATAAGAAAATTTCTGCTTATTTTTCTGAAATAAGTGAAATTTCTGCAATTTTGCTCCAAAATAAGTGAAATTTCTGGAATTTTGCCCCAAAATAAGGGAAATTTCTGGAATTTTGCCTCAAAATAAGTGGAATTTCTGTTTTGCCCCAAAATAAGGAGAATTTCTGTCTTTTTGCCCCAACATATAGGAAATTTCTGCCTTTTTGCCCAACAATTAGGGAAATTTCTGCAATTTTGCTCCAAAATACAAGGAATTTCTGCTTTTTTGCCCGAAAATAAGTAGAATGCATATATTTTTGCCATAAAAAAGGAAAATTTCTGCAATTTTGCTCCAAAATAAGGGGAATTTCTATTTTTATGCCTCTAAATAAGTGGAATTTCTGTCTTTTTCCCCAAAACAAAGGGAATTTCTGTCTTTCTTGCCCAAAAATAAGGAAAATTTCTGACTTAATACCCTGAAATAAGTGAAATTTCTGCAATTTTGCCCGAAAATAAGGGAAATTTCTGCCTTTTTGCCCCCAAATAAGGGGAATTTTAGCCTTTTTATCACAAAATAAGGGGAATTTCTGCATTTTTGCCACAAAATATAGGAAATTTCTGGTTTTTGCCCCAAAATATAAAAAAATTCTGCAATTTTGTACCAAAATAAAGAAATTTCTGCCTTTTTGCCCCAAAATAAGAAAATTTCTGCTTTTTGTCTGAAATAAGTCAAATTTCTTCATTTTTGCCCCAAAATAAGGAAAATTCCTGAAATTTTTCCCCAAAATGAGTGGAATTTCTGAGTTTTGCCCCAAAATATGGAAAATTTCTGTCTTATTACCCTGAAATAAGTGAAATTTCTGCAATTTTGCCACAAAATAAAGGAAATTTCTGCCTTTTTGCCCCCAAATAAGGGGAATTTCAGCTTTTTTACCTCAAAATAAGGGGAATTTCTGCATTTTTGCCACAAACTTTAGGAATTTCTGCCTTTTTGCCCCAAAATAAGAAAAATTTCTGCCTTTTTTCCCTGAAATAAGTGAAATTTCTACAATTATTCCCCAAAATAAGTGAAATATCTGCAATTTTGCCCCAAAATAAGGGAAATTTCTGGAATTTTGCCCCAAAATAAGGGAAATTTCTGGAATTTTGCCCCAAAATAAATGGAATTTCTGAGTTTTGCCCCAAAATAAGGAGAATTTTTGTCTTTTTGCCCTAACATATAGGGAATTTCTGCCCTATTGCCCCACAATTAGGGGAATTTCTGTAATTTTGCTCCAAAATACAGAGAATTTCTGCTTTTTAGCCTGAAAATATGGGGAATGTATACCTTTTGCCACAAAAAAGGGAAATTTCTTGATTTTTGCTCGAAAATAAAAGGAATTTCTGCTTTTTTGCCTCTAAAAATGTGGAATTTCTGTCTTTTTCCCCCCCCAAAAAAAATTTCTTTATTTTTTGCCCCAAAATAAGGAAAATTTCTGACTTATTACCCTGAAATAAGTGAAATTTCTGCAATTTTGCCACAAAATAAGGGAAATTTCTGCCTTTTTGCACCCAAATAAGGGGAATTTCAGCCTTTTTACCTCAAAATAAGAAGAATTTCTGCCTTTTTGCCCCAAGATATTGAAAATTTCTGACTTTTTAACCCAAAATAAGAAAAATTTCTGCAATTTTGTTCCAAAATAAAAAAAATTCTGCTTTTTTCTCTGAAAGAAGTGAAATTTTTGCAATTTTGCCCCAAAATAAGTGAAATTTCTGCAATTTTGCCCCAAAATAAGAAAAAATTCTGGAATTTTGCCCCAAAATAAGTGGAATTTCTGAGTTTTGCCCCAAAATGAGAATTTCTGTCTTTTTGCCCCAACATATAGAGCATATCTGCCTTTTTGCCCCACAATTAGGGGAATTTCTGCAATTTTGCTCCAAAATACGGGGAATTTCTGCATTTTTGCCCAAAAATAAGAAGAATGCACTACTTTTTGCCATAAAAAAAGAAATTTCTTCATTTTTGCTCCAAAATAAGGGGAATTTCTGCTTTTTTGCCTCTAAATACGTAGAATTTCTGTCTTTTTCCCCCAAAACAGAGAAAATTTCTGTCCATTTTCCCCAAAATAATAAAAATTTCTGATTGTTACCCTGAAATAAGTGAAATTTCTGCAATTTTGCCCCAAAATAAGGGAAATTTCTGCCTTTTTGCCCCAAAATAAGGGGAATTTCAGCCTTTTTACCTCAAAATAATGGGACTTTCTGCATTTTTGCCCCAAAATATGGGAAATTTCTTCCTGTTTTCCCCAAAATAAGAAAAATTACTTCAATTTTGTACCAAAATAAAAGAAATTTCTGCCTTTTTGCCCCAAAATAAGAAAATTTCTGCTTTTTTTCTGAAATAAGTCAAATTTCTGCTATTTTGCCCCCAAATAAGGGAAATTTCTGGAATTTTACCCCAAAATAAGTGGAATTTCTGAGTTTTGCCCCAAAATAAGGAGAATTTCTGTCTTTTTGCCCTAACGTATAGGGAATTTCTGCCTTTTTGCCCCACAGTTAGGGTAATTTCTGCAATTTTCCTCCATTATGGGGAATTTCTGCCTTTTTGCCCGAAAAAGAATGCATAAGTTTTTGCTATAAAAAAGCGAAATTTCTTCATTTTTGCTCTAAAATAAGGGGAATTTCTGCTTTTTTGCCTCTAAATAAGTGGAATCTCTGTCTTTTTCCTCCAAAACAAAGGGAATTCCTGACTTTTTTGTCCCAAAATAAGGAAAATTTCTGCCTTTTTTTCCTGAAATATGAGAAATTTATGAAATTTTGCCCCAAAATAAGTGAAATTTCTGCCTTTTTGGCCCAAAATAAGGGGAATTTCAGCATATTTACCTCAAAATAAGGGGAATTTCTGCATTTTTGCCACAAAATATTAGGAATTTCTGCCTTTTTGCCCCAAAATAATAAAATTTCTGCTTTTTTCCTGAAATAAGTGAAATTTCTGAAATTTTGCCCCAAAATAAGTGAAATTTCTCTAATTTTGCCTTAAAATAAGGAAAATTCCTGGAATTTTGCCCCAAAGTAAGTGGAATTTCTGTGTTTTGCCCCAAAATAAGGAGAATTTCTGTCTTTTTGCCCCAACATATAGGGAATTTCTGACTTTTTGCCCCACAATTAGGGGAATATCTGCAATTTTGCTCCAAAATACGGAGTATTTCTGCCTATTTGCCCGAAAATTAGAAGAATGCATACCTTTTTGCCATAAAATAGGAAAATTTCTTCATTTTTGCTCCAAAATAAGTGGAATTTCTGCTTTTTTGCCTCTAAATAAGTGGAATTTCTGTCTTTTTCCCCCAAAACTAATGAAATTTCTGTCTTTTTTGCCCCAAAATAAGAAAAATTTCTGACTTATTACCCTAAAGTAAGTGAAATTTCTGCAATTTTGCCCCAAAATAAGGGAAATTTCTGCCTTTTTGCCCCCAAATAAAAGGAATTTCAGCCTTTTTACCTCAAAATAAGGGGAATTTCTGCATTTTTGCCACAAAATAAAGAAAATTTCTGCCTTTTTTCCCTGAAATAAGTGAAATTTCTGCAATTTTGCCTCAAAATAAGTGAAATTTCTGCAATTTTGCCCCAAAATAAGGTAAATTTTGGAAATTTGCCCCAAAATAAGTGGAATTTCTAAGTTTTGTCCCAAAAAAAGAGAATTTCTGTCTTTTTGCCCCAACATATAGGGAATTTCTGCTTTTGCCCCACAATTAGGAGAATTTCTGAAATTTTGCTCCATAATTCGGGGAATTTCTTCCTATTTGCCCGAAAATAAGAAAAATGCATAACTTATGGCCATAAAAAAAGAAAATTTCGTCACTTTTGCTCCCTAATATGCGGAATTTCTGTTTTTTTGCCTCTAAATAAGTGGAATTTCTGTCTTTTTCCGCCAAAACAAAGGGAATTTCTGTCTTTTTTGCCCCAAAATAAGGAAAATTTCTGCTTTTTTGCCCCCAAATAAGAGGAATTTCAGCCTTTTTACCTCAAAATAAGGGGAATTTCTGCATTTTTGCCACAAAATATTAGAAATTTCTGCCTTTTTGCCCAAAATAAGAAAAAATTTCTGCCTTTTTTCCCTGAAATAATTGAAATTTATGCAATTTTGCCCCAAAATAAGTGAAATTTCTGCTTTTGTGCCCCCAAATAAGGGGAATTTCAGCATTTTTACCTCAAAATAAGGGGAATTTCTGCATTTTTGCCCCAAAATATGGGACATTTCTTCTTTTTTGCCTTAAAATAAGAAAAATTTCTGCAATTTTGTAGCAAAATAAAAGAAATTTCTGCCTTTTTGCATCCAAATAAGAAAATTTCTGCTTTTTTTCCTGAAATAAGTGAAATTTCTGAAATTTTGCCCTAAAATAAGTGAAATTTCTGCAATTTTGCCACAAAATAGGTGAAATTTCTTGAATTTTGCCCAAAAATAAGTGGAATTTTAGAGTTTTGCCCCAAAATAAGAAGAATTTCTGTCTTTTTGCCCCAACATATAGGAAATTTCTGACTTTTTGCCCAACAATTAGGGTAATTTCTGCAATTTTGCTCCAAAATACAGGAAATTTCAACTTTTTAGCCCGAAAATAAGGGGAATGTATACCTTTTGTCACAAAAAAAAGAAATTTCTTCATTTTTGCCCCAAAATAAGTGAAATTTCTGCCTTTTACCTCAAAATAAGTGAAATTTCTGCCTTTTTACCCAAAAATAAACAGAATTTCTGTCTTTTTGCCCTAAAATAAAAGGAATTTTTGAATTATGCCCTGAAATAAGTGAAATTTCTGCAATTTTGCCCCAAAATAAAAGAAATTTCCGCCTTTTTGCCAGAAAATAAGGGGAATTTCTGTCTTATTGCCACAAAATAAGGGAAATTTCTGCCTTTATGCCCCCAAATAAGGGGAATTTCTGCCTTTTTACCTCAAAATATGGGGAATTTCTGCATATTTGCCACAAAATATTAAGAATTTCTGACATTGTGCTCCAAAATACGAAAAATTTCTGCCTTTTTTCCCTGAATTAAGTGGAATTTCTACAATATTGCCCCAAAATAAGGGAAATTTCTGCAATTTAGCCCCAAAATAAAAGGAATTTCTGAGTTTTGCCCCAAAGTAAGGAGAATTTCTGTATTTTTGCCCCAACATATAGGGAATTTCTGCATTTTTGCCCCACAATTAGAGGATTTTCTGCATTTTTGCCCCAAAATATGGGAAATTTCTGGCTTTTTGCCCCAATAAGAAAAATTTCTGCAATTTTGTACCAAAATAAAAAAAATTTCTGCCTTTTTGCCCCAAAATAAGAAAATTTCTGCTCTTTTTTCTGAAATAAGTGAAATTTCTTCAAATTTACCCCAAAATAAGTGAAATTTCTACAATTATGCCCAAAAATAAGGGAAATTTTTGGAATTTTGCCCTAAAATAAGTGGAATTTCTGAGTTTTGCCCCAAAATAAGGAGAATTTCTGTCTTTTTGCCCCAACATATAGGGTATTTCTTTTTTTTTGCCCCACAATTAGGGGAATTTCTGCAATTTTGCTCCAAAATACGGGGAATTTCTGCCTTTTTGCCCGAAAATAAGAAGAATGCATACCTTTTTTCCATTAAAAAGAGAAATTTCTTCATTTTTGCTCCAAAATAAAGGGAATTTCTGCTTTTTTACCTCTAAATAAGTGGAATTTCTGTCTTTTGTCCCCCAAACAAATGGAATTCCTGTTTTTTTGCCACAAAATAAGGAAAATTTCTGAATTATTACCCTGAAATACGTGAAATTTCTGCAATTTTGCCCCAAAATAAGGGAAATTTCTGCCTTTTTACCTCCAAATAAGGGGAATTTCAGCCTTTTTACCTCAAAATAAGGGAAATTTCTGCATTTTTGCCACAAAATATTAAGAATTTCTGCCTTTTTGCCCCAAATTAAGGAAAATTTCTGCCGTTTTTCCCTGAAATAAGTGAAATTTCTGCAATTTTGCCCCAAAATAAGTGAAATTTCTGCAATTTTGCCCTAATAAAAGGGAAATTTCTGGAATTTGGCCCCAAAATAAGTGGAATTTCTGAGTTTTGCCCCAAAATGAGGAGAATTTCTTTCTTTTTGCCCTACCATATAGGGAATTTCTGAATTATTTCCCCACAATTAGGGCAATTTCTGCAATTTTGCTCCAAAATAAAGGAAATTTCTGCTTTTTAGCCTGGAAATAAGGGGAATGTATAACTTTTGCCACAAAAAGGAAATTTCTTCATTTTTGCTTGAAAATAAAAAGAATTTCTGCTTTTTTACCTCTAAAAAAGTGGAATTTCTGTATTTTTCCCCCCAAAAAAAGAGAATTTCTGTTTTTTTTGCCACAAAATAAGATAAATTTCTGACTTATTACCCTGAAATAATTGAAATTTCTGCAATTTTGCCACAAAATAAAGGGGAATTTCTGCTTTTTGCCTATAAATAAGTAGAATTTCTGTCTTTTTCTTCCAAAACAAAGAGAATTACTGTCCATTTGCCCCAAAATAATAAAAATTTCTTACTTATTACCCTGAAATAAGTGAAATTTCTGCAATTTTGCACCAAAATAAAGGAAATTTTTGCCTTTTTGCCCCAAAATAAAGGGAATTTCAGCCTTTTTACCTCAAAATAATGGGAATTTCTGCATTTTTGCCCCAAAATATAGGAAATTTCTGCCTGTTTGCCCCAAAATAAAAAAAATTTCTGCATTTTTGTACCAAAATAAAAGAAATTTCTGCCTTTTTGCCCCAAAATAAGAAAATTTCTGCTTATTTTTCTGAAATAAGTGAAATTTCTGCAATTTTGCTCCAAAATAAGTGAAATTTCTGGAATTTTGCCCCAAAATAAGGGAAATTTCTGGAATTTTGCCTCAAAATAAGTGGAATTTCTGTTTTGCCCCAAAATAAGGAGAATTTCTGTCTTTTTGCCCCAACATATAGGAAATTTCTGCCTTTTTGCCCAACAATTAGGGAAATTTCTGCAATTTTGCTCCAAAATACAAGGAATTTCTGCTTTTTTGCCCGAAAATAAGTAGAATGCATACCTTTTTGCCATAAAAAAGGAAAATTTCTGCAATTTTGCTACAAAATAAGGGGAATTTCTGTTTTTATGCCTCTAAATATGTGGAATTTCTGTCTTTTTCCCCCAAAACAAAGGGAATTTCTGTCTTTCTTGCCCCAAAATAAGGATAATTTCTGCATTATTACACTGAAATAAGTGAAATTTCTGCAATTTTGCCCTAAAATAAGAGAAATTTCTGACTTTTTGCCCCCAAATAAGGGGAATTTCAGGATTTTACCTCAAAATAAGGGGAATTTCTGCATTTTTGCCACAAAATATTAAGAATTTCTGCGTTTTTGCCCCAAAATAAAGAAAATTTCTGCCTTTTTTCCCTGAAACAAGTGAAATTTCTGCAATTTTGCCCAAAAATAAAAGAAAATTCTGCAATTTTGCCCCAAAATAAGTGGAATTTCTGAGTTTTGCCCCAAAATAAGGAGAATTTCTGTCTTTTTACCCTAACATATAGGGAATTTCTGCCTTTTTGCCCCACAATTAGGGGAATTTTTGCAATTTTGCTCCAAAATACGGTGAATTTCTGCCTTTTTGCCCGAAAATAAAAATAATGCATACCTTTTTGCCATAAAAAAGAGAAATTTCTTCATTTTTGCTCCAAAATAAGGGGAATTTCTGCTTTTTTGTCTCTAAATAAGTGGAATTTCTGTCTTTTACCTTGAAAAAAAGGGAATTCCTGTCTTTTTTGCCCCAAAATAAGGAAAATTTGTGACTTATTACCCTGAAATAAGTGAAATTTCTGCAATTTTCCTGCAAAATAAGGAAAATTTCTGCCTTTTTGCCCCAAAATAAGAGGAATTTCAGCCTATTTACCTCAAAATAAGGGGAATTTCTGCATTTTTGCCACAAATTTTAGGAATTTCTGCCTTTTTGCCCCCAAATAAGAAAATTTCTGCTTTTTTTTCTGAAATAAGTAAAATTTCTGAAATTTTGCCCCAAAATAAGTGAAATTCCTCTAATTTTCCCTTAAAATAAGGGAAATTCCTGGAATTTTGCCCCAAAATAAGTGGAATTTCTGCGTTTTGCCCCAAAATAAGAAGAATTTCTGTCTTTTTGCCCCAACATATAGGGAATTTCTGCCTTTTGCCCCACAATTAGGGGAATTTCTGCAATTCTGCTCCAAAATACAGGGAATTTCTGCCTATTTGCCCGAAAATAAGAAGAATGCATACCTTTTTGCCATAAAAAAGTAAAATTTCTTCATTTTTGCTCCAAAATAAGGGGAATTTCTGCTTTTTTGCCTCTAAATAAGTGGAATTTCTGTATTTTTCCCCCAAAACAAAGGAAATTTCTGTCTTTTTTGCCCCAAAATAAGAAAACTTTCTCACTTGTTACCCTGAAATAAGTGAAATTTTTGCAATTTTGCCACGAAATAAGGGAAATTTATGCATTTTTGCCACCAAATAAGGGGAATTTCAGCCTTTTTACCTCGAAATAAGGAGAATTTCTGCATTTTTGCCACAAAATATTAGGAATTTCTGCCTTTTTGCCCCAAAATAAGGAAAATTTCTACCTTTTTTCCCTGAAATATGTGAAAAATCTGCAATTTTGCCCCAAAATATGTGAAATTTCTGCCTTTTTGCTCCCAAATAAGGGGAATTTCAGCATTTTTACCTCAACATAAGGGGAATTTCTGCATTTTTCCCCAAAAATATGGGAAATTTCTGCCTTTTTGCCTCAAAATAAGAAAAATTTTTGCAATTTTGTACCAAAATAAAAGAAATTTCTACCTATTTGTTTCCAAATAAGAAAATTTCTGCTTTTTTTTCTGAAATAAGTGAAATTTCTGCAATTTTGCCCCAAAATAGGTGAAATTTCTGGAATTTTGCCCCAAAATAAGTAGAGTTTTGAGTTTTGCCCCAAAATAAAGAGAATTTCTGTCTTTTTGCCCCAACATATAGGAAATTTCTGCCTTTTTGCCCCACAATTAGGGTAATTTCTGCAATTTTGCTCCAAAATACGCGGAATTTCTACTTTTTAGCCCGAAAATAAGGGGAATGTATACCTTTTGCCACAAAAAAAAGAAATTTCTTCATTTTTGCCCCAAAATAAGAGTAATTTCTGACTTTTTACCTCAAAATAAGTGAAATTTCTGCCTTTTTACCCAAAAATAAACAGAATTTCTGTCTTTTTGCCCCAAAATTAAAGGAATTTTTGAATTATGCGCTGAAATAAGTGAAATTTTTGCAATTTTGCCCCAAAATAAATGAAATTTCCGCCTTTTTGCGACAAAATAAGGGGAATTTCTGTCTTTTTGCCACAAAATAAGGGAAATTTCTGCCTTTATGCTCCCAAATAAGGGGAATTTCAGCCTTTTTACCTCAAGATATGGGGAATATCTCCCTTTTTGCCACAAAATATTAAGAATTTCTGACATGTGCTCCAAAATACGAAAAAATTCTGCCTTTTTTCCCTGATATTCGTGAAATTTCTGCAATTTTGCCCCAAAATAAGGGAAATTTCTGCAATTTTGCCCCAAAAATATAGGAATTTCTGAGTTTTGCCCCAAAGTAAGGAGAATTTCTGTCTTTTTGCCCCAAGATATAGAGAATTTCTGAATTTTTGCCCCACAATTAGGGGAATTTCTGCATTTTTGCCCCAAAATATAGGAAATTTCTGCCTTTTTGCCCCAAAATAAGAAAAATTTCTGCAATTTTGTACCAAAATAAAAAAAATTTCTGCCTTTTTGGCCCAAAATAAGAAAATTTCTGCTTTTTTTCTGAAATAAGTGAAATTTCTGCAATTTTGCCCCAAAATAAGTGAAATTTCTGCAATTTTGCCCCAAAATTAGGGAAATTTCTGGAATTTTTCCCCAAAATAAGTGGAGTTTCTGAGTTTTGCCCCAAAATAAAGAGAATTTCTGTATTTTTGCCCCAACATATAGGAAATTTCTGCCTCTTTGCTCCACAATTAGGGGAATTTTTGCAATTTTGCTCCAAAATACGGTGAATTTCTGCCTTTTTGCCCGAAAATAAGAATAATGCATACCTTTTTGCCATAAAAAAGAGAAATTTCTTCATTTTTGCTCCAAAATACGGGGAATTTCTGCTTTTTTGTCTCTAAATAAGTGGAATTTCTGTCTTTTACTTTGAAAAAAAAGGAATTCCTGTCTTTTTTGCCCCAAAATAAGGAAAATTTCTGACTTATTACCCTGAAATAAGTGAAATTTCTGCAATTTTGCTGCAAAATAAGGAAAATTTCTGCCTTTTTGCCCCAAAATAAGAGGAATTTCAGCCTATTTACCTCAAAATAAGGGGAATTTCTGCATTTTTGCCACAAATTTTAGGAATTTCTGCCTTTTTGCCCCAAAATAAGAAAATTTCTGCTTTTTTTTCTGAAATAAGTAAAATTTCTGAAATTTTGCCCCAAAATAAGTGAAATTTCTCTAATTTTCCCTTAAAATAAGGGAAATTCCTGGAATTTTGCCCCAACATATAGGGAATTTCTGCCTTTTGCCCCACAATTAGGGGAATTTCTGCAATTCTGCTCCAAAATACGGGGAATTTCTGCCTATTTGCCCGAAAATAAGAAGAATGCATACCTTTTTGCCATAAAAAAGTAAAATTTCTTCATTTTTGCTCCAAAATAAGGGGAATTTCTGCTTTTTTGCCTCTAAATAATTGGAATTTCTGTATTTTTCCCCCCAAAAAAAGGAAATTTCTGTCTTTTTTGCCCCAAAATAAGGAAACTTTCTGACTTGTTACCCTGAAATAAGAGAAATTTTTGCAATTTTGCCACGAAATAAGGGAAATTTATGCATTTTTACCCCCAAATAAGAGGAATTTCAGCCTTTTTACCTCAAAATAAGGGGAATTTCTGCATTTTTGCCACAAAATATTAGGAATTTCTGCCTTTTTGCCCCAAAATAAGGAAAATTTATGCCTTTTTTCCCTGAAATAAGTGAAATTTCTGCAATTTTGCCCCAAAATAAGTTAAATTTCTGGAATTTTGCCCCAAAATAGGTGAAATTTCTGGAATTTTGCCCCAAAATAAGTAGAGTTTTGAGTTTTGCCCCAAAATAAAGAGAATTTCTGTCTTTTTGCCCCAACATATAGGAAATTTCTGACTTTTTGCCCCACAATTAGGGTAATTTCTGCAATTTTGCTCCAAAATACGAGGAATTTCTACTTTTTAGCCCGAAAATAAGGGGAATGTATACCTTTTGCCACAAAAAAAAGAAATTTCTTCATTTTTGCCCCAAAATAAAAGGAATTTCTGACTTTTTACCTCAAAATAAGTGAAATTTCTGCCTTTTTACCCAAAAATAAATAGAATTTCTGTCTTTTTGCCCCAAAATTAAAGGAATTTTTGAATTATGCGCTGAAATAAGTGAAATTTTTGCAATTTTGCCCCAAAATAAATGAAATTTCCGCCTTTTTGCGACAAAATAAGGGGAATTTCTGTTTTTTTGCCACAAAATAAGGGAAATTTCTGCCTTTATGCTCCCAAATAAGGGGAATTTCAGCCTTTTAACCTCAAAATATGGGGAATTTCTCCCTTTTTGCCACAAAATATTAAGAATTTCTGACATGTGCTCCAAAATACGAAAAAATTTTGCCTTTTTTCCCTGAAATTCGTGAAATTTCTGCAATTTTGCCCCAAAATAAGGGAAATTTCTGCAATTTTGCCCCAAAAATATAGGAATTTTTGAGTTTTGCCCCAAAGTAAGGAGAATTTCTGTCTTTTTGCCCCAAGATATAGAGAATTTCTGAATTTTTGCCCCACAATTAGGGGAATTTCTGCATTTTTGCCCCAAAATATAGGAAATTTCTGCCTTTTTGCCCCAAAATAAGAAAAATTTCTGCAATTTTGTACCAAAATAAAAGAAATTTCTGCCTTTTTGGCCCAAAATAAGAAAATTTCTGCTTTTTTTCTGAAATAAGTGAAATTTCTGCAATTTTGCCCCAAAATAAGTGAAATTTCTGCATTTTTGCCCCAAAATAAGGAAAATTTCTGGAATTTTGCCCCAAAATAAGTGGAGTTTCTGAGTTTTGCCCCAAAATAAAGAGAATTTCTGTATTTTTGCCCCAACATATAGGAAATTTCTGCCTTTTTGCCCCACAATTAGGGGAATTTCTACAATTTTGCTCAAAATACGGGGAATGTCTACTTTTTAGCCTGAAAATAAGGGTAATGTATACCTTTTGCCACAAAAAAAGAAATTTTTTCATTTTTGCTTCAAAATAAGAGGAATTTTTGCCTTTTTACCTCAAAATAAGTGAAATTTCTGCCTTTTTACCTAAAAATAAACGAAATTTCTGTCTTTTTGCCCCAAAATAAAAGGAATTTTTGAATTATGCCCTGAAATAAGTGAAATTTCTGAAATTTTGCCCCAAAATAAATGAAATTTCCGCCTTTTTGCCACAAAATAAGGGGAATTTCTGTCTTTATGCCACAAAATAAGGGAAATTTCTGCATTTTTGCTTCCAAATAAGGGGAATTTCAGCCTTTTTACCTCAAAATATGGGGAATTTCTGCATTTTTGCCACAAAATATTAAGAATTTCTGCCATTGTGCTACAAAATACGAAAAATTTCTGCCTTTTTTCCCTGAAATTAGTGAAATTTCTGCAATTTTGCCCAAAATAAGGGAAATTTCTGCAATTTAGCACCAAAATAATAGGAATTTCTGAGTTTTGCCCCAAAGTAAAGAAAATTTCTGTCTTTTTGCCCCAAAATATGGGAAATTTCTTCCTTTTTGCCCAAATATAAGAAAAATTTCTGCAATTTTGTACCAAAATAAAAGAAACTTCTGAGTTTTTGCCCCAAAATTAGAAAATTTCTGCTTTTTTTCTGAAATAAGTGAAATTTCTGCAATTTTGCTCCAAAATAAGTGAAATTTCTGGAATTTTGCCTCAAAATAAGTGGAATTTCTGTTTTGCCCCAAAATAAGGAGAATTTCTGTCTTTTTGCCCCAACATATAGGAAATTTCTGCCTTTTTGCCCAACAATTAGAAGAATTTCTGCAATTTTGCTCCAAAATACAAGGAATTTCTGCTTTTTTGCCCGAAAATAAGTAGAATGCATACCTTTTTGCAATAAAAAAGGAAAATTTCTGCAATTTTGCTCCAAAATAAGGGGAATTTCTGCTTTTATGCCTCTAAATATGTGGAATTTCTGTCTTTTTCCCCCAAAACAAAGGGAATTTCTGTCTTTCTTGCCCCAAAATAAGGAAAATTTCTGCATTATTACACTGAAATAAGTGAAATTTCTGCAATTTTGCCCCAAAATAAGAGAAATTTCTGACTTTTTGAACCCAAATAAGGGGAATTTCAGGATTTTACCTCAAAATAAGGGGAATTTCTGCATTTTTGCCACAAAATATTAAGAATTTCTGTGTTTTTGCCCCAAAATAAGGAAAATTTCTGCCTTTTATCCCTGAAACAAGTGAAATTATGCAATTTTGCCCTAAAATAAGTGAAATTTCTGCAAATTTGCCCAAAAATAAGGGAAAATTCTGCAATTTTGCCCCAAAATAAGTGGAATTTCTGAGTTTTGCCCCAAAATAAGGAGAATTTCTGTCTTTTTACCCTAACATATAGGGAATTTCTGCCTTTTTGCCCCACAATTAGGGGAATTTTTGCAATTTTGCTCCAAAATACGGTGAATTTCTGCCTTTTTGCACGAAAATAAGAATAATGCATACCTTTTTGCCATAAAAAAGAGAAATTTCTTCATTTTTGCTCCAAAATAAGGGGAATTTCTGCTTTTTTGTCTCTAAATAAGTGGAATTTCTGTCTTTTTCCTTGAAAAAAAAGGGAATTCCTGTTTTTTTTGCCCCAAAATAAAGAAAATTTCTGACTTATTACCCTGAAATAAGTGAAATTTCTGCAATTTTGCTGCAAAATAAGGAAAATTTCTGCCTTTTGCCCCAAAATAAGAGGAATTTCAGCCTATTTACCTCAAAATAAGGGGAATTTCTGCATTTTTGCCACAAATTTTAGGAAATTCTGCCTTTTTGCCCCAAAATAAGAAAATTTCTGCTTTTTTTTCTGAAATAAGTAAAATTTCTGAAATTTTGCCCCAAAATAAGTGAAATTTCTCTAATTTTCCCTTAAAATAAGGGAAATTCCTGGAATTTTGCCCCAAAATAAGTGGAATTTCTGCGTTTTGCCCCAAAATAAGAAGAATTTCTGTCTTTTTGCCCCAACATATAGGGAATTTCTGCCTTTTGCCCCACAATTAGGGGAATTTCTGCAATTCTGCTCCAAAATACGGGGAATTTCTGCCTATTTGCCCGAAAATAAGAAGATTGCATACCTTTTTGCCATAAAAAAGGAAAATTTCTTCATTTTTGCTCCTAATAAGGGGAATTTCTTCATTTTTGCCTCTAAATAAGTGGAATTTCTGTCTTTTTCCCCCAAAACGAAGGAAATTTCTGTCTTTTTTGCCCCAAAATAAGGAAACTTTCTGACTTGTTACCCTGAAATAAGTGAAATTTTTGCAATATTGCCACGAAATAAGGGAAATTTATGCATTTTTGCCCCCAAATAAGAGGAATTTCAGCCTTTTTACCTCAAAATAAGGGGAATTTCTGCATTTTTGCCACAAAATATTAGGAATTTCTGCCTTTTGCCCCAAAATAAGGAAAATTTCTGCCTTTTTTCCCTGAAATAAGTGAAAATTCTGCAATTTTGCCCCAAAATATGTGAAATTTCTGCCTTTTTGCCCCCAAATAAGGTGAATTTCAGCATTTTTACCTCAAAATAAGGGGAATTTCTGCATTTTTCCCCAAAAATATGGGAAATTTCTGCCTTTTTGCCTTAAAATAAGAAAAATTTTTGCAATTTTGTACCAAAATAAAAGAAATTTCTGCCTTTTTGTTTCCAAATAAGAAAATTTCTGCTTTTTTTTCTGAAGTAAGTGAAATTTCTGCAATTTTGCACCAAAATAAGTGAAATTTCTGCAATTTTGCCCCAAAATAGGTGAAATTTCTGGAATTTTGCCCCAAAATAAGTAGAGTTTTGAGTTTTGCCCCAAAATAAAGAGAATTTCTGTCTTTTTGCCCCAACATATAAGAAATTTCTGCCTTTTTGCCCCACAATTAGGGTAATTTCTACAATTTTGCTCCAAAATACGGGGAATTTCTACTTTTTAGCCCGAAAATAAGGGGAATGTATACCTTTTGCCACAAAAAAAAAGAAATTTCTTCATTTTTGCCCAAAATAAGAGTAATTTCTGACTTTTTACTTCAAAATAAGTGAAATTTCTGCCTTTTTACCCAAAAATAAACAGAATTTCTGTCTTTTTGCCCCAAAATTAAAGGAATTTTTGAATTATGCGCTGAAATAAGTGAAATTTCTGCAATTTTGCCCCAAAATAAATGAAATTTCCGCCTTTTTGCCATAAAATAAGGGGAATTTCTGTCTTTTTGCCACAAAATAAGGGAAATTTCTGCATTTATGCTCCCAAATAAGGGGAATTTCAGTTTTTTTACCTCAAATTATGGGGAATTTCTGCCTTTTTGCCACAAAACATTAAGAATTTCTGCCATGTGCTCCAAAATACGAAAAATTTCTGCCTTTTTTCCCTGAAATTCGTGAAATTTCTGCAATTTTGCCCCAAAATAAGCGAAATTTCTGCAATTTTGCCCCAAAAATATAGGAATTTCTGAGTTTTGCCCCAAAGTAAGGAGAATTTCTGTCTTTTTGCCCCAACAAATAGAGAATTTCTAAATTTTTGCCCCACAATTAGGGGAATTTCTGCATTTTTGCCCCAAAATATAGGAAATTTCTGCCTTTTTGCCCCAAAATAAGAAAAATTTCTGCAATTTTGTACCAAAATAAAAGAAATTTCTGCCTTTTTGCCCCAAAATAAGAAAATTTCTGCTTTTTTTCTGAAATAAGTGAAATTTCTGCAATTTTGTTCCAAAATAAGTGAAATTACTGCAATTTTGCCCCAAAATAAGGGAAATTTCTGGAATTTTGCCCCAAAATAAGTGGAGTTTCTGAGTTTTTCCCCAAAATAAAGAGAATTTCTGTATTTTTGCCCCAACATATAGGAAATTTCTGCCTTTTTGCCCCACAATTAGGGGAATTTCTGCAATTTTGCTCCAAAATACGGGGAATTTCTACTTTTTAGCCCGAAAATAAGGGGAATGTATACCTTTTGCCACAAAAAAAGAAATTTTTTCATTTTTGCTTCAAAATAAGAGGAATTTCTGCCTTTTTACCTCAAAATAAGTGAAATTTCTGCCTTTTTATCCAAAAATAAATGAAATTTTTGTCTTTTTGCCCCAAAATAAAAGGAATTTTTGAATTATGCCCTGAAATAAGTGAAATTTCTGCAATTTTGCCCCAAAATAAGTGAAATTTCCGCCTTTTTGCCACAAAATAAGGGGAATTTCTGTCTTTATGCCACAAAATAAGGGAAATTTCTGCATTTTTGCTTCCAAATAAAGGGAATTTCAGCCTTTTTACCTCAAAATATGGGGAATTTCTGCATTTTTGCCACAAAATATTAAGAATTTCTGCCATTGTGCTACAAAATACGAAAAATTTCTGCCTTTTTTCCCTGAAATTAGTGAAATTTCTGCAATTTTGCCCAAAATAAGGGAAATTTCTGCAATTTAGCTCCAAAATAATAGGAATTTCTGAGTTTTGCCCCAAAGTAAAGAAAATTTCTGTCTTTTTGCCCCAAAATATGGGAAATTTCTTCCTTTTTGCCCCAATATAAGAAAAATTTCTGCAATTTTGTACCAAAATAAAAGAAACTTCTGCCTTTTTGCCCCAAAATTAGAAAATTTCTGCTTTTTTTCTGAAATAAGTGAAATTTCTGCAATTTTGCCCCAAAATAAGTGAAATTTCTGCAATTATGCCCAAAAATAAAAGAAATTTCTCGAATTTTGCTTCAAAATAAGTTGAATTTCTGAGTTTTGCCCCAAAATAAGGAGAATTTCTGTCTTTTTGCCCCAACATATAGGGAATTTCTTCCTTTTTGCCCAACAATTAGGGGAATTTCTGCAATTTTGCTCCAAAATACGGAGAATTTCTACCTTTTTTGCCCCCAAATAAGGGGAATTTCAGCCTTTTTTCCTCAAAAAAAGGGAATTTATGCATTTTTGCCCCAAAATATAGGAAATTTCTGCCTTTTTGCCCCAAAATAAGAAAATTTCTGCTTTTTTTCTGAAATAAGTGAATTTTCTGCAATTTTGCCCCAAAATATGGGAAATTTCTGGAATTTTGCCTCAAAATGAGTGGAATTTCTGAGTTTTGCCCCAAAATAAGGAGAATTTCTTTTTTTTTTGCCCCAACATATAGGGAATTTCTGCGATTTTACCTCACAATTAAAGGAATTTCTGCAATATAGCTCCAAAATACCGGGAATTTCTGCCTTTTTGCCTGAAAATAAGAAGAATGCATAACATTTTGCCATAAAAAAAGGAAATTTCTGCAATTTTTCTCCAAAATGAGGGGAATTTCTGCTTTTTTGCCTCTAAATAAGTGGAATTTCTGTCTTTTTCCCCCAAAACAAAGGGAATTTCTGTCTTTTTTGCCCCAAAATAAGGAAAATTTTTGACTTATTACCCTGAAATAAGTGAAATTTCTTCAATTTTGCCACAAAATAATGGAAATTTCTGCCTTTTTTTCCCCCAAATAAAGAAAATTTCAGCTTTTTTACCTCAAAGTAAGGAGAATTTCTGCATTTTTGCCACAAAATATTAAGAATTTCTGCCTTTTTGCTCCAAAATAAGGAAAATTTCTGACTTTTTTCCCTGAAATAGGTGAAATTTCTGAAATTTTGCCCCAAAATAAGTGAAATTTCTGCAATTTTGCCCCTAAATAATTGAAATTTCGGCAATTTTGCCCCAAAATATGTGGAATTTCTGAGTTTTGCCCCAAAATAAGGAGAATTTCTGTATTTTTGCCCTAACATATGGGGAATTTCTGCATTTTTGCCCCACAATTAGGGGAATTTCTGCAATTTTGCTCCAAAATACAAGGAATTTCTGCCTTTTTGCCCGAAAATAAGAAGAATGCATACCTTTTTGCCATAAAAAAGGGAAATTTCTTCATTTTTGCACCGAAATGAGGAAAATGTCTGCCTTTTTGCCTCTAAATAAGTGGAATTTCTGTCTTTTTCCCCCTAAACAAAGGGAATTTCTGTCTTTTTTGCCCCGAAATAAGGAAAATTTCTGTATTTTTGCCCTAACATATGGGGAATTTCTGCATTTTTGCCCCACAATTAGGGGAATTTCTGCAATTTTGCTCCGAAATACAAGGAATTTCTGCCTTTTTGCCCGAAAATAAGAAGAATGCATACCTTTTTGCCATAAAAAAGGGAAATTTCTTCATTTTTGCACCGAAATGAGGAAAATGTCTGCCTTTTTGCCTCTAAATAAGTGGAATTTCTGTCTTTTTCCCCCTAAACAAAGGGAATTTCTGTCTTTTTTGCCCCAAAATAAGGAAAATTTCTGACTTATTACCCTTAATTAAGTGAAATTTTTGCAATTTTGCCACGAAATAAGGGAAATTAATGCATTTTTGCCCCCAAATAAGGGGAATTTCAGCCTTTTTGCCTCAAAATAAGGGTAATTTCTGCATTTTTGCAACAAATTATTAGGAATTTCTGACTTTTTGCCCCAAAATAAGGAAAATTTCTCCCTTTTTTCCCTGATATAAGTGAAATTTCTGCAATTTTGCCTTAAAATAAGTGAAATTTCTGCTTTTTTGCCCCCAAATAAGAGGAATTTCAGCCTTTTCACCTCAAAATAAGGGGAAATTCTGCATTTTTTGCCACAAAATTTTAGGAATTTCTTACTTTTTGCCCCAAAATAAAGAAAATTTTTGCCTTTTTTCCCTGAAATAAGTGAAATTTCTGAAATTTTGCCCGAAAATAAGTGAAATTTCTGATATTTTGCCCCAAATAAGGGGAATTTCAGCATTTTTACCTCAAAATAAGGGGAATTTCTGCATTTTTGTCCCAAAATATGGGAAATTTCTGCCTTTTTGCCCCAAAATAAGAAAAATTTCTGCAATTTTTTACCAAAATAAAAGAAATTTCTTCCTTTTTGTTCCAAATAAGAAAATTTCTGCTTTTTTTTTCTGAAATAAGTGAAATTTCTGCAATTTTGCACCAAAATAAGTGAAATTTCTGCTATTTTGCCTTAAAATAGGTGAAATTTCTGGAATTTTGCCCCAAAATAAGTGGAATTTCTGAGTTTTGCCCAAAAAAAAAGAATTTTTGTCTTTTTA